>NW_017963636.1:1170443-1310544 GCF_001661415.1 Suhomyces tanzawaensis NRRL Y-17324
AGGAGTCTGCTTCCTAGTAAATGTATTCCCAGCATCAAGAGAAGTGTATATCGTAGTCGTATTTGTAACCAAGATTACTTGACCAGGTACATGACCCACATAGAAAGATTTGATATTATCTGGAACTGGAACCTTGTTTAAGTTAATACCTCCATCATTCGAAGAATATGCACTCCCGTTTCTTGTGATTAAAATCATGTTTTCAGCCCCAAATCCTTCACCCTCTTTCAAAAAGGCAAAATCTTTGATCTGATCTTCTAACCTAGTGAATGACGACTTAATCCGGAGAAGCGTATCATTACTATCGCCGCTACCCAACCTAGAGCACACGAACCTGTGCTGAAATAAATGGTTTTTACCCAGACATTTGTTTCTGAACCGCTTTTGCTTGGCCCACAAAAATAGTGCTGAACTACCAGATTCCTTACACTCAGCAGCAATTTTTGGCATATCTGGAACACATTCATTTTTGTCATTTTTGGAAGACTTAAAATTCGGAGAGCATTCATAATCATTTGTAGTACCTTTACAAGGAGCAGTATCATAAACACTGACAATACTTGAAAAGCAGCGCGCATCTTGTGGTCGTCTTGAAATAACAAAATATTCTCCATTGAGGCAATTCGGTTCGCTTCTACCTGGGTAGATTTGCTCAATTTCATCATTAGCACCATTTGTATCCAAAAAGAAGTGAGTTGTAGAAGGTGGCTTCTGGAAGGCTTCTGGAAGGCTTCTGGAATGGGTATTCGCACTTTGGCCCGTTCTCGCTAATTCCTAGCCCCACCACTCGCCCTATCGCGCTAGCCACTACCACTACCGCGCTAGCCACTACCACTACCGCGCTAGCCACTACCACTACCGCGCTAGCCACTACCACTACTTGCAAAGCGCAGCCCACCTACTATAACCGCCAGCCTACTATGGATGCCATCTCCGACAGAGTATTCACAGAGTCGGTAGATTCGTCCAACGACGATCCGTCGCTTCTCACCGTCATTCTTGATCTCTCGCCTGCCAGTTGGTACAACATCAAAGACCAGATCTCCATCAACGAGATCACCAAGTCGCTTCTCGTGTTCATGAATGCTCACCTTTCGTTGAACAATTCCAACCAGGTGGCGTTCATAGCCAGCGGTCCTCAGGGCTCCAAGTTCTTGTATCCCAATCCAGGCAAGGTGTACGACGAAATCCGAACCAGAGAGGAAGACGTCGACAGAGAGCCATCGCCCGGTTTGGTGTCCAAAGAAATGTACAGACAGTTCAGGGTGGTGGACGAGGCTGTATTGGAAGAGTTGAATCAGTGCTTGAAGGAGGTGCTGGCCACAGACACTCACAAATCGGCGCTCTCAGGCGCCCTCAGCATGGCGTTGACCTACACCAACCGTATGCTGACACTTGACCAATCCATTTCCACCACAACAGCATCTGCCATCAACTCCACCACCAACATGAAGGCGTCCAGCAACGCTGCAGGCGGCAGTGGCGCTGCCGCCAGCGGAACTGCCGCCAACAGCGTGTCGTTGATGAAAGCCCGGATCTTGATCGTTTCCGCCAACGACGAGGACGACATCAAGTACATTCCCATTATGAACTCGATCTTCACGGCCCAGAAAATGAAGTTGTCTATCGATGTGGCCAAATTGGGCACCAAGAACTCGTCGTACCTCCAGCAAGCTGCCGACGCCACCGATGGCATCTATCTCCACATCGACGACCCAAAGGCCATTATTCAGGTGCTCTCGACGGCGTTCTTCGTGGAGCCATCCATCCGTCCGTACATCATCCTTCCCACCAACTCCAACGTCAACTACCGCGCCAGTTGCTTCATCACTGGCAAATCGGTGGACTTGGGGTACGTTTGTTCGGTGTGTCTTTGCATTATGAGTGTCATTCCTGATACAGGCAAGTGCCCGGCGTGTGGGTGTGTGTTTGACGACCGGGTGTTGGCGCAGTTGAAGCGAGGACCAGTGGTGATGTCGAGGAAGAAGCGGAAGGTCGAAGGGACGCCTGCTGTGAATCCCTAGATTAAACTTCTAATTGACTAATTGAGAAGGATTTCACCGGGTGAATGTCATTTTAATATTACTCCTGGTAATAAAATTGAACCAGCTAATGGGTTGAGAATATCTCCCAGTATTCCTTTGAGTGGTCCATTCTGGTTTGGAAAAATTAATGTCCACCAAAAGAATCAATCCAATGATACCATAGGAAAAGTCAGTCAGTCTTCAAGCCAAACTCTTTCAGAAAATTCTGACAATAGGGCAAGATATTGATAATGAAGAACAATTGTTCTTCAATGCTTAAGAATTTAATTTCCAGTTACTGCAGTTGAGTATCCTTGAGCAATTCAAGTATTTGGGGCAACTGATAAACCGCCACTGAGAGAAGAAGAAGCAGTATTCATTTTTAGAAATGCCCCTCAACTTCGAGGATAGATTTTGGTTTATTGGATCTTAAGACAGAAGTCTTCGGGTTTTACAAGTCAATAGTCACTTTTCCTATAACAAACTCCGTCTTCGAATGGTCCAGCCTGCTGGTTAAGCGAAGCAGTCTACATTTATAATCAGAATTTTTGCAGAAATAGGCATATTTTACATCAATTGACGCCACTCCAATTTGGGCTTAAAGCATCAATCATGTTTCAACTGACAGGACATAATATTAGATTCATGATTGGAAGTCGTGATAGCATGTATTAATAGATATTCTGGAATAATATTTACAGACCATCTGATATAGTACCACGGGAATGTAGCATGCTCTCCAGAATTTATCCCATAATTCAGATTTTAATTAAGATACATGGTTTGCTGACCAACCAATGGTTTTCTTTGATCTTGGATTTACGAAAAGGACCCCCAATTGTACTTTTTGACTTTCTTTGTGTGGATAATCGGGTAAGCTATACTTATGTATCTGTAATTTTCTGTCCAGTAAAGTCTTCCACCTCCAGGGTATCTTACGGACTCTAGTTGATTGGCCATTGGGTCTTCTGCTAATGCGGCGAACCTGAGTGACCATTTAAACACCTGCACTCCGATCAGGCTACAACCTACCATCGGTTGAATCTTATCGGTTAAAATTATCACTGATCCTTCTCCCTTCACTTCAGGCTCTGATTAATGACTTCAAAGTGGCATGATATGCTCCTCTACACATCACTTCATTCCCCGGTTAACGACCTCAAAGTGGAACGTCTTGGGGTATCCGTGCTTGTCGATCATGTGTAAGCGTCTCTTCTTTGGAGAAGAGCATACTTTCGTACACCCATCTTGGGAATACAAGAAGCACTTGAATATCTTCTCTCCTCGCTCCTGCTTGATCTTAAGGAACGGATTGTGGTTCTCATCAATATGGAGGTTGAGGAATGCCTTGGAAGGAAACGACTTGTTGCATTCATGACATGTGAAGTTGTGGTTGTAGACATGTAACTCGAATGAGGCATAGTCGGTGAAATGTGCGAGACAGTCGGGACACTGAATTGGTGCTCCAGCAATAGGAGGAATGGTGGGCCCAGTGGGCTCTAACGATTGTGGCTCGGAGTCATCTCTCAGTCTCTTCATGTGCCAACGATGTGATGAAGTAGGTGAATTTGTTAATGGACCACCTAGAATGAAGTCTGAATGCAATCACTTAAGTCGGGGTCTCTCGGTAGAAGTCGAGGATGTGGTCGTTGATCCAGTGATGCAACTTGGTTATGTCATTCACTAGGAGTGGTCTTCGCACTCATCTCAGATTTTATGCGATCCGGTAGCTTCCCAGACTCGAAAGAGTCAATCCAGGTGATGGAAAGTTTTGCCGTCTGTTACCTTTCTCAGAACAATTTGCTAGCAGTGAATCCCACTAGAATACATAGAATCTCATCTGAAGTCTCCTACTGATGTCTTTTTCCTCTACTAGCCGATTCTAAACCTGATATACCCTCTACTGGTTGCACTGTCCTATGTCTATTAACTACCTACTCGCCGATGTCTTCGTACCAGTCCTGTGGTCTCTCTGCGATAAACTTTCTCATCAACTCCTTGCACTCTTCGTTGTTCAAGTTGACCACCTCGATGCCCTGAGATCTCAACAACTCTTCGGCACCCTGGAAAGTCTCGTTCTCTCCGAGCACCACTCTCTTGACACCGTACATGATACAGGCACCGGAGCACATATTGCAAGGAGACAAAGTGGTGTACATGGTGCAGTTCTTGTAGGCCTTTCCTGGCAATCTGCCTGCGTTCTCCAAGGTGTCCATTTCACCGTGCAAAATGGCCGAGTTCTTCTGGAACCGCTGGTTGTGGCCACGGCCCAAGATAGTGCCATCCTCGCTGATCAAGGCTCCTCCGATAGGCACTCCACCTTCTTGATATCCTGGGGTTAGTACTGGCTCACGCGCCTGGCCACTCTGCTCCAGCATTAATGGCAGACTTTTCGCTTTTCAGAAGTACTGGCACCGTGGATCTAGACACTATGACCTCCATGGTCTCCACGTACCTTTTCTGGCCTCTTCTAAGGCGATTTCCAATCCTTTTTTATCGTCAAACATGTTGGTGGTGGTAAATTCAGCGCAACGGCGATATTTATATGATGAGCCGTGGGGGCGCGATGTGGGGACGAAATGTTGCAAAGATCTGGCAGCAAATGCAAATTTCTGCCAGAACAGTCGGGCAAATAGCTAAAGAAAACCATCCAGAGGGAACCATAAACGAGCACTAGACCACCAAAGAGTAGCTCAGCACGGCTTGTTGGCCCTGGTGGAGCTACTGCTCGCTTTGTCTTGTCCTGGTTGAGCTTTTCTGGTTCTCCAAAAGGCCCACAACGGCTAGGAGAGTCTGGCCCTGCGGTATGGTTCTTGCACTTGACTGGCTGGATTGGTGATTGGCGCTTGCTGGTCGTCTGGCGATAGCGGCGGCTACACAACACCCGAACATCTGGCCATCTGGAGGCAGAGCTCGTGGCGCTGTTGAGGCCCGCACAAATTGGCCAATTTGACAGAGTCACCACAAGAGTCACGGGCGGTTCGGAACAACTGGAGGCTGTAATAGGCACCCGCTGTGAAGAACCAGAGTTGGGACATCAGGCGATTATACGAACACGACCTGGTGCCACCAGAGTGGTTAGGGTTTCGGACATCTCCTAACAAAGGACTACAACCGTTGAGGCGTACCAGAATGTGGGGAATCGTACACAAAGGCATGTCGGGAAAGTGAAAAGCTTGTGACAATATGGCCAAGTGCTAGTGATCCAGTCAAGTGTGGCTGTTTCGCTAGAATCAGAGACTCCATAGCGAGAGGCACCATTACGATTGTTCCTACAAATTCTCGCGGTTTTGCTAGTTGACTACATTATGCAAACATCTCTTCATTAATTAATTACTGAAATTTGGGGTTTATCAGTATTGATCCATATTGTCACAGAGCTTCGTGCTGAAGTTGAATACAAATATCCACAACTGTGTGGTTTGAATTCTCTCAATTATCCTTATCTTCTTACTTTCTCTTCTTCCTGATCACTTGTACACATTGATACACCCGTTTCGGTCCACAGACACCGCCATCTCGAATGGCCTGGTGAGAATTCCCAAGTCGGTGACCATGTCCTGGTTGGTCCGCACAGCATCTATCTGGTTGCTGGAGACCTCCTCCAACCCATAGGCTTCCTTCTTGTAACCTGACTTGACGGGCTCCTTCTTTTTCTCAAACATCTCATTGACCAACGTCAACGTCTGTCGCTTGAAGGTATTGCTTATGAATTTGGTCTCGTACTCACAGTTGACGGAAACTGAATCTGCAATGCTGGTGAGGTTCCAGAGGATCAAGCGCTGATTCCACGTCGAGCTCAAGAAGTACCCATGACTTTGGCTCGCCATGTACTTGAACGCAGTGAAGCTCTTATTGTCTGGAGTATTTTCGTTTTCGAAAGGATCATTAGTGGCAAATTCGATCTCGAGCGATTCGAGAATACTGTCAATGGTGTAATCTTGAGTGTCATTACTGATTTCGATCAACGAATAATTCTTGACGTATGGCGTTTCTACCTGTGAGCTGAAAACTTGCTTGCACTCAAATGCTGGCACCTCCCATACTGTAATGTCCGATTCGCCACTACCGCCAATCATGGCAAAATAGCTGGCCTCCGACTGGGTACCAAGTTGGTAGCTCTTAGGAAGCGCAATCAATTTCCTGATTGCAAAAGGGGTGTTTCGGAATGTATCATCTGGCTGTTTCAATTGGACCTTCCAGCTCTTCACCAAGAGGTGGAACCTGATATCCCACAAACTGAGCACACCTTTGCTTGTCCCCACCAATAGCCACATATTTTTCTCTTGAAACATGAAGGTGGTAGTCAGACCATGAATCAAAGGATTCTGCACTTCAAAAGATTTTTCCAGTCTGATGATATCATATCCAACTATTTTCGAACACGAGGTGATTCCAACCATCAATGATTGCTTATCGTTAACCAAGAAATCGCTTTTGAGAATGTATCCATCGGTGTCAACATCTAACTCAAACTTTCGAATTATCGTCAACTTGGAGAATTTAGTAATCTTCTTGGCCTTATTTCGAATCACATCAACTCTGTATAAACGGGTAATTCCATCAACAGTGGTCACTGAGAACACAAATCGATTAGGAAGAAATCTGATGCTAGTGATTGAAGATTTCAAGTCAACAGTCAAGCTTGGATTCAACACAGTAATTATCTTCTCAAGCTTGGCAGTGTTCCATACTTTCAAAAGACCACTGTCGGACCCGGAAATGAAGAATTCTGAGGTGGGGCATACCTCAACACAGTTTACTCCGTCTATTTCTCCGCCAGCTTGAGTACTCTTGACTTGAGTTACCAATATTCCTTTTGGTGTCCAATGCTCAGCTGATTCTTTCGAGAGCTTTGATTTTACCTCTGATCCCACTAAATTGCCAAATTCAGAGAAGTTGTTCAAAGAGGGCTCAAACTCAAGATTGTTCAAATAATTCAAAATGAAGGGGTTATATCCAGTATAACTATGTTTAAGATTGACTGTGATAATTTTGGAGCTGTTCACACTGAAAACCTTATGTGAATTGGAGTCATGTGTTCCATTGTGATGCCCAATATGGCTTGAGTTTCCATTACTGTCGTGGCTCATCTCTAGCTCACCAAATACATTTGCTTCCACAGTTTGAATTGATGCTTTAACTCGAGCAAAGTTGGGTAAAATTAGTAAATTTGACATCCCTTTTCCAGAATCAAAATCTCTTAAGGAAATCGAATCATCGGGATTCATCAGCAGCTCCACGTTTGATTCTGTTGTTCTAGATCCTGCTGACAAAGACTCTGATTTATAAGACACATCAAAAAATACGTTCCTAGGAACTAGTTGAGTATTTGATAACGAACTGAATCCACTGAGGTCGGTAGAATTCGATTTTCCGTGTCCATTTCTGCATACATGATAAATATAATCACGTAAGACAAATACTTTCCAGAGGTCCCGATCTTCTAAGCCCACAGATTTCAACTTTATCAACCATTGCTTGTCTTCAGGAGACAAGGGAACTGAAGATTTGTTACCATTGGAAAGAGGAAATACCACTTCACTATTTAGTCTGGGCAAATAGACAGAATTTCCCATATTCTTGGTGAATGATACAACCGATTTCTTTGCGGAGTTCAATTGAGATAACGTGGAGAAGTTCTTTTGTTGCCAGAATAATGATTTTGGAGTTGCATTCAAAGACCAGGTGGTTGCCAAATCATACACCTGTCTTGACAAAGGCTTTGTTATACATGGGTATAAAGAATCCCAGGTGAAGGTAGACAAATCGTAGCTCAAAAAGCCTTTAATCAAAGGATACAAAAAGCAATAACGATCTGCAGCACTCAAATTATCACTTATGGAAATTATTAGATTCATAACAGCCTGCCTGATCCACTCATTGGGATGTAATAAAAGGTTAATGGAGTTCACCAATAACTCCTTATAGATTTCCAAAGCATTAAACTCGGTCTTGGGATTAATTAAACGATTCAGAACAAACTCATTAAAGATCTCGAGCACTTTAAGAACAACGAACTGTTCCAGATCCCTCAATGTTTGGATCAACAATGGCAATAAATATTGCTCAAACGACAATACCCCCACGTACTGACCGATCTTTAGTACCGAGGACAAGAAGACCAATCTTAAGTGGAAGTTGGGGTCGTTGAGATAGGTGATTAAATGGGGCAATATGATGTCATTAGTCTTGTCTACCCCAAAAAACTGACACAAGGGAAGGACATTATTGAGGAGACTAATCTTAACCACGGGGTTGGAATCTGTGAGTAAAGTAAATGTAAGATTTTCAAAATCTGCATCTAGTTGGGACTTAGGTATTGTGAATCCTGACGAAGGTAGGTTTGCTGAGTCTTGATTTATCAAGAATTGTTGGTTTCCTTCATTTGTGCTTGCACCAAGATGGTTCTCGGACTTGAAAGTCTTCGACATCATCCAGAATTTTTTTGATACACTAGCTAGATATGGTAAGCAGCTGGCTAAAGTAACTTTTATGGTATCCTTCTCTTTTAATGGATAGTTCAGAGCCATCAATGATGATAACTTTGGGAGTAGGTATTCAGGGAACATCAATACGTTGATAGGTGTGATGTAAGTGCAGGATAGTAACAAGGTGGTAATGCTTGTTAAAGCAGTACATACAACCCTTGATGATAATGTGGATGTATTCTGATTGTTGGAAGCCTGATATGAGTCCTCAATAAACTCGTTGAGTAAGGAACTAAGATAAGGAATGGAACGGTCGAGCTTGCATTCATCATTAATCCGTTCAGAGAAAGCCACAATTAATTCACAAGCTTTTATCTTTGATGAGACCTGCTTGGTGCTTCTCATCAACGAGAAGATGACACCCAAAATTATGAGAGATGCTTGCCCCAGTTTCTCGGAGAAATTAAAAGGTTTGATGTGATAATTGTTAGGCATTCCCGGTAAATTAAGCTTGATTGGGACGAATGCAGAATCGTTATCCTGTTCCTCTCTTTCGTATTCGAAGCCAAGAGCTTCGGCGATTTTATCAAAGCTCCGGTAAATCTTGTCTATTTTCAAATCATTGATTGAGATGCTCGAGTTTCCCAGTGGAATTTCATACAACGAGTTGTCGTTCAAGTCCGACATGAACTGGTACAAGAAGTCGTAAAAGAACGGTGGAAAGCACTTTTGGTGGAGTGAATGCAATAAGTCTTCAGCCGACGGCCTTTTGTTGGGGTTGCGTTGGATCAACACCTCTATCAAGCTCCTGATTTCGCTGTCGTGAATTGTGCTTAAGTCGGGCTTGTATTCACTCTTAACGAATTTGAAGAGTTGGGACAACGTGAAGGTTGGTTCGCCATCCAAGTATAGTTCTGCAATCACACACCCCAAGCTGAAAAGGTCCATTTGGTCCGTCAAACCGTCCTTTCCGGCGTATTGTCCGTCGTCATTAATTGTCTGGCCCCTTGACTCTTTTGACGAGTTGTAGAAGCGTTCTGGGGCCAAGTAACACACTCTTCTATCGGAGGAGTCAAAGTAGAACGAGAACTGGGAGGGGTTATCCTCAGGCAAGTATACGGGTTTAGTGTAGCTGGCGAAATCACTCAACATGAGCCAGTTCCATGACGTGACGACGAAATTCTCCAACTTGAGATCTCCATGGTGGATGCCTAGACGGTGGCAGTCTTCGATGATTTTGAGCATCTGGTACACCATGAACTTCTTCTCGATGGGCTCGAGAAAGGGACGGATGGAAAGCCTGTCATAAAGGTTTGTCTTGAGCATCTGTCTGATTAAGTAGCCAGCACGGTCTGTTTCGATGAGCTTGTGCCAGGGCAAGACGTGGTTGAACTGGGCCAAGAGTGACGCCTGCTTGGTGAGAAGCTCGATGACCTGGTCGAGCTGGAGCCCGCCAGGGGTAGACGACGGCTTGATGAGGATCTTGATGATCACGAGGTTGCCATTGGAGTTGTCGATGGCACGGATAGTTTTGAGGAACCGGGGATTGTTGAGGAGATCGATGTACTGGAACGACTGGAGGATATCGACATAGGAGCTGATTGCCACGGTTGGGGCCGAGGGAGCTAGAAGCGACAATCGAGCGCCCATTGAAGGTGGTGGAAGTGGGAGTGGTGAGTAGAATAGTCAATAAGCGCTGGTAATTATGCACTGGTTAATCGCAATTGAACAGAAAAAACTGGCAATTGATGCTGAAATAGGCCGGATATACCTAGTGTGTTCCTGGTGTGATTATCCAGGGGCCCTGGTGTGGTGTGTGGTGGAATCTACTGGTGTTGTAGAATAGAAGTGATTTGGGAGTTGATAATACTATGCATTGTGTGCAGGAGATAAGCCGCGCAGCGGTTTACTAGTCAGAAAGGTAGCCAAATCACCTGTGAAGTCAAGACCATTATGGACGACTTGGAGCGTGGATATGGCCAGGTACAGGCACTTCCGGTATCGGAGGAAGGGTCGCCTGTTCAGGAGTATTTGCGAGAGGTAAGACGCCAGGCGGAGCAGGAGCAGTCGGTGTTCTACAGAGCGAAGCGATCAAGAGAGGACGACGACGAGGAGGAGGACGGGCCAGAGCGTGGCGCGGGCGACCAGGAAGAGATAGAAGGTGAACGGGAAGACGAGAAAGAAGCACAGAATTATGCAAACAATGAGCAGTACGACAACGACATTCAAGAGCAATACGAGACTCACCAGCTTGAGTCATCTCCAGACTCAGTAGCGTCGCAATGGGCCCACAACGTCGTCCATACCTTCACCAGCCTCAAGCTGGTGATCGTGCCCGACCGCCAGACGACTCCTCCATCGCCCTACGTCCCCGAAACAGCCAACCAGTGGCGCAAGTACGTGCTCGATACCAGTCCTCCCCAATTGGCGTACTTCTACACCGCCATTGACCGTCCCACCGTGTTCAAGTTGGTGGTGTACTTCACCAAGTGGCTCAGTCTTTCTGCCAACGCCAACTTGTCACAGTGGGTCTGGATGGTGCTCCTCCGCATCGACAGCTCCATGGACGCCAGCGAGTTGGCGGTGATCCGAGACTTGGGCAAGAAGGCTGGCAAGCTCTGTTCCCGTGCCAATACCGAGAATACTGACCCAGTGGCTCGTGGAACCCTTGATATGATTGTGGTGGTAGTGGCCCACTACTATGGGCAGAGAGACTTGTTGGGTACGGGGTTGATAGTGTAGGCCACGGGAAGGACTACAAGACTAGTTTCACTGCTCCAGCAGGCACCTGTCAAAACTACTTTGACTACTCCTCGGGCTCCCGTCAGCACTAATTCCACTGCTCCAGTAGTAGAGGCACTAGTCACGTTAAGACCACTTCATGTACAGGTTTACTGCCGCTCTGGAAATATCCTCCCCATTTTAGCACTACCTTCACTCACTATAGGCTACAAGACGCTGTCACTTAGACAACTTCCACTACTTGCACTACTTCCACCGCTTTCGCCACTTTCACTACTAGCATTGTTGCATGGAATGATAGAATGATTGACTATTAAGGGTCACGGTTTGAGGAACCGATTTCACTTCCTCAACTCCCACCACCACCCTCCTCACTACTCCCACTAAATCCTCACTAATTTATTTGTGGCTGGCGGCGCACCTCGCGCGATCTACCCCAGCGCATTTTTCAACGTCGAAAACGAGAACGACCACCACCCACAACTACACCAACAATGGCCCCAAAGATCAGAGAGGACTTGGTTGTCCCGTAAGTACTACTTCAGCCCTGAGCCCTGCCGCCTGATTCTCCAGGTGCTCGTCACCAATTGTCACTGGTACTTCACGAAGTATAGTCGTCGACTCCGAGATCCCTGAACCTCGATGGTGGACATCTGTGGAGAAAGACCCTCCGTGGTGGTGCTTGAGCCCCATTCCGTACTAACCCCAGATATAAGCATGTTGCTGCTAAAAAGAGATCCGAAGCTTCGGGTATGATCGCCCAATCGTTGCCCATGGCCGCCATGTTCATGAGAAACAAGTTATTGTCGTGGTCCGCCTTCTTCTTGGCCGTCCAATCGTACTTGAACGAACCTATCAACGCCCCCTCTGACGACTCTGTCCAGCAGCCTCCACTTTTGAGAATCGTGTTTGCCGTTATCTCCATGCTTACCTGTTACATGGACATCGTGTTTCCAAACTCTTCTCCACAGGCCAAACGTTCATTTCTCCAAAATGCAGCTGAAACTGCCACTGCTGCTGCCGCCACCGCTACCAGTTAGTTTATTTCTACGTAATTATTAATAATACATTATAAGTGAACAAGCGTTGTGAGACGAAACTCACCAGGGCCCTAGCTGGAGTTGAAGCCCTTCTAGGTCTATTGGTACATTTTTCTGGCCCTTCCCACGAACCAAAGCTCCAAAACAATTAGAGCCGGAGTTACCAGGGTTCTTTGGACGGATTTCACTTGGTGGAAATTTCTCGTTCAAGTGCTGGGACTGGGTTTCTGCACTCCGGGTTTCTGATGAACCTATACTGCTGACCTGTCCCGCTAGGGATCTCCATTGCTTTGGTTTTCTAGGCTAGCTTCAAGAAAATGGCTGAGATTATAAGAGTGTAACATCTAAATTCTTTGACCTTTGGTTCTTGTATGGCAAGCACACCATTGATGTGGCGTACTACTCTTTAGTTGGCGTGTCCCACTTGAAAATCACACTCTGAGTGCCCTTGTAAGAAACACATATATGCTTGGAGCTACTGTCCCATTTCAAGTCACAAATGCCAGTATTGCCATCCTTTGCGTCCTTGTTCTCCTGGACTTCAAAGTGATAAATCCCTAGACACCGCAAGAGGTCCTTAGGTCCCGAAAGCGAAAGGTCCCACACGGTGACTCTTCCAAGATCATCGCCTACTGCCAACAATTTGAGGTCGGGTGAGAGAGCAGTGGTGAACACTAACAAGTCGCGGCGGTGGGAAACAGGACTGTCTTCATCGACTCTGAAGTTGGCCTCGTTCTTGAACAAATCAACACTCTTCAAGTTGTTACCGTTGCTTGCGTTCCAGATGTTCAACACCCCGTCCATGGAAACCGTGAGCAAGATGCTGTCGTCGTGGTGCTTGGACAACCAGTGCAAGTCGATCAACGGCGAGGTATGGTTCTTGTAAAGGTCGGACTTTTTGTTCAAATCTAAGCATTCTTGCGAGGAGCCCCGGCTCCACACCTTGATGGCGTAGTTGTAGTCGGAGCACGAGGCCAAGAGCTTGGACTGGGGGTTGAACTTGAGGATGGAGATGCTGTTTTCATGGCCGTTGAGGTAACCCATGGTGTGGACGTCTGGAGAGCCGCCAAACGGCTGGTGAGTGATGGAGTAGATCTTGATCGAGAACTTGGTTGTGGACACCGCAAACTTGTTTTCGTCCAACCAGCAGGCGTCGATGACTAACGAGGAGTCTGCCGCCTCGGGGGGCCTGATCTGCTTGATGAGGCTGAGAGTGGTGCCGTCCCAGAGGCTGACCTGATTGTTGCAGTCGAGCGACAATAACAACTGGCCGTTGTGGTTCCAGATCAAGCTGGAGATGAGCGAGGGTGGGGGCAGCTGGATGGCGTCCTCGGGCGAGATGTCGCCACTAAACGTGTTGGCGATGTTCTTGAGCTTGCCGTCAGGCGACCAAGCGCGGAGCTCGCCGTTGATGCCGGCAGTGATGATGAGATTGCCCTGGGGGGACCACGACACCACGTTTATTTCGTTGCGGTCGTTCAACACCTGGGGGTGGCTCAACGTCACCGACTCCGCCACACGTCCGTCCTTGATGGCGTTGATCACTGCCACCGAGTCCTGTTTGCCGTAGGCAAACACGGGGGTGGTGGGGTGCCAATCTGCGACCAAGCTCTCGTCAAACCTGATTTCTGGCACGATTTCGGCCGTGTGGAAGGCCACAGGCTCGTGCACGTCTTCAGCAGCTTCCTGGGCGTCTTCGGCAGCGTCTGCCATCTCCACGTCGCCGTTGGCCACTGCCGACTTGAGAGTCAACGGTGCTGGCGAGTCCGTCTCTTCACTAACATTAGCGACGTCTTCGCTGATCAACACCTTCCAGAGCGAGAAGTTCAGCTCGCTGCTGCCATTGCCGTGAGTCTCTGCTTCCTCCTGTGCCACCGAGTAGAGGATACCTTTCTGGACCAACTCCACCAAGCACCCAGGACGGAACTTGTCGATGATGTGCTGGTTGGCGGCACTTTCGTAGTCCAGACAACTGGAGTGCTTGTCGAGCGCGTAAGCTGCCAAGTCATAGCCAGACTCCTGGAGGTAGCGCCATACCAAGTAGTTGAGTTCGTTGCTGGTTAACGACATGGTGGTGGTGGAGGTGTTTGGTTGTTAGTTTGTAGTGCGGGTAACACGCGAAAGTTGAAGTGGAAACTGTAACGAGATCGTGAGAAAGATAGAGAAAGGTTACCGTTACTGAAACATAGGAGTTACGAGGCTTTCAGTATTACAGTGGGTTGACGAAGACGAAGAATTGTCGTCTCTGAAAGTACTAGCCGAAGTCCATATAGAGCCAGAAGTAGTGCTATAGGTCGAATCACGGAATCACCATCCACGACTCTGAATACTACGCTAAACACCAAACACAGACCAAAATCAGATTCACGGAAGAATCACGGAAGATTCACGGAGAAGCAGAATTCGAAGCACTACGCTAGTCCTATCACAAAGCCAGCTAGCAGAAGTACTCCAGAAGTGTTGTCCAATTGAGCTATCTAGGTAACCATTCAGATCTGAATCAACAAGTTGTCATACTCAACAAAACATCCGTTCAACGTAGCTAATCGACGAGAACGAATCAACGTGACGTCCCAATCGACGAGAGATAGCTGGTCATACTAATAACGACACATCTCAATCAACGTGTCTCCAACCAATACGCCCATTCCTCCTCACAATCATTATCTACTCTCCCACCAGACCATTCCCTCCCCACCATGGACTACAAGAAAACACACCGTCAGAGTAGAGCCCCGTGGCTGCACGGTGGCCCCACAAAGACCCACAATCCCTACGCAAACTCCCAGCAGACAGCACCAGGCCAGGACCATGACCTGAACCTCCTTCTGTTGCCCAATCCCTACGGTGCAATTGCTGCTCCAGGTGCCACCAGCCGTAAAAACACCAGAAGGTTGAGTATTCACGCCTCGGCTTCTGCCCAGCAGCATGGACGCTCTTTCTCGCTGACTACCGGCTTCGATATCTCCAACCTTCCCCCAGTTCCACACTTGCACAAGACTACCACCAATGCCTCGGATCTGGCCCTGGTAGACGAAAAGGACGAATTTGCGAACATCGAGGCCAAAATCTTCAGGGACTTGTCACAGGGAACAGCTTCGGAAATTGACGACTACTACAAGCTCTTGGTTAAACAGAACACCGTCATCACTCGAGACATCAAGTCCAATATCAACCAGAACCAGAAAAATATCTTGCAATTGACCAACGACTTGAAGGAAACCCAGGAGGAATTGCTCCAGTTGCGTGTATCCACAAAGGAGTTATACGAGGTCTTGGATGACTTTCGCGAGTCGGCCCAGAGAAGACTCGACCTCGAGAGTCCAGATGCCAGCTCCCAGCAGAAAGCACAAGCCTTGAAGAAAAAGAGAGACAGATCGTCCATTTTGGTGCTTGAGAAAATGTGGGCCAACGAACTCCAGTCCTTGTTCAAGCACGTGGAGGGTGCCTCCAAGTACATCCAACCGTTGCCAGGAAGACACGTAATAGCAGAGAGTGGGAGATGGCAAGAAATCAATGCTGGTACATGGAAACCAATCAAACCCACTCACTTATTTATCCTCAATGATTTGTTGTTAATGGCCACCAAGAAGAGTGCCCATGAAGGCGGACCATCCACTAAGTCTAGGTTACAAGCAGTACAATGTTTGCCATTGAGTCAGGTGGAGCTCATTCAAATACAGCCACCATCAGCCAAGAGCGATGATAACAAGTCATATCTCATCAACATTAAATCAAAATCACTCAGTTATGTGTATCAAACAGACAGATTTGACCATTTCCTCAAAATTACAGAAGCATACAACAAAGGAAGGAACGAGTTGGTACAGCAGGAAAGACTCATGAAGGTAGGAAAGACTGCGCAGGCAGATTCAGTAGACACCAATGATGAAAAGAGACAGTTGAGAGAATCTTATAGGAACTCTGGGTCCATGGAGCCCATTGATGACACTGGAAAGAGATCAAGTGGTAACTGGAGAAATAGCGGTGATGGTGTTTTGCAAGATATATCTGCCAGGGTACATTCTAGAAACAGATCTCATGATTACGGAAAGAAAAAGATAGTAAATGACAAGGGTCATTTCTTCAACGACTTGAAGAATTTGGAAGACAAACTTGACGATGTGGATGTGGAAATAGCCCATAACCAGTATGACCAGGCAGTAGGGTTCTTGGGCCACATCGAAGGCAAGTTGAAGAGCATTGAATCGGCAATCACTAACAACTCTGCCAATAATACCAAGGCTTCTAGCGAAGAAGTCAAATTGCTTATTGATGTGATCAAGTTGAAAATCAATAACAGAAAGGTCAAGGTCCAACAAGGGTTAATCTTTGACTTGCAGCACAAGATCGCCAAGCTTACTGAGGACGAGATCGAGAGTATCATTGTCTACTTTGAAAGTTTCAATCAACTTGAGAAAGGTATCTCATCCTATTTGAGTGCTATGTCCAATCATTTATCTACAACTGTCACCAGATTGATCGTGGGTGTGCAGGGATCTACCAAAATAGATGTGGTCAACTATCTTTCCAATTTAGTGGTGGTGAATATCTCCGTGATCAAGAGAGCGGTTTTGGTGTACAATCGCAAGATTACTCCTATAATGAAGAAAAATGGCAATGATAAGGTCGATTCAAGTGGTTTGATTAATTGGTGTGTCGACGAAATTACCAAGTTAGTGGCCCAGTTGAAAAAGCATCTTTTTGGCACTTTGTTGTCGTCTGTGGGTACCAATCCCGACACTGACCAGCCAATATTAAAGGTCAAAGACAAGGTTTTGTTCCAGGATTTCCTCGATGTTATAATACCTCAATTGGACGAGCTCAAGACGGTTGGTGTGAATGTGGATTTCGTATTTGAAGAGATACTTGTATTACAGGAAAATGAAGAATAAAGCAGACTTCAACTGAGTGCACCACGCCTTGAATGATTATGGAGTTTATCCTTCTATCGATCCTTAATATTTCCCGTCCATCAACGAAAGTCTTGAATCCTGTATATGATAGTATCACCGAGATCATTAAATAGACAATTAAATAAAGGATTATCGAGGGCTTACGAAGATATTGAAAATTTCTCCATTGCAGTACCGAACTGCTTATGTAGACGCTACACCACAACTAGAAAATCCGTGTATTTTAACCTTATGTCCAGGGACAAACCCAAATAAATAATGCACCAGGCAATGAATCGAACGAAATGTGAGATCCAACCTGGGGCTACAGCTTGAGGGGTCTATCAAAAGCAGCCCCAAGTTTATAGTTTATCGTACAACGCTCCCAAGTCATTGTGCTCTCTGAAATAGGTACCGTACCGCTTGACCACTATCAAGGCCAGGCCAGCTACCAAAATGAGGCCAGCGATGATGGAAAACAAGATTCCTGGACCAATCGATGCCAATAACGGCTCCACGATGAAGGTGGCCACCGCAGCCAAGATCTGTCTGAGGAAGTTGTTCAACGCAACACCAGTGGCTCCTTTTCCGGGAAGAGAGTCCACCAAGTAGGTCACAGTGGCCCCAATCAACAACATGGAGGCAAAGCCGCAGAGGGCGGTGCCGATCAAGGGCACCAACCAAAACTGGCCGTATTTGAGGGTCCACCCGAAAATCAAGCACGCAGGCATGTACAACACAAACGCCACCACGATGTTCCACGAGAGTCTGGCCTCGGGATCTAGTTGGTTGTTGTGGGACTGGGCGTACCTGGCCAAGAGGCGATCGTTCCAGCGGCCGCCAATCACGGACGCAATGATGTAGGTGACGGAGTTGGGGATGTACAACAAACCGATGATGATGGCCCTGAACTTGTAGGGCTCGCGTGCGTACTCGTAGGAGATGGTCATGTTGAAGAAGTAGATGGCAGCGAAGCAGATGGAGGATGCAGAGCACACCAAGGCGATCTGAGGGTGGGTGAGGAGGATCAACGAATGGATGGGTCTGACGATGCAGTCGTAGCAGTTGGTGCGGTAGCGCTGCCAGGTGGTGGGGGAGTCTGGAGGCAACTGGCTGGCGGACTTTTTGAGCTCCTCTTCCATCAACTCGTTGAACACCTTGCGGGAGTATGACGAGCGGTTGGTGGTGTACTTAGAGAGCGAGGGCATGACGGGGTCGCCGATGGGGGCGTCTTCGTAGACGGAGTGGCGGGTGGAGATGCGGGACAAGTGGGAGGCGATACGTTCGATCTGGTCGGAAGAAAGAGGGAGATGGGAGTGGTGGGAGTTCTCATCGTTGTTCTGGGAATTCTCGTTGTGCTCAACATTCTTGTGGGCATTCTCGTGAGAAGTCTTGCCAGAGTTCTCTTGGAAGTTCAGAGACCCCTCGTGAGAAGTCTTCCCGGAGTCCTCCTCCTTCTCGTCCTCTGCCTCCGCCTGCTGCTGTCTCAACAACTCGCGAACTGCTGCAAAATTATCATTTTTACGCAATGTCTCAGGAAGCGCAAACACAATTAGCACGAAGTTGACGCCAGAAAAGATCACCAAGAACCACTGGGTGGCACGCCACCCCCACACCTGCGATAGCACCCCACCAAGAATGGGCGCGAGGAACGGCCCACACAACGGCCCTAGGTAGTAGTAGCCCATTGCGGTACCGCGCTCCTCCACCGCAAACACGTCGGAAATGGTGCCAGCGCCTAGCGCTTGCACACTGGCAGAACACCCGCCCTGGAGCACCCGGAGCACGATCAACGCCAGGATGTTGGGGGCATAGGTGGTGCCGAACGAGAACGCGAAGAAGAAGCCAAACAGGATGATGTACACCGAGCGACGGCCCCATTTCTCGCTAAACGCCAGCCACCACAACGGAAACACTCCGAGCGAGAGGAGATACACTCCTACCGACACGTTGACCATGGAGTCGGTGGTGTGGAGGGTGTGCACGATGTCGTCGATGGCTGGCAACATGATGGAGGTGCCCATGGGGCCGGTGACGGCTGCGAGGGCGATGATGAAGGTGATGAGGTGCTTGGCGGACTGGGGGTAGTCGCGAGCGTCCTCGTACTCGGGCAAGAGCGCCCACGACGCGAGGAGGCCCCTGCGCTGGAGGCGTGGGATAGTGTTGGAGCGGGTGGTGGTGTGGGTGTGGGAGGTGTGGACCAGCGAGGTGTGGACCAGCGAGGTATCTGGATGGGGAGACGGCTGGTGGGCGAGCGGGTTGACCTGGTGCTGGGAGTCTATGGAGAGCGACGAGTTGATCGACATGGCGTCGTTCGGGGGAACGTGTTGGGGACTGGAGGCCATGGTGGTGGCTATTGGTGGTGATAAGAATGAGAAACTGGCGTGCGCTCGTTATATAAGGTGCGAAAGCGTGGAGCGAGGCCCGAGCACAGGGACTGGCCAGAATTGGCACTACGAAGAATTAGCACTACTAGGAAGGGTGGGGAGAGGGGAGGGTGAATGTGGTGTGTGAAGAGGCAGGGAGGGTGCTACTGGCGCTAGTGGCCCTAGTGGAGTGGGGAGCCGTCCTGGCCACAGTAGATCTGGCTGTCAGTTGCGGCAGATAACTCCGCTGCGCGCTTAACGGCGGATTTCTTTGTTGGGCACCGTAGTGGCGGCAAGATGGGGGGACGCTAGGGGAAGCCAGCAAGTTGGCTTGGCTTCGGTTCTGTTCCGAGGCCTGGTGGCAGATCGTGATGGTGGGTCGTATCTGGTGGTGGTGGCGAAAGGCATCCTGTCGTGGGAGATTAGTCATGCTATCGCTAAATTGGTGGGGAAATGTCAGCGGTGCGAGAAAATGGCTAGCGAGCGATGGCCATTGTAATTACTTATTTGGCTCTCGCTGACATACTCATTGCACTCCTTCCTCATTACACTTGACTGGCTCCCTGCTGGTATACTTGGCTGAATATCCAGCTACCTCCACATGATTGCTCTCAGCCATACTTTATCTCTCCTTGTTCGCTGCTCCACGCAGGTTTGACGTCTTTAACGTTTTGGCCCCAGGGCTCGCACCGCCGTGTGAGTGCGGTGCCGTGCCAGGAATGGCACCGCCATAGCCGTCTCAGGGGTGGTCCCTGAGGGTGTGCTGTCGGGTACCTCAAGGACAATCCAGGAATATGGCTGCGAGAGTGGTGGAGGTGCGGCCAAGGGCCTTTCACCGAAGAATAGCGAGTTCTCGGAATCCAGAGCATTGCATGGAGTATTGGGAGGTCATGCGGTAAAACACACGGGTTCGTTCCAGAGAATTGGATTACTTTTGGGATGGTCGTGCTATTGGCTCGCTAGTATAGTCTGCGCTTCCTTCAGGAAATTAATACGGGGCCCTCGGACTTTCAGAGAATTTGTCCGAACCTGCCAGAGAATTTCTTTCCACAGTATTGACGCTCCCGAACTTTTGCCATAGTAATATTCTCCAAACAATAAGTACCGGCTCTAGTGGTATCTGACTGGTAAGTCGCAGAGGTCAGTTATCCGACCCACCAACTGGCATGCATTCCAAAGATTAATCCATGCTTAAGTATAAGCAATTATTCAGTGAAGTCACGAATGTCCATATCGTTTACTTTTCCAACTACCTGGTCAGTTACATTTACTCTAGGGCTAATAGTCGTTTATTTGACAATTCTCATTACTTAATAATTCTAGCACAGTATTACTTTAATTGAAAGCACCTACTACCTGACCTGTAATTCTATGCCTTTAATATTTTTATAGATAGTCTTTTTAACCTGTATCACGTTAATTGACCGTATTTCTACTACATTAACCATTTCTAGCCATCTCATATTGTTACCGAGGCCTCCATGTCCTGCCTAGCGATTTCACTCGCATGTGCGACAGGCCACGGATGGGCCGGCAGTGCCAATATTATATGATCCTTTTAATATCTTGTACATGCCGGTCTTCGGAACAGTATGCAAGAATCGTGGCATGTACCAGCCTACACCAGCAGTTGCTTGCTGAACAGGTTGCCTCCACTACCAATCATGACCCAACACGCACGTGACTCGAGTCACGCGACAACTCCATCTTTAGTGGCGTTCCATTTCTGGTGACAACCATCCCCCACCGTCTGTGCCTTCGTCGTCCAGTACCCATTGCCCCCTCCACGCCTCCTGGTGTCCTCGCTGCCCTCTTCCTCCTCCCCTGCCCAATGGCTCGTGAGTCCCGTTCGCCTCTTGCGCTCGTAAGGGCTGCCCTCCTTGGCCCCATGTTCATCCTTGGCTGCTTGTCGATCACAATCACCCAGTACGTCGGCTTGAACGTTCTTCCAGATGCAGAACTCATCCAGGGCATGATCAACTTGACCAAAACTCAATTTGTGGTGCTTCTTACCTTCATCACGTCCCACATCAACCCCTCCAAGTTGGCTGTCACCTTCGACCCTAACGGCTCCGACAGGTTCAGAGCTGTGGACGGCACGTTGCTCAGCACACTCACGCCCAACTCAGTGTTGATCTCCAACCACCAGATCTACACGGACTGGTTCTTCCATTGGTACCTCTCGTACACTGCACGGCTCAGCAACCTGATGCACATCGTGTTGAAGGACCTCTCGCACATTCCCGTGTTGGGATACGGCATGAAGAACTTCAACTTCTTGTTCTTGTCGAGAAAGTGGGAAAAAGACAAGGTGTTGTTGACCAACCAGTTGTTGACAATGGACGCCAACGCCAGGGGCTTGGGTCCGGCAAACAACGTCAAGCATGTGGCGTCGACCAACATCAGATCGTCTCCCAGCGCTCCCGATGTCGTACACTGGCCCCAGGGTGAAAATTCGAACAAAGTTTGGCCCTACCAGTTAATCTTGTACCCCGAAGGCACCGTTCCTTCTGACCGCACCAAGGGCCGCTCCAAAGCTTACACCGCAGAGAGAAACCTCCCTCCATTGGACCACGTCCTTTTGCCTAGAATCAGAGGGTTATTTTTGACGTTGAGAAAATTGCGCAACACCGCAGAAGTGGTCTACGACCTCACCACAGGCTACAGCCAGTTGAAGCCTGATGAATACGGCGAGCTCGTGTTCTCGCTCAAGCGGTTCTACCTTCTCGGTAAAGGCCCTTCCCAGGTCAATATCTTTGTCAAGTCGTGGAAAGTCAGTGAAATCCCCCTTGGAGACGAAACCGTCGATATCGACGATGCCAAAGAGGAGGACTTGAAGAAATTCGAGGACTGGTTGGTTGCTAGATGGTATGAAAAAGACAGGTTGTTGGATACCTTCTACAAAACAGGATCTTTTGGTGTCCAGGGCACTGAGACCGTTGTTGCTGATATCAAGCTTGGAAGCCAGTTAGAAATCTTTCCTGTATTTGTGCCGCTTTTAATACTCGCATTGTTGTTGAGAGCAGCCTGGGTTCTTTTGTGGAAATTGGTCTAGAACTTGTCACACCCCTGCGAAATGTATGAAGTTACACCTGCTCCGCAAAGTGCTCCAGCTGTGTTTCATGTATCGATTAACCTCTATGTTGCATCCTATAGATATGCTTATTACTAGAACAACTGATCTCAGTGTAGAATCGGTTTCAGCAATTTTGCAGGTTACCTCCAGGTGTCGCACCTTGGCTCCGAAATTGTTACAGCTTCCAATGGGTGCAAAATTATAAGACCTTCGGAGTACCCGTCCCTAACCATGCTTTTCAGTTCATAGGTATAGGTTGTTTGTACAGGCACTGCTTAGTGATATATACAGTCTTGTATCTGCCTGAATTACATCCACTCATGATACTGTTTCTTGTCAAATCTGTGTTTCAATACTTCGTGGTAGCCATTGCGTTTACCACCACATTCCTCTTGGGCTTTCTTCTACTAGGCTCTACGGACACCGCTAGTGTATACTCGAACGTGTACCTTACCAGCCTTCAATTCAATCAGTCTTCGGAATTTCTCCCAAACATTCAGTCTGCACTAAACGCAACTCGCAAAGGATATATGGCGGATATGTCCATCAAGATCGGTTACCTCAGTTACTGTATGACAGTACAAGGCAACAGTACGTGTACTGGGTTTGGTACGGGAGCTGATTCTAGAATAGCAGGTGTTTCTATTGTTCCCACCAGTCTGGAAAAGGCCCCACAACTCGACTTGGTAGCAATCTCCAAATCCTTCAACCAGGTTTGCCATCCCAATCTACTCATGACAGTGGTAATAGTGACTATTCTCACTATGATAGTGTTGTGCTACTCAGCAATTCCTGTTGTGCCTGGTAAAAGAGTGGCCCACAAGGTCAGCTGTTTCATGAGCTTCGCCAACCTCATTCTCTGGGGTTTGGGCCTGATGTTGCAACATGAAGCCGTCTCCTCTGCTGGTAGAATAATTGGTCCATCTTCGATGGGTATGCTAGAGGTCCTGAAAGGAAAGAGAGCAGATGCAATGACGTGGATAGCCTTCACATTCATTTTGGTCATCTTCCTCAACACCGTAATGGTTCTAATCAAAGACCTCAAACAGGTTGACAAGAAAGTCTAACCCAAGGAGAACACGAGCACAATTTCTTCCATAATGAGAATGTCCAAAAACTGAACTTACCCAAAACTATTTTGTACGGTTCATTGAAAATTTTGGACTCAACTTACATATATGCTAAAGTAATGCACATTAAACACTGATTAAGTTAATAGATAGAGTTTGGGCATCTGCTTTGCAAAAGTTTCGAAAAATCTTTGTAGTCCGTTTCAACGGTTTTGTTTTTTAATTTTCCACATTCGCAGCCAAAAAGTTTAATTAGAATTTCGTTTAAAAAAAATTTGTGTATTTTCTTAACAATTTCCATAAAGTCTAGAGAGAGAGACTTTAAGATGGAATTGAAGATAAGACGGAAATTACTAGATACGAAAGACTCCTTGTTAAGCTGAAGACCTTCAAATGTGCGGATCATTCGATGGAAAACCATTGAGACACAAAAAGATCATGATCAATAAGACCAACTCCGCAAGAATTTTTTTTGATTTGTAAAAAACAATTCAATAATGATACTAATAGTGACAGTCTTATTCTGAAGATGTGCTAGCAATGTTCGCAACATGAAAAGCCACCTAAAGCTGAAATTTCACTCTGCAGAACTTTGTTCATTCATAACTTGCCACCAGAGAATTATGATCATTATGATGCCCTGCATTATATCTAAGAGCTGGGTTATTAACCACCCATTTATTTTTGATGGATCTAAATAGAATTTCCCATTAAACACCAAGCAACGCGACCCTCAAAAATTAATTATACACCGAGAGGTCTTTCCGGCCCCACAGCAGAAAACCCTTCCTTCTAGTAAATTGCGATAAAAATACTGAACAGTCCCCCAAACTGGGTCGTCCACCAGCCAAACAGACTAATTGGCACCTGAAGCTGGAACATATGCCACCACACCCATCTGGAGAACGAGCTTGGGCGAGAGCCACCCACGGTCACGCGGAAGTCACGTGCCACGCATTTTTCCCAGTCCCTCCAGTTCCCACTTTTCTCACACCCATTTTTTCACCTCCAAAACAAGCTACTTCTCCAACTTTCCTTATCCCTTCGTTCACGGCGTCTGTCCACAACCTCGTCCCACACACAACAGCGTAGCCTGCTACTCCGTCCTTGCCGTATCCACGCCAAGCCCGTGCAATTGCCCACCCTTTCGTGTCACCATGTCCTACACTGCCCAACTAGACACCTTCGTGTCACGTCTCAACCAGCAGGCAGACTACCGTACTGCCCACTCAGTGCTCTCTGAGCTCCTTGACATGATTGAGACGTTCAACGGAGCAGCAGAATACGAGTATTTCCTCAAGAACTTGGTGCCTATCTTCCTCAAGAACCTCGAAGAGGTACCCATTTCGTTTTCAAGCCAGTCGTCAGAACACAAGTTGAGAAATTCGATTTTGGAGATCATCCACAGATCCATCATGAACGACACGTTCCTGCCGTTTGCAGAGCAGATCCTCGACACGCTAACCAAGATCTTGGTGGATGAAAACGAAGACAACGGAGTCTTGTGCATGAAAATCATCACCAGCTTGCACAAGGCCTACAAGACCAAGCTCGGCGAGAAAGTCAAGCCTTTTGTAGAGATCATCAGCCAAATCTATGACAACATGCCCAAAACCGTCCAAGAAACCTTCAATTCCAACCAGCTGAACTCCGACGAAGATGATCGTGAAATGAGCCCTACCGCCTCTTTTGAAGAGGGCTACACTAAGCCTTTGAACAAGGCCATGTTCTCATTCAAGACGTTGGCAGAGTGTCCTATTACCATGGTCTCTTTATACTCCTCCTACAAAACCTTGGTTGCATCCAGCCTTCCGGTTTTCCTCCCCAAAATCATAAGTTTATTAAAATTGCAAGTGGACGAACAACGACAATACAAAGAAAANTCTTCCAAGGAAAATAAAGCAACCACCTCCATATCCCCAAAAATCAAAAACCGTCAAGCATACAGTGATTTCATACTTGCCCAAGTCAAGGCTGCCTCATTCCTTGCTTATGTGTTCATCAGAGGCTACGCTAACCAGCATCTTGATCCAGAACAATCTAAAGTGGTTCCGGACGTGATTTTGCGCTTATTGGAAGACTGTCCTGCGGAACTCTCGGTGGCCAGAAAAGAATTACTCCATGCAACAAGACATATATTGTCGACCCCTTTCAGAACACAGTTTATTCCAAAAATCGAACTCTTGTTTGATGAGAAGATTTTGATCGGAGATGGTTTAACTTCCTTCGAAACTCTTAGACCATTGGCATACTCCACTGTTGCCGACTTTATCCACAATGTTCGTAATGAATTAACTCCAAAACAGATATGGTCTACAGTCAACATTTATTGTGACTTATTAAAGGATGATTCCTTAGCATTGACAGTCCAAATCATGAGTGCAAAGTTGCTTCTAAACTTGGTGGAAAGGATCATGAAATTACCAAACAAATTAGAAGGTAGACAATTGTTCATGATCATAATTGATTCTTATGCCAAAAGATTTGCAAGCTTGAGCCGGAAGTATGATTACATTATAAATAAGCACGAAGAATTTGAAAGAAATAGACTTGTTAAGGAGGCTGATTCCAAGAAAGCTATCCAAAGATACTCATCAAAGAAGGTTGAAGTGGACGAGCCTGCAAAGGATATTATAGCTCCAAAAGAGGAAGCAAAGGATGATGAGGATTCTCAAGACGAAGTTTTCTTACCCAAGGAACCTAAGGACCCAGAGGAAAAGTACATTGACATATTTAATATCGATTCGTTTTCACCCATCTCCCCTTCCCCTGTTACTAACAATTCTGATCTTCTCAAGGATGCAAGGTATCTTTTCAGAACCCTTATGACCTTCCTTAAATCTGTCATTTTTGGTTTGAAGAACTGTAACCCTCCAGTGCCCCCACAACCAGCTCAAACAGACCCTAAGAATCCTGGTCAAGTTATCAACTATGACAAGTGGAACGATTCTGCAAGAATAAGATCCTACGAAGAAGTTAACATTTTGAGAGCTTTGTTTAGAGGGGGAATAAGTTGTTTAAGATTCTTTTCAGTTTCGAAACCTAAACCTACAATTTCACCAAAGGCCTTTGACTTCTCTACAGGTGGTCCAAACTTGCCAATCACTTCATCCAAGGAGGAGAAAGATTTGATGGAGATTTTCGCCACAATTTTCATTCATGTCGATCCAGCTTCGTTCAACGAAATCGTCAACGCCGAGCTCCCACTCCTTTTCAATTCCATGTTGGAAAATGCTGCTTTGCTTCATTTACCCCAATTCTTTTTAGCCAGTGAAGTCACCAGTGCTAACTTTTCCAGTATTTTGATTTCCTTCTTGAAATCTAACCTCGATCAATTAGGCAAGGTGGAGTTAATCAAATCTAATATACTTATTAGATTATTCAAATTGTGCTTTATGTCGGTGAACTTGTTCCCTACAGCCAACGAAGGCGTTATACTTCCTCATTTGAATTACTTGATTTTGGAATCGTTAAAACTCGCAACCAAGGCTGAAGAACCTATAGTGTACTCCTATTTGGTTAGAATTCTTTTCAGAAGTATCTCAGGTGGAAGATTCGAAAACTTGTACAAAGAAATCATGCCCATCTTACCGGTATTATTGGAGAATTTAAATAAGATGATTGCTAATGTGACTAGAACATACGAACGTGATATTTACGTGGAGTTATGTCTCACTGTACCGGTTAGATTATCGGTGTTGGTACCTCACTTGAATTACCTTACTCGTCCTTTGGTTTATGCCCTTAATGGATCTCAGGAATTAGTCAGTCAAGGTTTGAGAACTTTTGAACTTTGTGTGGATAATCTTACAGCAGAGTACTTTGATCCTATGATAGAGCCTGTTATTGATGAGATTATGGCTGCATTATGGAAGCACTTGGAACCTGTTCCCTACCACCATCAGCATTCTCACACTGCTATCCGTATCTTAGGTAAATTAGGTGGAAGAAACCATAAGAACTTCAAGCCATGTGGATCTTTAATCAGCCAGTCTGACTTAGACCAAGAGATAAACGCCTTGTTCCAAATTCATGGTTTGAATGGCAAGGTCCCAATGTCTATTACCCCAGGAGTCCAGTCGGCCATGAAATTATTGCACGATCCCAGATTGAAAGTCCATTACAGGATTAGTGCTTTCAAGTATTTGTCTAGCATATTCAAATTATTCATCGATACCACACCAATACCAGAAGGATATGATACTTTGATCAAGAATGGAGTTGAATTTCTTAAGCAAGACAAGCCTATTGAAGATATAAAATTGGATGAATCAGATATCAAAGATGTTGATAGATTGGATCGTCAGCAAAAGTTATTTACCAAGCTCTTGGAAATGCTTTTTTTCTCGATTTCTATTCCTGAAATCAAACAAGAGGCCAGTGACTTGCTCGATGGTATTACCACTCACTTCACTTTGATTTATCTTGGAACGTCTGTGGTGGAAAAGATCAAGAAGGAGAGACCATTCTCGGTGAATGACAATGAAGGAAAAGCCTACATCAGTGAAACTGCGTTCCTCAATGCATTAAACTATTCATTGAGTTTCTGGGATAAAGATGTCAGAGCCAAGGGTATTGAGGTTATTCAGAACATTTTCAAAACTACCTCCGTTATCTTCGGCTCAGATGAAAATGCTCTTTACTCCCCTGTTTTCAGATCTATGTTTTACAAGTTCACCCATTGTTGTTATAACGAGTACTACCACACCAAGCTAGGAGGAATTTTGGGATTAAAAACCATGTTTGAGGATATTAACATACCCGCAAAGTGGTTCTTCAAAAGGCAATTTGAGTTGGTAAGATCAATATTCTTCATATTGAGAGATACTCCTGAAACTGCTCCATTTGAGATTAGAGAATTGGCAAAGAATTTGGCATTGAAATTGTTGCATGATTGCAACATAGAGCTTACAAAGGAAATTATTCTCGAGAAGCCTTTCCAGACTCTTATTGGAGCATTAGTTTATGACTTGGCCAGTGCTAACCCTCATGTCAGAGAAGTGGCGCAAGCCTCTTTGAAAGTCTTGTCTGAAACTACTTCAGTCCCAATCGCTTCAATTATCAGTCCTTCGAAACACCTTCTTTTGACGCCAATCTTTGGGAAGCCATTGAGAGCTTTACCTTTCCCTATGCAAATTGGAAATATCGATGCAATTACTTTTTGCTTGGATCTTCCTGATACTTTCTTGACTTTCAACGAGGAATTGAACAGATTGCTTTTGGAAGCCTTGGCTTTAGTTGATGCTGAAGACGAATCGCTTGCAAATGTGCACAGATTATACGAACATCGTACCGCCAAGCAGTTAATCGAATTGAGAGTGGTGTGCATCAAGTTGTTATCATTGGCATTAACCAAGCCTGACTTCTCTCTTGGATCGTTGGCTGAAGCTAGAATTAGAATCTTGGGAGTCTTCTTCAAAGCTTTGTGTAATAAGTCTACTGAAATTATCAATGCTGCTCACTTGGGATTGAAATCATCTTTGCAAGAAAATGCTAAATTGCCAAAGGAATTGCTTCAAAATGGATTGAGACCCATGTTGATGAATTTGTCTGATCACAAAAAGTTAACTGTATCTGGATTGGAAGCCCTTGCTAGATTATTAGAGCTTTTGATTTCATATTTCAGAGTGGAGATTGGTAGAAAATTGCTTGACCATTTAATGGCTTGGGCTCAGATCAATACTTTGAGACAGATTGCCGGCCAGGATTTGGAAAATAACCATACTGTGCAAATTGTTATGGCTATTTTGAATATTTTCCACCTTTTACCACCCAAGGCATACACTTTCATGGAAGAGATCATCAGTACCTTGCAATATTTAGAAGGACACTTGGATCGTCATCAGAATTCGCCATTCAGATTGCCAGTGTCCAAGTTCCTCAACAGATTTGCAGAGAATTGCATGGAGTATTATATTACCAATTTCAAAAACAGAAAACTTGGAAACATGCTCTCATCTATTGCAGGAATGGAAGGTTGTGACAAGATCAGAGAAGTTGCAAAAGAGAAGCTTGCCACTATTATCAATGATATAAAGTACGAGGAGCTGGGTGAAATTAAGGTTGTAAAGTTTGCTAATACTATAGATTTACTTGAATCTATTACCAGATATGACTCAGAATGGTTTGATCAACGTAAGTCTTTGCTTTTGGACTTTTCAGTTATCGTTGAACAAATTGTCACTATCAATAAGGAGTCTACCTTGATTTCTTCGATTCATTTCCAATCAGATCAAGCAATCGAAAAGTTACAATCAATCTTAGTTAAGTACTTGGAAAGAAACCCTAAAGAGGCCGACGTTTTGTTCAGTTTGATTGACAGATATTCTCAATTGAAATTGAAGATCTCGAATCTGATGGAAGATTTCATTTTCAACACTATCGTGAAGTCAGACGACATTGAATTTAGAGCCCTCTATTTGAGCAGGTGTGTTGATTTTATTAGCGACTCAGATTCTAATTTGAAGTCAAAAATATATTTGCTCAAGAGGGTTTTCAACCCGATCATCCTCTATGAGGCCGAGACAAATGGAAAAGTCGATGCATTCTTCAAGGACTCAGAATCTGAGCTCCCTTCATGGTTGACAAAACTTTCCGAAAACATCTGGAAGTCTACCAATGATATCATTACTGACCATACGTCAGGTATCCTCGATAACTACAGATATCAATTACTTGAAATGACAACAATTCTTTTGAAATGGGCTTCGTCATTTATTGGAAGTTTGCGTAAGCATATCATCAAGTTCAGTTGGAACTACATCAAGTTGGAAGACAATATCACCAAGCAAGTTGCCTATGTTACCACATCGTACTTTATTTCATCGTTTGAAACACCTTCGAAATTGGCCACTCAAGTTTTTGTGGCGTTATTGAGAACCCATCAAACTGATTCCAGACATTTGGCCAGACAAGCATTGGATATTTTGGCACCCGTCATGTCCGAAAGAATGATAGATAACGAATCGTCTCCAGATACATGGTTGAAATGGCCAAGAAGAGTGATTTCTGAAGACGGATTCAATGTTACACAGGTTCTTAATGTTTATCAATTTATTGTTCAGCATCCAGATTTGTTCTTCATTGCAAGAGAGCACTTTATATCTAATATCATCACTGCTATGGGTAAGCTTACCATTTTGGCTAACCCAGCTCTTGAGAATCAGGTGTTAGCCATCGAATTGGCCGAACTCATTCTTAAATGGGAAAGAAAAGCCCAACTGGAAGTCAAAGATGATGCTATGGAAGAAGATAAATTGGAAGGTGATTTCACAACATCTTCCACTTATTCCATTCCATTTGGTCAGAGAGAGGCATGCGTTACATTTTTGATTCGTTATGTCTGTATTAGCCCTCAAAGAGCATCGGAGAGTGAATTAGGCCAGAAGGCTTTAGGAATTCTTTACGATTTGTTGAGTCCAGAACACTGGTCTGAAGTTTCGGTTAAGTTGAGTTTCTTCGAAAAGTTCCTCTTGTCAAATGACTTGAACTCGTCCAACTTACTTGGATACTGTTTGAATGCCTTGGAAGTATTGGGTGTTGTGTTAGAATGGAAAAAATCGGAATGGATTGTTTCGAATTTGGCTTACGTTCACAAGTTATTGGAGAAGTGCATCAAATCAGATAATCACGACATCCAAGAGGTCTTGCAAAGAGTTTTGAGAATTGTGTTGCAAGCTATTGAGGATCAAAAGTCAGGAGGTGATGAAGAAGTCGAAGAAGATGAAAATGTGAAGGAATTTATTTCTTTGCTTTCTGCTACTGTTGCTGAGGATTTGGGAGATATGCCTTCCGTTGCAGCTGGTGTTACATTATCTTGGACTTTGGCCAATTATAGACCTGCAATCTTAGATTCATTGTTGCCATCGATCATGCGAACATTCAGCAAATTATGCAAAGATCATATTACCATTACTCACCAAGGGTCCCAGACCACATCTTCAAAGGAGACATCAAATTCCGAGTATGAGGCTAAGATGACCACTAGACTTTTGGAGAAAATTCTTAATTTGTCGTCAATGAGGATTTCCAACCTTGGTGATCAAAGAAGAGTGTTTTTGTCTTTATTGGCCCAGTTGATTGAAAGGTCATTAGACAAGGAGACTTTGGAAAAGATTATTAAGATTGTTAAGAACTGGGTTTTCTCCAGAACAGACTTGTTCCCAACCACTAAAGAAAAGGCCGCGATATTGAGTAAAATGATGGTATTTGAGATTAGGGGCGAACCTACCCTCTCCAAGGAATTCTATCAAATAATTGTTGATATCTTTGAAGATGATACATTCAGCTGCACAGAGTTAACAGTCAGAATGGAACAACCATTTTTGGTGGGAACCAGATCTGCTGATGTGTCCATTAGAAGAAAGTTGATGTCTATCTTGAACAATAGTCTTGAAAAGGACATTAGCAAAAGATTGTACTATGTCATTCGTGAGCAAAACTGGGAGTACTTGGCTGACTATCCATGGTTGAACCAAGCATTACAGTTGTTGTATGGATCTTTCAATTTCGAAAGAAAGTTGGAATTGGTGGAAGATGAGTATCGTTTGACTCCTTTGAGTGCATTGAAAAGATTAGGACCATTGAAGAACCCAGAAAGTACATCATCGGAACCAAAGGCCGAGGACGCAAAGATGGAAGAATCCAGCGAGGCAGATGAAGCAAATGGTGATAAGGAAGACGCTATGGAAGTCGACCAGGAAACATCAGGCTCTCCATTGGCCGAACTTCTCGAAGCCCATGCCACATTTTTGGCTTCACTTGACACTACTACAGCAGGTGATATTCTTGAACCGCTTATTGATATGTTCTATCAATCCAGTGATACAATTTATCGTGCTTGGTCAAATGTTTTCCCTACAGCATTTTCTTCCATTCCTAGGTCCGAACATCTTGATTTCACACGTTTCTTGGTTATTCTTTTGTCTAAAGACTACCATACTCGTCAAATTGACAGTAGGCCCAACGTTATTCAATCTTTGCTAGAGGGAATTTCTAGATGTGATGATCTCCAGTTACCTCCATTTGCTGTGGAGTGTTTGGGAGCTAACTTTAATGCTTGGTCCCAAGGTATTCACATCTTGGAAAATATTGAGGAGCAGTCCATCAATAACAACCTGGAGTTCAGAGAAATTACACAAGATGCTTTGGCAAAGTTGTACGCAACTTTGAAAGAGGATGATATGTTCTACGGTTTGTGGAGAAGAAGAGCCAAGTACTCGGAGACGATAAGTGCATTATCTTATGAGCAAGTTGGTATTTGGGATAAAGCACAACAATTATACGAAACCGCCCAGATCAAAGCAAGAAGTGGCGCATTACCTTATGGTGAATCTGAATATGCGTTATGGGAAGATCATTGGATATTGTGTGCCGAGAAGTTGCAACATTGGGATATTCTTACGGATCTTGCAAGACACGAAGGATTCTCCGATTTATTGTTAGAATGTGGATGGAGAGTAGCTGATTGGTATAATGATAGAGAGACGCTAGACCAAACAGTTAAAAATGTTATGGATGTTCCTACTCCACGTCGCCAAGTGTTTGAAACTTTCCTTTGTTTGCAAGGATATGGCCAGGAAAAGGAATCATTGCAGGATTTGTCCAGACTTTGCGACGAGGGTATTCAGTTGGCATTAAGGAAATGGCACGGATTACCTACCAGATTTAACAATGCACATATTCCTTTGCTTCATACATTCCAGCAATATGTGGAATTCATGGAGGCAAGTCAAGTCTATGCAAGTTTGGTGAGCACAAATGCTCAGAATTTGGATGTGAAGTCGCAAGAATTGAAGAGAGTATTACAAGTTTGGAGAGAAAGATTACCAAATACCTGGGATGATATCAATATTTGGAATGATTTGGTCACTTGGAGACAACATGCATTCCAAGTTATTAATAAGGTTTATATGCCATTCATTCCAATTTTGCAGCAGTCGAACACCGGAGGAAATGCAAACTCGTATGCTTATCGTGGATTCCACGAAATTGCTTGGGTTATTAATAGATTTGCTCACGTTGCTAGAAAGCACAACATGTCTGATGTTTGTATCAAGGAGCTTACCAGAATTTACCAATTGCCTAATATTGAGATTCAAGAAGCGTTCTTGAAATTGAAAGAACAAGTTAAATGTCACTACCAGAATCCAAATGAGTTGAATACTGGTTTAGATGTTATCAGCAATACCAACTTGGTCTATTTTGCTACTCAACAAAAGGCAGAATTCTTCACTCTCAAGGGTATGTTCTTGAATAAGCTTAACCAAATGGATGAAGCAAACAAGGCTTTTGCAACCTCTGTCCAAATTGATCTTAACCTCCCCAAGGCTTGGGCTGAATGGGGTATGTTCAATGACCGTCGCTTTAAGGAAAATCCAAGTGATATGGTCTATGCCAATAATGCCATCAGTTGTTACCTTCAGGCTGCTGGTTTGTACAAGAATGGAAAAACCAGAAAGTTGTTGGCTAGAATTCTTTGGTTGATCAGTTTGGACGATGCTTCGGGAACCTTGGCTCAAGCTTTCGAAAACTTCAGAGGTGAGGTTCCAGTGTGGTATTGGATCACCTTTATTCCTCAATTGTTGACTTCACTTTCTCACAAAGAAGCAAGATTGGCTAGACAAGTTCTTGTTAGAATTGCTAAGAGTTATCCACAAGCTTTACATTTCCAACTTAGAACTACCAAGGAAGACTTTGCAGCTCAACAAAGACAAGCAATGGAACTTGCTCGTCAAAAGGGCGACAAAGAGAAGACGGAAGCTAAAACTGACAGTATTGCAGAGGATGGTGAAGAAAAATCTGAGAAACCAGAAGCAAAGAAGGAAGATGAGAACGGTAAACCAATCCCTTCAACTGTTCGTCAACCACTTGAGCATGTTGAGGAGATCATGGGAATCTTGAAGACAGCATATCCTTTGCTCGCCCTTTCATTGGAATCATTAGTGGACCAAATCAACCAAAGATTCAAGTGTACTGCCGATGAAGATGCGTATAGGCTTGGTGTTGCTTTACTTAATGATGGGGTTCAATACTTGAACCGTCTTGGTAATCCAAGAGATGATGCTAAGCTCCCCCCCATTACAGAAGCTAATATCACCAGATTCGCAGAAACTGTCTTGCCAAAGCAGATCAGAGCTGAATTTGAAAAGGATTTGGTTGTTGGTAAACCTAAGCTTGAAACCTACATCATCAAGTTGAGAAAGTGGAGAGATAGACTCGAAGATAAATTGGATAGACGATTCTCTGAGGTTAATTTAGAGAATTTGTGTCCTCATCTTAGTGAATTCCATCATCAGAAGTTTGAAGACATTGAAGTTCCTGGTCAATACTTGTTGAACAAGGATAACAACAACCATTTTGTCAAGATTGAAAGGTTTTTACCAACTATTGACTTGGCTCGTGGTACTAATGCTTGTTACAAGAGATTGAGAATCCGCGGCCATGACGGAAGCTTACATACTTTTGCAGTACAATTTCCAGCTGCCCGTCATTGTCGTCGTGAAGAGTGTATTTTCCAACTATTCCGGATCTTTAATGACACTATTTCGAAGAAGGTTGAAACAAGACGTCGTAACATCACGTTCACATTGCCAACTGCTGTTCCTTTGTCTCCTCATATCCGTATTATCAACGATGATACTAGAGACATTACCATGCAAAAGATCTATGAAGATTTCTGTCGTCGTAACGGTAAGTCTAGGGATGAGCCATTTATCTACACCATTGAAAAGTTGAGAGCTGCATTTGACCAAAGATTACCTAAGCCAGACATTATGAGTATTAGAGTGGAAATTTTGAGTGCCATTCAGTCCTTGTTAGTCCCTTCTACGGTATTGAAAAACTACTTCATCGAGTTATACCCACAATTCGAAGATTTCTGGTTGTTCCGTAAACAATTCAGTTCCCAGTATGCTTCGTTCATCTTCACAACTTACATGATGTGTGTGAATGCAAGACAACCTCAAAAGATACATGTGAACAAGGGTTCAGGAAGTGTTTGGACTTCAGACATGTTGCCATGCAAGATTGCAAGCAAGAGTGCTTTGGCTGATAATCCTCAGGGTGGTCCTGCTCCATTGTTCTACAATGCAGAAATGGTTCCATTCAGATTGACACCAAACATTCAAAAGCTCATTGGAGAAACCAGTTTAGAGGGTGTTTTGTCAGTATACATTTTGTGTATTGCCAGGGCATTGACTGAACCAGAATCGGATTTGGAGCAATACCTTACTTTGTTTGTTCGTGATGAGGTGATCTCATGGTGTGCTCAACAAGATCCACCTAGGGCAATCCCCCAAGATAAGCAATTGAGAGATATCGTCAAGATCAATGTGGACTTGGTGATAAAGAGAGTTTTGTCTATGGGTCATATTAGCTCTGGTCCTGCTGTTGCTACCCAGAATGTCTTGGAGTTGATTTCCCAAGCTGTTAATCCTAGAAACTTGGCTGCCGCAGATACTTTGTGGATGGCATACTTCTAGATTGTTTGTATATTGTTAGAACTTTGTATATTATAATTATAAAGAATTTGTATTATACAATCTGTAGCAAACAAAAAAAAAATCTTGCGTATAGTTTAAACAGCTCCTGGACTCAGACTTCTGGCAAGTCGCTGTCTTATCACATGAAGTTCTTTTCCTTCGATCCCGCTATAAATTTGGTTATCTCTTATTTGGTTAAGCTATGCAGTTTGTTGTATTCATAGGCGTACATACGAGGAGTCTTTAGGCTGATGATAAGGGATGGAAGATGTAGTGAAATACTTATGAATTCTATAAATAAGGAAGTTACGAGACAACATAAGGAAGCAAGCGAAGGTACAGCTGAATAACTTAAAGGTATAAGACAAGTTTTGATCGAAAACTTAAGTGAGTATATTAAATGGGAGCTACCTACCATAAAGAGCATATATATGTTGGTCAAGATCAAGATTACAGGACGACTTCAATGTGGTAAGGGTGCTGATAAGTATATAGAGATGTTTTTTCCCAAAAGAATTACCATATATGCTCTGAAAAGTATCCTGGATTCTCAGATACTACAGGCCTTGTTGGGACTCTGAGGGATGTTGTCCTTGTCCAAAAATTGGTTTTCTCGTCACTTGGATTATGGAAGAAAATGGCAATTTGTGAAAGAAGCATTGCAAAATTTGCACCCAAATTTCGCCCAAAATCACAAGCTTCCAAGTTAACAGAGCCAACGCAAGGTTAGAAATTTGTATAGGAATTTCACTCTTATCCTAACGTATTCCTACAGAAGATCATTTTGCCGTTCATTTGGTACCAAATCATAACTCTACATACCTGGCAATATCAAAAGAAATTAGAAAAAAAAGACAGACCGGCTGTCACAGAAACAACGATCGCTAATGAACCTATTCAATAGCCTGAATATCAGAGTCATCGGTGAACTTGGCTTGAGCAACACTAATCTTCTGGTCATCCAAGTTAAAGATCACATAAGCGTATCTCAAGAAATTGTCACCCAAGATGCTTCCACCTATCGAAACCTGCAAGGAGGTGTAGTCGAGCAACTTCCCTTGGTCATCGTAGGTAGGTCCAACCAAGCTTGAAACAGGAACTTTGACTGTGACATCATTAAACTTGTAAGTGATGTCATGTCCTTGTGCTTCATCTGTGGTAATTCTCCATCCATAGGGTGTGTTACTACCTGGAAGATTCTGAATGATACCTTGGTAGACGTTTCTTGGCAAGTAAGTGATGGTAGTACCACTATCCAAAAGAGCTGGAGAACCGTATTGGATCTCATTGTCTCCAACAGTGACACTGTCAACATTGATAGCCAATACCTGGTCGTTCACGGTCTGAAGGGTAGCAAATGAACCGTCAACCTTCTTGGTATCGTAACCACCAAAGATCACTGAACCAGTCGTGGCATTAGGAGAGTTCAAATACAAAGAATAAGCATTCTTTCCGATTAAACCATTCTTCTTCAAGGTAGCTGGGTAGTTGTTGTAAATCGGAGCAGCACCGGAGGAAAATCCAGCTTCATTCAGATCGAAACCAATACCAAAAATTCCGAATGGGTTAACTGTAGTGAAAGCCAAACCAAACTCAACATCAATACTTGGACCATTTGGAATTGCAATGCTATCGGTTACATACTCCCCATAGGCAAAAGTATTATCACCGTAGGTAATAAAAAACTCGTTATTATCCGTCTTCAAAGAAGTTGACTTTTCAGCATCCAAGTATCCATTGGATTGCAATTCTGCAGTGTCGGAAGCAAATCCATCAGTACCATTAGCTGACAAAACCCACAAATCGGAGCTTCCAGTATCAAGGTCAACGAGAATTTGTTTCTTTTCGGATCCAACAGTAATGTTGGTGGTGTAAAAAACATTCTCGTTAGTCAAGTTGGCCGAATAAGAGCCATCTGAACCAGTGGAATATCCACCACCATAAGGACGACGGCTCTTGCCGCCTTCAATACCCTTGATACCCTTGGTGACATTAAAATCGAGCTTTAAAAATCCAGACCCACTTCTCTTGGAGTTAGAGTCAGGGATAGCAATGGCATTTGTAGCCAAGAAGAGAGCAGCAGAAGCAAGAAGCTTTGAGGTGAGCATGGTAAACAATAGTGATAGTTCGAAATATTCGATGGAGAACAGTAAGACCTTCAAGAACGCTTTTTAAATACTTTTGATTTTGGTAAGCATCCACAGTATGGCTGATTCTCTGAGAGAGGCTCAGGTTCTGAAAAGTTCTGGCAACAACCTATCCCATGGTAACAATGACAACCGTAGGGGTTTTCAAGTCCCTGCTGGGCCGCTGTTGATCACTCACTTGCTGATTTACTTGACCAGATGATTCAAAGTAGAACAATTCATGGTCAATCTTCCTCGATCCACTACCTATTCTTGAACTGTTCTGTAACTACGGCTTGGGTGTCCCTAAATCGAGCTTTAATGTTTGTCTGACGTTTCAAGCGTTGAATTTGACACATGCACAAATGTGTCAAGAACTAAGAAAGTGTCACCTGGCGCCGTTGAGAGCGCGGCTGCAAAATATCCACATTTGTGGAACGGCAAATCCACAATTTTGACTATTACGAAGTGGTTGTGGAGGCACCTGGATACACACCTGGAGATTCATCGACTAGTTATAGACCTTTTTGAGAGCATCTACTCAATTACTATTCAGTAATCTAATGTATCGTTTGTTGATTACGTACAGTTTTCGGGAATACATGGCCCCCTTAGTTATTAGAATACAAGGTCCTCGGTTCTTTGGGTTGGTACTTGGAAATTAATGCCCTTATTATGTATTTAGATCTTCCAAACCCGCGCTAAATCAGCGATTTTTGACTTTCAAAGCCACAAGTTTTAGGTTTTGATTTCGCAAGGAGTCGGACTAATGGTCGTACTTGTGAAGTTCGCATTTTCTCGATTCATTTGATTGTTCACAACTTTGTTTCTCAACAAACGTACTCGGAGCTCATACTATTAGAGGTTTTACTTTTGCCCATTTGCAATGTTTGTACTCTACAAAGCTTACTTTGCCAGTAGAAATAGAATCGCTCTTATTGTCGTCTGTTCTCGAGAATAAATTAATTTTACTCGATTGTGACTGGTTCCAAGTAGTCTTCCCTGGTAATAAATAGATAGAGCAGGTTATTTGGAATCGAGGTCTTGTAGTTTTATCTGGAGATTTTATCTGGTAGTATAGTATCTCTTACCTGGAGCCATTGCACCATGAGGAACCACTTAAAACACCCCCCAGATGCAATCATCAAATAATCCTAACCATGCCATTATTCCAGTTCGTAACATTAACCGAAATGGCGGCTTGGCCCCACCATGTGTTGTAAGAAAAACTTGTTGGGAATAGGGCTCGCATTGTGGTACAAGTATAATTCTAATAGAAGCCGCAGTATTTTCTTCTCACAGTGCTTCAATTATTGGTTAGGTGTCTTATTTTCACTTCTCTACTGGTGGATTAATTGGTTGGATTTTGGATTTCAATACAATAATTCTGATGTGCCCAATTGTGTGAAGAGGCTAGAAATTTCACATCAGGTTCTAAAATTGCCAACAGCTCAGCTGGATAAATTTCTCAATTGATTTAGTTTAATTCTTGCAGGATTAATTCTCATGCACCTATTTAGAAAATGCCTCAACTACTGTTGGACTACTTGAAAATCTAATGGGACCCCATTTTTCATAATTCCAATGGAATATTTTGTATTTGCTAGCACCTTTAGAAAGGAGGCATGTGTCAAAATTCTCGAAATTCGTCGGCCACTCCGTCAATGCAACCAAATGCACCGGCGATAATTCCTTTTCCACAGTGACATTCCTTTGATCCATGGACTAATAACTTCCTTATAAGCCTCACAATTTCAACTTGTGGCTTCATAAACTCACTATGGCTGCTAGAGGTCATATGTTGCAATAGGATGGTAGTACACAAATGGCTTGTTGAACCAGAGTAACCACTATGGCCAATTGAATTTGTTACCGGTACGTAGCTATCCCCATGGTTCTGAAATCCTGATTTTCTGATGAAAATGAAGGGAAGTAAATCTGTTGGTCTAGTGATAAGACTCACATGATCTTAGAACTGTACTATCATTAACATTGAGGCCGAAGGTATCACCTTCATTTAACCAGTGCAGAATGGACAGGTTTCACCATACTCTTAAATATATAATTATATATATATAATAAATGAAGGTAGGAATCTATTAAATACCGTAATTAATTTGAGATCCACTTACTGAAACTAAAGATAAATTTAGGTATGTTCGGAGTGCATTTTCAGGGCATTCTGAGACTACTTCCATGGGAGTCTCCAGTACTTCCTATCTTCATCAATTACTTTGGCGTAGGTGGCACAAATGGATTGGCTCGTGTAGCCAATTGACTATACAACGTCCTCTCCATCCGTGGAAACACTTTGGGCGACAATTCCACTCCTTCGCTGAGCCAGAGGCCCCATGAGCCCATCATATTGGCCATAAGCATGTCTGTGAAAAGACGGTCTCCGATGACGATGATTTCGTTGGAGGCGATTCCGTGGTTGGCGAAGTAGTCCTGGATCTCTTGGAAACATCCTGGCTTCTTTGTGGGGTGGCGGAGCACCGTCACTCCAGTATCACGTTCCAACTTCTGGGCTTGTTGGTAGTCCTTGTCGTCGTTGGTACCTGCAGAATTGCTGACAATAAGAAGGTGTTCCTTGGGAAACGAGTCCTGAAGTCTTTTCCACGTATCCTGAAGTTAGTAATTGGTCATTGTGCTGTGATGATAAAGCACTTAGAATCTTAATGAAGTACCCGAAACATAATGAAGCACTCAAAATGATTCTAATTATTATCAATTTGAGTGTCAACATCTCTAAGAGCGCTTCTAAGCAAAATGCTCCACTTTACATACTTCGTACGCAGGCCACACCTTGTCATCGTGATCTTTGGCAAAGCAGTTGTCCTTGTCCAACACTACACCACGAATCGTGGCCTGGGGATGGTTTGGAATGGGGAACGGAAGCGTGATCTGGTCAAACGACTTCAAGGTGAGATGAGGAAGGCATAACGAGGGGTTGTAGAGGAGCCTGGACACGTTAAGCGTCGCACTGACGTTGAACATGGTGGTGATGGCAGAAGGCATACTCCGTCATGTGATCAAGTGCTGCTTATGCCGAGCTTATGTAATCAACAATCATGACTAAATATACCACGTGTCGTGCGTCACGTGATGAAACATTTTTCTCGCCATACACAGCCGTCCAGAGCCGTATCTCTCCAAAAGCACCATGTCTGCCTCCACCGACGCTGCTCTGCACAGCGACTCCAGCACCACACCTGCTGCTGTCTCCACAGAACCGGCCGCAAAACGTTCCAGGCAAAGAGCCAGGCAACTGCGTCCAAAATCCAAGAAACCGCACCCTGGTCCATCATCACCTACTGACGACGACGACGATTCCGAGGACTGTTTGATCTGTGCCAACAAAATCCGCTATGCAGCACTCACACCATGTAACCATACCACGTGCCATACGTGTACGTTTCGTCAGAGAGCTCTTTATGACAAGAAACAGTGTCTCATTTGCCGTAGTGAAAATGAAAAGGTGGTATTCACAGAACAGCTAGAAAAGAACTATGGTGACTTCGTGGCAAAAGACTTCGTTGATTTCGACAGCAAGCGCTCCATCGAATTTACCCAGAACTACGTGTACACGGACACGATGGATCTTCTTAGCAACAAGTGTGCGATTTGTCACGAGAGATTCGACAACTTCAAGGGCTTAGGCGAACACGTCAAGGCCAGCCATGGCAAGTTCCACTGTGTGATCTGCTCCAAGTTCAAAAAAGCATTCGTCAGCGAGCTTTCGTTGTATACGCATAAGGGACTCCAAAAGCATCAGAGTGAAGGAGACGAACGCGGATTTACAGGACATCCAGAGTGCAAGCACTGCCACGGAAAGCGTTTCTACTCGATCGACGAGTTGAATATCCATATCAGAGAAAAGCATGAGAGATGCTTCATTTGCGACCAATATAACCCCAAAACTGCAGATTACTTCAAGAACTACGACACCTTGTACAACCATTTCAAGAGAGACCACTACGTCTGTTCCATGCCCTTGTGTGTGGAAAAGAGATTTGTGGTATTCAGAGAAGACTTGGATCTCACTGCGCACATGTTAAAGGAGCACGGAGGGTTGGGAACAGCTGGATCCTCGCGAGTGGTGATTGGATCCAATTCCAGACATTTCCAGTCACAGTTGTCGACTTTCCAAGAATCCAACACCAGAAGATTCCTTGAAAGAAACGACGAATCAGAAGACCACAACTCCATTGAAACCAAAAGAAAAAGATTCGAAGAAAGAGCCAAGCATTACTTGAACTATGACACAGCCAAGTTCAAAGAGTTCACCAGCCTCAATAGTGGATTCAGAGCCAAGAAGTTTAATGCAAGAGAATTGTTCGAATTCTATGGTAAGTTATTTGAGGGCCAAACCGAACAAGAATTGAGACTTTTGTTTTCGGAATTCATAGAGTTCTTCCCCGAAAACTCCGATCTTCACAAGGACTTGTCGCCTGTGGTAAAAGAGTTATCATTAAAGGCTGATAACGAGCAATTCCCAATGTTGGGCAAAGGATCCACCCCCGCTGCTGCAACCTGGCTCAGAAATGGCAACAAAGCTAAAAGCCAGGCCGACAAATTCCCTGCATTAAGTAAGCCCAAGAAAGCATCTTCAGTACCATCCACTCCCCCCATCAGATACACCACCGTCATCAAGAAGACTCCTGTGAAAAAGGTGGTGGTGAATACCTCCCTGGCATCTTCTGGCTATGTTCCTGATTATTTGAACAATATGTCCAAACCTTCCACGCCCGTGTTGGGGTCGCGTTCTGCTAGCCCTGAAGTGGGTGGAAGCACCAGAAACGGAGCTAACTGGGCCAGAACTGGCACTGGAAGCGGAACAGGTAGCAGACCGCTTGCTGGGTCGAGAAATGGCTCCTCCAGCTCGTTGGAGGCCTCCAAGTTCCCGGTATTAGAGAAAAAGTCCACCAAAAAGGTGATACCTCGGGTCAAACAATACGACATTGCCGATCCCGATCAGTGGGGCAGGGTGCCAGAGCCACCGACTGTGCCTGTGGATACTGGTATCGAAATCACCGATAAGCGTCAACAGAAATTAAAGAAAAAGCAGGATAGAATATTATTCTCTAGCTGAGTAGAACAACAGACTAAAATAGTTTGGATGATATCTTGGATAGAAGATTGTTCTCCAGCTGAGTAGGACAATAGCCTAAACTATTTGGACTATAACTTCATCCATTTTTATGGAGTATCATATGTAGTCTCTGAGGCTCCTACTGTATTATTGCATTTGTTATCTCCTGTATCTAGTCCACTTTCATCTGCTCCGACCCAATAGAATGGTAGACTTCCTCAAGGAAACTGTAATCCGTAAGATAGTAGATATCTGATATACTAAAATAAGTGAGTGCAGGCCCCAACGGCCTTTTAAAGGAGACGATGACCCCCCTTTGCAATCACCCTAAAGATGAGACAAGACGCGAGCTGGCTAGAATCCTCGATCGACCTCAATTACTAAGAAAAGGCCAGATATTAATAAAACCCTTAAGTCAATATCAGAGCAATACTCAATACTCGGTTTTTATGCCCCAGATTCTGCAATTAAAATTAATTAACGCCAGTCAAACTATTTTGAAATTGAGCAGTGGGGTCTAGCCCAGGTCTCTGGCCATTTGGCGACTCCTCTATGGTTCAATTCCGGCTAGACTTGTCTGGGAATATGAGACAATTTCATATCCTTTGATAATGCTTTCTTTTTGTTTGTTAACAAGAGTCGGCAATTCACAAACATGCACTTGTGCGCCTGAGCGGGATCGGTACGTACGGGAGACATATGGCGTGAGGCCTTGCAGACTGGTGGAAATGGCTTAACTGGTGCTGGCTGACCCAGACATGGTTTCAAGTGCCACAAACCACATCCACAGACGAACGATCTGCGCGGGAAACGAAAGCCTGGGGCACTCGGGTTGTCTGATGGATGACTTTGGTTGCGATTATTTCTTGAATAGGAAGGTAGGCTGATTGAAGTGGATGGATGGCTTCAGCAGTGGGTTTTGGTTTGCGGGAGAGCTCCAAGGGAGTGACAGCTTCTGCGACGGCTGTGGATGCATTCATCCATGCGTGCTAGGCCTGGGCGCAATGGTTGCACTCGTGGGGCATTGAAACAGGACGTTTTGCTGGGGTTCTCGGCCGAGTCGGAATTTGACGTGCAAATGCCTAGATTAAGCTTTTGTCTATTGTAGCCATACTTCTGCATGCGCATATTATACGATAAATAAGGTGATGCGGTGCGCTAATAACAGAAACAGAACCGACCAGTTCCGGTGGAAGTGAGACACTTTCCCTATTGTCAATGGGGACGTAAAAAGCAATAGAACAGCCACTGCAGGTGACCATAGAGTACCTTTCTCCCCAGTCAGGGCCACCAGCGACAGCGGCCGGCCAAATACAACTCGAATAGCTGGATACCCTATTCGACTAGCACCTCTATGCAGCTAGCACCCTGTGTGTAGTCTGTAATGCTCTGCGCACTGCACATCAATCGACTCCGAAAATTCTCCAAAGTTGACAGCAACTACACTCCCGACCCCCGCAACTGGCTGCCTGTTTGCACCCAAATGGCCCGCAAGTCGTCTTTCCAACTCCTGTTCCCCCGGGTGTCGCAGGCCGACTTGCTCGACCGCCGCCCGGAGTTGCTCCAAAACTGCAAACGTCGCAAGACTTCCCACCACCACCACGACTACGACTTCTCCAAAGCCGCCAACCAGTACGATTACAACGAGGCCATTGTCCAGGAATACTTCGACGTCCCCAACTACACTCTCAGCCGCGTCAATCTCTGTCCCACCGTTACCAGCCGCCTCGAGTACCTCCGTTTGGTGGAGCTGCGCTTGGCCGAGCCTGTGGAGATTGTCCGCGAGACGGTGCTACAGTCACTGCCAGCTCCTCGCTACGTAGTGGATATCGGTACTGGCGCCTCGGTAATTTTTCCCGTGGTGGGACTAGCACTCAACGACACCACCCGGTTCATTGCCACTGAAACAGACACTGCTGCCATGTCGTACGCCCAACAAGTGGTGGCTGCGGACCCCAGACTTGCATCCCGTATCACCCTCGTGCTGGTGGAGCCTCACGACGCCCTCATTCCCGTGGAATCCGTGGAAGCAGCGGTGGCCGCAAGCGGAGGCTCGGTGCGGTACACCGTGTGCAATCCGCCGTTCTACGAGGACGCGCGCGACCTCCAGCGACGCGAAGCTGGAAAGTCTCGCAAGCCCAACGAGCTCACCGCCAGCGCTAGCGAGCTCTACTGTGCTGGGGGCGAGGTGGCGTTCGTGAGCCGGCTCGTGGACCAGAGCCTCGAGCTTCGCCATCACGCCAGCTTTGCCCACACATGGTACACCAGTATGGTGGGGATCCGCGAGCACGTCGACCAGATCCAGGCGTACTGGACTTCCCACGGCATTACCAATACCTGGGTGCAGGGCTATGGGGCTACCACCAGGCGGTGGATCGTGGCATGGGCCACTAGTGGGGCCGTAGATCCGGGGCCGCCAGTGTACCGAGCGCCGCGGCCGGAACTGGCCGGGGAACGGCCGGCAGTGCCGGCAGTGGTGAGTGCAGCACCAACTCCGGCGATCCCGAGCACGTATCAGACGCTGGTTGCCAACTACGTCAGCGCCCAGCTCGCCAGGTATGCACAGACACATGCGTTCGAGTACTTGGTGATGGAGTCCCAGGCGGTGTATGTGGTGACTCGCCAGCCGGTGTGGTTGCGGCGGTTCCGGCGCCGTCCGCGTGTCATGACGCCTGTGGTGATCCGGGTGGCGGAAATCAGCCCCATCGTGGTACACATGGCGTATAATCAAAGCGGCGAAGACCTGCAAGCAATTATCACTAGTTTGTCTCAGATCCTTGCAGGCAGGCACTAAAAATAGTTGCTGTCGGCAGCGCCGGGTGCCGAGCATATAAATATTTGCACCCGCTGCAGAGTACGCTTAGCAGAGACGATACCTTCAAGTACAATTGAGCGTTCAGTCAAGCTGCAATTACACATTACGTCAACCCTACAGCCCAAACTGCCAGTTACGAAACTAGGACTAATTTAGAGCGAACCACTTTTACAGCCAACAACTTCTACAGCCGACCCCACCACTGTTTCAAGCAGAGACTACGACTTATTTGCTGCCAACGACTGCTATTTAAAGCCAAAACTTGGACTAATTTACAGCACAAACTACCATTTCTACAGTCGAAACTGTCAATTCACAGCCAACTACTGCTTTAGGCCAACCACTTTTCTCACCCACCTTAATAACTCCACCAACATGCTCTCCATCACCCACAGCACCCGCCGTGCCTACGAGTTGTACTACTACTTCCTTCCCCTTTCCGTGATGTCCAGCGCAGAAAGATACATCTTCAACTCCATCAGCTTGGTGTTGGTGTCGCTCGCGTCGTACTACGTGATGTTTATTCTCCCCCGTCTCATGGCGAGGACGCTTGAATGCTTGTACTACTACGCCACTGGCAACTTCATCTCCATCAACGTGGTTGTGTCCACCATAGTCATTGGCCGGAATCTCCGCTCCAAGGCCCAGTGGGAGCCCAGCGTCAACGGCTCGGTTTCGCACCGGTAGTGGAGCTGGTGTCGTTAGGAGGACTGGTCGCGCAGCGAGGGTTCGCACCACGCCCCGCTAATTCTCCCCCATTTCGCACCACACACCGCCAGGCCCAGAGCTGGTCCCGCGAGACGCAGAGCCATCCTAATTCCACGCTACACCAATGGCCCCAGCTAGACGCTACCACTGGCCCTAATTGCAGCTAGACGCTGTTACCACCGCTAATTCCTCGCTGCCACTCCCCTGCCTCCTAGCCAAACAACTCCCAATCATGAATTGTATACGAACCGCTAATATCCCGAAACTTCTTGTAGGCTTCTGATTCCGCCACCGCGCCCATCGCGGCCTCGCTAGCCACTGGCACGTTCATGGTGATCAACACGTCTGTAGCCACCCTGGCCAACCGGATCAACGCCACCATCGTCACCACTGCCCCAGGCAGGTCCGGTTCCCTCCTGTCTCTGCGAGGGTTCTCCACACAAAAGTAGCTCAAATGGGCTGGCTCGCCTGTTTTGGTGGCCACCGCCTCCACAAAGTGGTTGGTGGCGCCTTCAGCGATGTCTTCGAGGTGCATGCCAATGGCTGCGTCGTACTCGTCCAGTTCCACCCGTTCCAACAAGTCGAAAATGACCGACTGGTCCCACTTGGAAGTGTTGGATGTCAGTGACTGGTCTTCGATGATGAACACCTCCTGGGTGTCTGGAACCTGTCTGATGCGCGACACGTCCACGAGTGCCTGGGAGGGAGAGATGGCGATGTCTGCCAGTGCTGCTCCGCCGTATAGTTGTACCATTGTGGTTGGTGTGGGAATGGATATTTTGGCAGTATTTGAAGTGGTGAAAATGTCGCGATGTCTCACCAGATGGAGGAAGAGATCTATGAATAAAGGGTAATTTGAGGAAGACTTCCTTTTATTTTAAACGCAGGTGATTCCGGTGGAAGAAGTGGCGGGGATTTATCTGTATTCGGTTTACCGTGATATACCACTCAAGAAAGTCCTTGTGAAAACCTACTCTTGAATTTAGCTGGGTGTTTCCATTTGAGCCATTGAGTAGATGTAGCGCAACTCTCGTGAGATGAGTAGCTGTGAGTTTATTCACACAAATATTCTGTGGGTATAACTGAATTTTCTGTGAACTTAATCAGTCAATTCTATGTAGCTGAATATTCTGTGAATTTATTCAGTCAATTCGTTCGTCAATGTAGCAGACTACCGTAGCCTTTTAATTCATTCAGTCAAGATATTTGGTCAAAGTACTGATCATTAATAATAAGCGTGATTTCATTCTCTCACGAATTACTTCTGTCTAAGTATCTAATTCCATTCGCCTGAATATTAGTGTGGGTCCATTTCAATTCAGTAGAACTAGCGTGCTATAGTATCCTGTGGATTCATTTCACTCAAGAATTCCCGTCAATGCACTGACTTTATTTGGCTTGATATTCATTGACTGTGAATTTCCAACGTTCCACTGGTGCAAGTAAAAGTCACTATGAAACAAGTATCTGTCTTTCTCCCCGGAATATTCAGGGCAAACATGATCTTTCCTGATTATCCACAGAGAGCTTTTCCTCTAGCGCATAGAATTACACCTCGAAAATCCCTGACTCAGTTGCAGATTACATTGTTGAATTGTGACGGCAGATGGTGTTAGAATCATTGCATCCAACGGAAGCTTGTGACGTGTGTGGATTTGATTGTGCCTTCGCTTCAATAATAAATTGCACCTCTCGCAATTGTTTGGCAATCAAATGGCCTTTCTAGCATATATGTCTCGCAAAGATTCATCGTTTCATTCCATTAGCAATTACAATACGTCAGAAACGAATAGATCGCCCTTTTTTACTTACAATGAGTTGATACCGTACGTCTAGTCCTGTAAGCTTTTTCTTGTTGCTACATTTTCGTTCTATTCACGAGCGCCTTCCAAGACTGAATCCCAGCAGTTTAACTTCTTCGGTCTCAAATTCCAAATTCCATATTCCAAAAATACTTCCTCGCCAGTACTTATAAATAATTATGTGCACTCTATCAGTTTTGACACACGATCTATTGCCACCTATATACTCAAAAATACACAGTTTATCTCTCTGAAAACATGATGCAATACACCTCTGTGGTAACCTCCATCATACCACTTCTCCAGTACCACCTCCCATCACATTTCCTGTAAAACACCCTATCCAACTCACAATCCTCGTTTAATGTGGTGCCCGCGTGGATTTCGTCCTGCACCCAGACCCGTCCTGGTGATGTTCAAAATCAATTAAATCACACACAACAACAGTGAAACACGTCGCTGTCCACACCTCAAGGCCTCCAGTACTAGACCCGGCCAGCGCCGACCCGCCACCATGAGCTCCACCTACTACAACAAGCGAAAAAGGCCCATCGTCATCACGGTGATCATTCTCGTCGTCATTCTTATCATCACCAAGATCACCACCTCGAAGAACTCAGGTAAGAACTTCGGCGAGGTGCTCCAGAACATACCCAACGAGAGCATTTTGGGGTTGTCCAACCTCATCACCAACGAAAACGAAAAGAGCCAGGACGAGTTCTTGACCAAGCTCGAGAAAATGAACTCGAAGTTCTTCCAGTTGCAAGACGAGCGTTTGAAGAAGTTGGAGCGTCAGAACGAGCTCTTGTTGGAGCAAATCAAGTTGTTGAAGAACCCTCCCCAGCAGAGCTCGTTGCGCGAGAAGTTGGTCTATTTGTATCCCTACGACCCAACCGTCAAGTTCCCAGCCTACATCTGGCAAACCTGGAAGCACGGCTTGAACGACGAGAGATTCGACGAGTTGTATCGTGAGGGTGAGTCTCAGTGGGCCTGGAAGAACCCCGGCTTCGTGCATGAGTTGTTCAATGACGACACCTCCCATACCATGATCAAACACTTGTTCAAGCAGATCCCCGAAGTCATCGAGGCCTTCGAGAGCTTGCCTGAGGTCATCTTGAGAATGGACTTCTTCAGGTACCTTATCTTGTTTGCTAAGGGAGGTGTGTACTCCGATATCGACACCTATCCATTGCAACCAATTCCAAACTGGATCCCAGAAAACGTCCTGCCAGACGAGTTGGGAATGATTATCAGCATCGATACCGACTCCTCGTCCCCTGACTGGAAGTCGGAATCGGTGAGAAGATTGCAGTTCTGCCAGTTCGTGATTCAAGCCAAGCCAGGCCACCCTATCTTGAGAGAAATCATCGCCAACATTGTGGAAGATACCTTGGCTAGAAAGAGCGAGTTGATGAGCAACGAGCAGTTGAGACTCACCGGTTCCTCCAACCAAAGAAGTCTTGAAATTTCTAAGTGGACCGGTAGTGGCAAGTGGACCGATATGGTGATGAGATATTTCAACGATTATCTTCAATCATCCATATTCCAGAAGATTACTTGGAAGGAATTCCACGACTTAAAGATCCCCAAGTTGGTTAGTGACATTTTGGTGTTACCAGTCCACTCGTTTGCCTCAGAAATAGAAATTCCAAAGGACGGAAAGATCGATGATCCATTGGCGTTTGTCAAGCATTACTCTGCAAAGATATGGAAAACAACCTAGGTTGGAAACAGGCTAAAGTAGCACCAGATCTGGAGTTTGTCTTGAACAGTATGCTTTGGATGATGGCCATTATAGAAGTGGTGCTCAATATAAGTAGATACATACATCGACAGTGTTCGATTTTTAGGTGTAGTCGACTGAAAGAATCATCAAACGGGTTTCACTTTCTTGGTGTTCCAAGTAGTATGGTATGAACTTATCTAGAATAGTTACAACAATCAGGTAGTTCGTTCATGATCGAATAACTAGAGCTTTCTTCCCAACCAAATGTGATGGTACATCTTGAAGAGTATGCGTTTTATACTTCCAACTATTAGAAGAGAACAGTATATGATATTTGGTTCACTCTGACACGAACTGCGGTGCAATTCTAAAGCTCATTTTACTGCTGAATCAAGAATTGAATTCGGGTTTGGGTGTTATTGCATAAATGAAGAAAGTATTGCTAATACAATATGCAGCATAGTCTCAAGAAATATTTATACCATTAGTTCTTCAACTAATGTATAAATTTAATGACTGAAGAAAAATGATCAGAAAGGGCCCAACACAATAAGCTTGAAAAGGGGCCCCTTCTGTAAGAAAACTTTCATTGTTTGATGATGCAAAGCTCTAAGATCACAGTCCCTACACTTCACTTCATAATCTCTTGGACAGTACTTATTTCGCTCGCGGATAACTTATGTCTATTTGTGTATTTTCACTTATTTGCACCCGTCAACCATCTCACAATGGCTAAGATTAAAACTGGCTATCATGGCTCACATCTCTTTGAGAGTGGCAAGAATGGGAAAGGAAAGGTTAAGAATGGAATGAAAGGAGATAATGCTATCAAAAATACTTCTGAGTCAGTGAAAGAGAAGCAAGACCAGTCTGCTAGTGTACAAATTCCTGACGAGGAGGATAACAATGACTTTCTGTTAGGCCTGGCAGGACTGGACCAAACACTGGGGTCAAAGAAAGACTACGAATACAGAATCCAGAATCGTAAACTACAGAAGGTAATGAAAAAAGTGAGTTCCAAGTTAGCAGCTCAAAAAGCGATGAATGAAACTTTTATTCGTGCAATTGTAATGGAAATACTTGAGTCCCAGCCCCAATGTCTGCATCACCAGACAAGTCTGCCACCAGTTTTGCAGGACAAGCTTATGAACATTATTGACCAAAATCTCTTCAGTTCCCCAAAAAGTGATACTATTCCCTTCAAGCCTTTCGTGCCCGGAAAGATATACATGAAAGAAGATATTGTTACACCAAGCACTATTGAAAGATTGGAAAGCAAGTTAAGACAGCTTGATTCGTGCTTCCTGTACCCACTTTGCCTCACAAAAGAGGATCTATTTGCCATGTACCAGGCAAAGCTATGTGAAGATCTCGCCATCGACGTCACGCAACAATTCTTGAATGTCTCAGTCCCAATAAGAGCTCATCTGGAGCCTACTGGTCCTTCTTTTCTTTTGTGATTTTTCCTCTTCCTAATGCACTTTTAAGTAAGCTTGCAAGAACAATGTACAAACCTGCTGCAACGGCTATTGTAGTAATCGTGTTAACCAGAGCGAAGTCAGATGTCCCGTGGGGAACTTTCACATCAATGAGTCCCTCATTCAAGTGTGGAAAGTGGTAAAACACCGTATCGTTGGTGAAATACAATTCGTAATTACCTCCAATTGGGGCCTTGTTATCCAAGGGGGAGTAATCCAAAAGGTGATCCTCGGAAATGGAACATGCGACAAATACCTCTGGTTTGGGGTTGGAAGCAATGGTGATACTTTCTGATTGATCAGGGGCTTGATATCTAGAATGGAGAGTGAAATCAATGCTTGATGAGTTAAAATCATCAAACTCGAACAAAATTTCATTACCCCACTCGTGAACCTTGTAAACTGGAGCCTCTAATTCAGTTTTTCCATTCTGCACCACCAAACGGGCACCTTCAGGTACTGATTGGTACTTGTCAAAAATAAGCGAACGAGCCAAATTCAAATGGTAGTATAACTTGCACTCTTGGATATCGTCATCAGATGGCTTTGGAATGCCGTTCTTGAACTTGGTGCTGAGTATTGGATGAAGACCGTTTTCAGTGATGGTTGACTCCACGGGAAAGTCGTCGAGGTGTCTGTGTCTAGGCTTAAAGTGGAACATTGTCTTGTGGTAGTTTTCCTCGTCTTCGTCCTGGTTCAAGAGCACACGGAGCCCTGAAAGGACCAAATCATCGGGAGTAGACACAGCAGGGTCGACCAAGAAAAGCCCCACCTCGGTGCTTATGGCTGGGTCGGTCTCAAAGCTGAGAGGCTCGTTAGTGTGGTAGACCTGTTTGAGGACCATTCCACCTTTAGACACAAATATATCGAGAATTGAGAAGTCGTCCACAAGGAGCTTCGTTCCAGGCGTGATTCTGTCGATGTTCTGCATGAGCTCAGGGTCCACGGTTTCGTTGTAGAGGTAGATGGTCTTCAAAGCACCTATCCACTGGGTGCCGTTGATACTGTGGGTGAATTGCTCCACAAGAGCTTGTGACTGCTCGATTAAGTCCTTTTGCTGGTCACTGGTGTACTCAGAGCTTGGTTCTACGTAGAATGCCGTGCCCTGGGTGGTGGGAAAGTTGAAGAGTGGGTTGCCATCCACTGCCTCGTTGGCCTTGACTTGGACTCGTAACAGCTCAATGAGCGGAAATGGGTGGGATTTAGGCACGATGATGCGCTTTTCCACGTAGAAGCCTTCGGGAGGGGCGTTCAATTGGAACGACGACTTGTCCATATGAGTGATTAGGCCGTCATGGGAGGCCGATGGGTTGTGGATGGTAATTCTTTGGCGGATCATGATGGCTGGCTAAGGGTGATGTGTGGGTCTTTGGAGTGCTGCTGCTGCTGGACGTGGGGACGCTCAATGGGCTTGATTGGGTTCGGGTGGGATAGCTGGAGTACTTGTGTTGGTTCCGATTAGATAAACGCTGTGGACGACATGCGACATGCTGCGACACGTCGCGACATTCCACGACATTTAATGACATTCGGCTGTGATCTGGTTGTATCACGTGATGGGTGTTGATGTGGGACTCCACCCACGGGCCCCACCACAATAGTGTCTGGCAACTCGAGCACAACAGCCAGATGGAAATCTAGGCATCTATTGTAATGTCTGCATACTAATGGGGTGTTAATTACCCTGCAAAACAAAGGGGACAATCGAACTTGCAGGATATTATGCTTCTGGGGATTGTTCCACTCGTATCAATATGGTTTTGTGGCATGCACCCGCAGCAAGTCTGCGGGGAAATCTGGGGGGAATAAGGATTGCCCAGAACCCTGCGTGAAGCCTACATGATTGTGCCGTTTTGGTGTAAATTACCTATATATAACATGGACAACCAGGTCCAGAAGAAGTGAATGGTGTATGGATGCAACAGTATCATAACGCGGGGTTTGAGATTAAGCTTCTACGCTCCTCATTAAAGACCCCACCAACTCTTGGAACTCTTGGTTGTAGATAAAGTTTGCCTCCAATAACCTTTTGAACAATGACACATCTTTATTATCTATCCTTGCAGAAACTTTCAAGGTAGATTCTATGCTTGCATAATACTCGTCAGTCTTTTTCAAAAATGCTGGGTCAGGCAAACTTCCAGTCTGGTTCTCCTGAATAAGCAAATTGTAGTCATACAACATGTCGATGATGTCGTCGATAACTCCGTTGAGGCCCTCCCCACTCAAATATTGGTCGATCAGGGAGTTGAACTCGGCCTTGGCCTCCTGCAAGGTTTCCAAGCATTTAGTGTCTGCATTCGAGTTTATGCGAGCCACCACGCCGACAATACTGTGGTTGAACGACGCCAAGATCGATGTGAGTTTGTCAACCAGGGAGGAGAATATCTGGAGTTTGGCCAACACCGCCTCGTGCATGGCGGGGTCGAGAGTGCCAATGGGGAACAACACGCGGTGGGCCTCGAACGACTTGAAATCGTGGTTGAGAAAGTTGTCCTTGAGATTGCACAAGTTGTCGGCAAAGAAGAGCTCGTTGCTGAAGAACTGAGTCAAGATGTGGGTGCAGTCTTTACTTTTGAATAATGCAGGCATGAGTGCCTTGAGGCGCATGGATTGATGCAGTCTTGGTACCGGTGCTATGGGGTACTGGTGAGTGTAAGAGGGGGAGGATGCAAGGTCGCCGTCAGACACAAACGACTCGGTGTCGTCTTCAGAAACTATCGACTCAGCATCGTCATCGTCCCAGTTGTAAGACAAACTCAAGGTCAAGTTGTCAGGGATGCTGGTGGTGGTCACCGTGGTGGGAGTGCTGACTGAGTAGATGCTGGAGGAGAGAAAGTTGGCATTTGTGATAGCTACTGGAGTCGCAGACATGGTAAGGAATAGTTGTGGGTTGATGTCTACAACAGCAGATCGAGAGGTTTATAAACCCTGACGAATGCGTGAAAACTGCAAAACTCCGCCTAAGCTGAGCAAAGCAACAAAATCAAGGCACGGAAAATGTCGCGGGGCCCGCCTTGCGGTCACGTGACGGCGTCGCCTGGTGGTTGCGGGAAGGGGGTGCCGTCTTCACGTGAGCGATCACGTGAGCGATCACGTGTCTATTAACTGAAAATCGTGTATTTGACTGCCACGTGATATGCCACGTGACTCTATCTATAGCTCGTCGTACTCCCTCCCCTTCTCCATTTTCTTCCCTCCCGGCACCAACACCCGATACTCGATGTAAAGGTTGCCGAACTCGTCGTTGTCCCTGTTCTCGTTCCCCTCGCGAGGCATTCCCTTGCCTTCCAACACTTCTATCTCGCCATTTATCACCATCTGGCCAGGGTCTCTTCTAAGCACCACTTCTTCCTCGCCTTCCTCGTCGCTGAGATGACGGATCCGCCTCTCCCAGCCTCCGAAAAGCGACTCGTTCAACGTCACTACCTCTGTCCTGTACAAATGCTCGTTAACACGACGATAACCCCATCCCTTGGAGAACTCTTCACGGAAGTTCACGATCAAGTCTCCTGGCACTATTCCTGGATGTCTTTCGCCTTCGCCCTCCAAAACGACGTTGGAGTCTCTGGCAGTGCCTGGCTTAATGTACACGTCGTAGTGTCTAGGCCCTTGGTGGCTTCCCTGGCCGTTACAGTGCTTGCAAGGATGCAGGATCTTGTTACCACGTCCTCCACACGCGTCACACGCCATGCGGATCTGCTGGACCATTCCTGGTGCTAATTGACGCTGCACCGTGATCTGACCTGACCCGTGACACCTGTCACATTGGTGCGTCTCCTTGTCTTCGGAGCCTGTGCCGTGACACGTCTCACACAAGTTGGTCATTTCCACGTCAAACTCCAACAAATGTCCGTTGTAGAAGTCTTTCAACGGAATGTGTACGTTGACTTGGGTGCTGTCGCCTCGGCGCTGGCCGCCGTGGCCGTGTCCAGCGTGTCCTCCAAAGAACTGGTTGAACATGTCACCAAAACCAAAGTCCTGCTGTTTGCGCCCTTCAGGGTCACCAAACTGGTCGTAGTTGCTCCTCTTTTCGGGATTGCTCAACACCTCGTAAGCCTCGCCCACCTCCAAGAACTTGTCGTGAGCCTCGTCGTCATTTGGATTCTTATCTGGATGGTACTTGAGCGACAACTTCTTGTAGGCCGACTTGATCTGCTTGTCGTTGCAGGTTTTGTCGAGGCCTAGCACCTTGTAGTAGTCCTTGGCGAGGACATGGAGTGCCAAGAGCGCTAGTACCGCGAAGATGGGGAAGAGCAGCCTCATTGTGGTGTGTGGTGGAGGTGAAAGTTACACGTCAGAGAAGTGGTGATGGATCATCGCGTGATTGAAGTCACGTGATTTGGGTGGTTTCTGGCTTAATCTGCCTTACAGTGCCCCAAAGGGGCAGCAGCTACCGCCAGGCTCCATCCCTAAGATACATGCCCATCTGCCAGTCCAAATTCATAATTTTGTCTCCTACTGACTTGGTAACTAGCCATAAACATATACGCAATAAATAAAACAGAGCCAATAACGTACTTGGAAACGTCTCAATTATTCCAATTTCTCCTTATTGAATGTTTCGCTTGGAAAACCTGTCATTAAGTCTCTTGTGTGATTTCTCTCTAAGATAATCCATTGAAGAGTATGCTCTCCAGTGGTCGTGCGCGAACCACATTCACCATGCGACACCCGTCGGCCAGTCCCATAAACCCCAAATTCCCAACTTATTGAGCTTGAACGGTGGTACCAAACTGCCACCAAATACCTGTGCTCTTCGCCGGCACAAATCTGTCGCCAAGCACCCGCCACACTGCCACCAGGGCACTTTCTAGTAACAATTGCTCACAGCAAATGTCGCATGTCGTCTACAGGTTAGGTTGTGGCTAAGATCATAATTGGCACGAGCCCGGAGTCGCTTCGCTTGCTAGCCATGGCCGATTGCCGCCTCGTAGAAGCTTTTCATGCCTAGTTGCTAGACAAGACGGTCACGAGGTGGAACTCCGTTAGTTGGCTGTGGCAAGTGCTCGCAAAAACTGTCTGACAACGGTATGATACGTCACCAATGCATCCCTTGACACCAATCAGCCCCACGGTGACGTCAAATCTGGTGGTGGCTAACATCATCCAAGACACGCTGCAGCCCAGCGGCACTGTTGCTTGAGCATGCGCCAGCCTCGCGGTTCCTGGATCAAATTTCAGGTCCTGACGGAAGTCCATCTATCGCCAGATCTTCTGCAAAGGCACAAGCCACGGGGAATACTGCCTGCATGGAGTCTGATAAGAGATCGTACGGCACTTTTGGGGCAGTGCAGATGGAGGTGGCTTTCTTAAATCGGAACAGGTCAATCAAGTCTTTGGTGTACTAAACTGGAGTTATTCCTGCTCCACGCATCCGCAACCGTCCTTGAAGAGCAATCTGAAATCATAACCCAGATGGTTCTTTCTTTTACTGGTGCCTGTGACGATACATTTGGAGCCACAACTATACCTCTGGAGTAGCTGATCCTGATGACTTTGGCGATGCTTCTTCAACGCTAAACTAGTGGCTGGGGCAGGAGTGGTTGCTCTTATTGCCAACAATTACGGTGTAATCTCCTGAAATTCCTGCAACAGCTCCAAAAGCCGCTAAAGTAGAAAAATCACTCCTCTGGTGCTTGGCTGGGCAATAACCCCAGAACTGCTCTCTCTACAGTGCTCTAGCATACCATACGATGACTTACATAATTTACTAACCAGTTCCTCGTTCGTCCACATGAATGACGATTATTCATACTGTTGACCTAGGCCCAAGAACCTGTTCAGGAATGGCTCTGAATTACATGCTGATAGGCCAGTAATTGAGGCGATTCTTTAGGAACTCATGTAATTTGTTTTCCACTAGCTGTAATTAATTTCATGGAACTAAATTTTGGAATTCTTTCCAATTCTTCTCCTTATCATTAGGCAATTATCTTAAAATATTCATCGAACTCTACTTCTTCTAAGTTACAGCATTGTATTAATTCTCCTAATTCTTATTCAAATCTTCTTCTTCTGAATATATTAATTAGTTTTCCAATTCCTCTATATCATTTGCACATATATTACATAATTACGTCAATCACACTAGACCTCCACCTTTTGTAGTACTATATCTACCTCCAGCTGGCACGACCCCACGTTTGAGTCACGCACGACCTGATATCACATGCGGAACCGTTCCAGAATGCCATCCACTCCATCCAAAACTTCCACTGATACCAGCATCGTGTGGACTGTACCCATTTCTCGAGGCTCTCACTACTCATATTCGCCTCTTCTCCGACATATCCTTCGACTCGACCTTTTTTCCCGCTTCCAGGGCTCCATTTCTACCCTATTCTTCCTATTCTTCCCCAGAGCCGTTACTGCCATTGCCCCACAATCCACAACCACCCTGTCAAATGTGGTCCTACGCCCCTGTGTCGATACGTCTAGTCTCTTCGCAAGAGCTCCATGGCCTATCTGGCATACATCTAGTCCAATGCGATCCCAGCACCAAATCGCTAGCAGCTGACCAAGAAGACTTCGTCCTCACGTTCAACTATTTGCCCAATCTCCAGGACTTCAACATCATTGTAAGCTCTCATGGCTCATCACAGACCTCCCAGGTCACCTGGTACCCTGCAAAAGTGCATCAGTTGCACGAAATACCCCTGCCATTAACCGAAAATCTCGACGACTTCAGAAAAAACGGATTCAGACTCTTCCCCCACGATTCCCATAGAGCCAGCCTCTTGTCGGTGGCAGTGATCAAGTTGGCCCACTCAGCACGCCAGCAGTTATTCCAAAATGCACATTATAGTGCGCTTCAAGTAGCAAATCCTAAAACGGGACAGTCGATGGAAATCATATCCAACCCGTTCACCTTCAACAACTCACTCCTATTCGCCAACTTTGTATCTCGCGGCACCATCAACTACTCTGTTGGTGGCTCCCACGCCCCAGTGGCGCATTTGGCCGATATCAGATACATGGAAAACATGATTGGTGGAATCGCCAAACAGGACGATAAATTGGTGGGATTGGTCCTAGGCAACTTGAAGAAATCAAATGGTGATGGCGATTTGCTCACTGTGGTTCCCTGGAACAGTTTGAGGAATCTATTTGATCATAGTTCATTAATACCGAACAAACTCGCTGGGGTGGCTCTTCCCGAGATCCGTCCACGAAAACTCGCCAAAAATGCCCTAAGAACCCAGAAACTGGCTCTGGTGTTTCCTATTCAGGTCAAGCATCAGCTCACGTCGTCTTGGGGATCTTGCGTGTACTATAACCAAACCACATTTATCACGAACCTCCATGTGGTTAAGCCATTCCTCGACGATCCAAAGCTGAAACTCGAAATCCTTCTCGACAGTAAAACATCCATACTATTCGAGCACTCCAACTGCATCTCGACCCCATCTCAGGCCCTTGATCTTGTGTTTATTAAAGTGGATCCCCAGAATATTCTAAAACTCGATGCATACATATCTTCCAATGAACCAAACCCTTCCAGTTTGAACGTTTGCACTGGAGACAAGGTCACCTCTTACAGTTATGGGTTATTCTTTAACCCCAATGATATTACTCCTTTGGTTTCTACTGGTATAATTAACACAATGTTGGCACTTCCAGTGGGTGCAAAACTGGGTGCAAAACACAAGACCATCACTTCAATGATAGTCACTTCTTCGTCCTGCTGGAATGGCTCCTCGGGAGGTGGGCTCTTCAATAGTGAGGGTCGTTTGGTAGGCTTGATCTGCTCGAACGCTCAGGTTTCCGTCCCCTCGCTTGAGGAAGGAACACCTCCAGCCAGTGTGAAGATTCCTCAGATCTCATTCGTACTTCCCATTGACCTCATCAACTATTGCTATGTACAAGACATGAACCGGACTAAGCTGGAAATCAGCTCCGATATTGGCAACTTGTGGCAGTTGAAACAGTTTCATGTGGATATAGTCCAAGAACTGTCGAAGTTGTAAGACAGACATGTCCAGCAGTGGTGCTGAAGAAATTGCTTTTGGTTTAAATTAAACCCATTTGATAGAACATAAAAGCACCAACAATATACTTAAGAAGAATTAAGTGATGCATCTGAATGTTTACTATAATATGGGTACTTGGAGCAACTTCGTAGTGTTTGTCTTTGGGTACTCGATTCATTTCACTTCTAAAACATTTCATTGCAAAAGAATTTAACTGAAGAGTTTATTGACTTCTTCATGAGCTATGAGCTACTGGCAATAAAAGTAATGGATCGGCATGTAAATTGATTTGATTTACGAAGGTGTATCATTCATTGAAAGCAGCAGTAACTTGAAGTAATGGAAAATCTGCAAATTAATTCAAATTAACAAAACTATCTTATACTAATAAATTGGGTTCATTGATTTAGCTGCTATCTAAAACTCTTTTAGAAATACTCGGCAAGGTAAATAGCTTTAACAATTACATAAAGTTACAAACTGATACAAGACTGTATAAACGTTTGAATATATATACTTCCCTGGTAGTCTACGCTGTTATATGACTGTGTAAACGTTTATGTACATAATGATACGCTCTGGCTGAGCATTGAAGGAGTCTATACAATTGGAACTAATGATCTGCTAGATATTCTAGTGGTTGCCATCCAAGTATGACCAGCATATCAGAAATAGGCAAACAGCTCCTAGGCCCGCTTCATCACCCCTGGCACCATCTTTGCTTCGCCCTTGACATCGATCTTGTCTCCTTGGAATTCGTATCCACCGTAGCTCTTGCCCAAGATGGGTGGAAGAACGGGGATTTCTGCCGCAGGAGCAGGCCCCAACCCTGTTGCGAGTGCTGGAGCGTGGGAGTTGTAATTCTTGCCCATACCAATGGAGCCCTGTCTCACAGGACCCGAAGCAGAAGAGCTGGACGAGCTGTTAGACATCACAGGACTGACATTATTGATGAGATCCGAAGTATTATTGCCGGTTCCCAAGATGCCCAAGGTGATAGAATTGGCTCTTCTGGCCCCAGTGCCCATCATGTGGTCAAAATCGTTGTTGAGCACATTGTACGAGTTAGAGTAGTTCAAGTACATTGAGTTCATTGGCGCAGCAGAAGCAGTGTACCTTTCCTCCTGGAACTTGGCCACCTCACGCTGTATCAAGTCGTTGATGTACTTGGAAATGTTCACCTTGAGGATCGACAAGTTGTTGCTGTTTCTGAGGACACTGGAGGTGGAATTGGGGGCTCCGTTGTACTGGTAAGCATTCAGAGTTGGGTCTGGTGGGTTTTTCAAGCTGATTTCACTCTTGACCAAGTTCATCCAGGACTCGAAAATGTGGTCGAGCTTGAGCTTGATGACCCAGAACCACTTCTGGTTGAAAGTGAAGTCCTCCTCTTCGGGGCCGTTGGACTGGATGTTAAGTTTCTTGGAGAGACAGTTCTTATTGTCCAACAACAAGTAGATCAAGTTCTGGAGAATGTAGTTGTCGTCGAACAACTCTGTGTTGTTCCAGATCATGATGATGATCTTGTTCATGATCACGAACCACTCGATGATGAAGGTGTTGATGAAGTTGAGCTGGAGGATGTTGTAGGACTTCAAGTCGATGATGTTCAAGTGCAAGTACTTTGTGAAGAAGATGATGGGGAAACTGATGATGCTCAAGTTGTTGTTGATTTCCACGGGATTGGACTTGTAGTTGAAGTAGTTGGACAACGTCAAGTTGACGTTCAAGGTCTGAGGGTTTGGGGACGACATGTAGTCGATGACAAACTGGTTGATGGGATAGTTCATGTTGATTTCCTGGAGGGTGATGGTGAGGAGCTGCCAGTTGTAGAAGTATGCGGGGATGAAGAGGTAGTTGTTCAACAACTCGTGGAACTTGAGGGGACTGTTAATGATGACGTTCTTCTTGAACAACTCGAACAACTTGAGCGACTGTGGATGGGTGGGCGCCGCAAACAAGAGGTCGTTGGGGGTGGAGATCATGGTGAGGTTGTTGTGGATGTTGATGGACTTGTTGATCAAGATGATGGAGTTGTGGAGGTAGTTGCGTGAGGAGAAGATCAAGAAGTTCTCGCCCGAGAGGTACAACTTCAACTCGTTGAAGAGCGTGGAGATGATGATGCTGTTGAGGAACTTGGCCTCGGCCTCCGACTGCGGAGGAAGCGAGATGAACGACTTGGAGAGCTGTGACATCACCAGGAAGAGCGTCAACGGCTGGGAGTCGTCGCTGGCGTCCTCGACGACGCGTCTGTGCACGAAGAACGAGTAGAACTTGGGAGGCCCGCCCTTCAACGCGTTCGAAAGCAAGATGTAGATGTTCCAGAACATGTTCAAGTTGCCGTCGATGATGTTGTCGTTGGAGGCGCTCATATTGTTCAAGTTGGACAAGATGATGTAGCTGATGTCGTTGAGGTAGTTGAGGATGATGTCGTCGCTGATCAACGTGCCCTCGTCCTCGAACTCGTCGCCGTCGAAGCTGGCGTAGTCGAACTCGATGTAGATGTACAGCAACAAGAACAAGTTGTTCAAGATCTCGATCTGGTCCAACACGTTGTTGTCGTTGTTGTAGTTTGGAATCAACTTCTTGATCAAAAGATTCCACGACTTCAACAAGAACTTGGACGCGTCGCGTCGGTTGCGGTTGGCCTTGTAGCCAAGCGACACCACGGCGTAGATGATGCCCACCTTGAAGAGGTTGGGGTGGTGGTGGAGGTGCTTGTCACGTGCGTTGACATTGAACGAGTTCAAGTATGAAAAAAGGTCTTTGAGAAGACGGTCAAAGACGTGGAAGTCCTGGGCTGCCAGCACCAAGTGGATGTAGCCAATGAGGAAGTAGTCGTTGAGGGCGTAGTCTGCGTTGGACGCGTCGACCAGCACGAGCACCAGCTCCAACTTGCGGGTGATGGAGAGGAGGTGGATGAGATCGTGGTTTGTGAGGTCTGGCTTGTCATCGGACTTTTTGCGCTTTTTGGGGTCGGGATGATGGTGGGGGGAGGTGGGGGCGTGAGTGGAGGCGTGGGTAGTGGCATGAGTGGCGGGATGAGTGGAGGCGGTCTGGGTGGAGGCGGTCTGCGCAGACGCTGCTGGCGCTGGTGGCGACTGCGAGCTAGTGGCAGCCGCAGCACGGTGGTCGTCCTCGCCCTGCTGGATCTGGGCCAGGCTCAACTGGAAGTTGTGGACCGTGCGGCAGTGACGCTGGAGCAAGTCGCGGCGCACAAACGACGACGTGCAATGGAGGCAGTGGAACGGTTTCTCGTTGGTGTGGGAGCGCTCGTGGCGCTGCTTGTGCTCGGAGCGGGTGAAGGCCCTGGCGCAGAACGCGCAGATGTATTTCTTGGTGGCCATGGATGGTACGTCGTATATATATGGTTATGCTAGGGGACGTCCTGGCCTCGCCCTGGGCGTGGTGTCGCCCATCAGGTATATATACATGGTACCCCGCAACCCCGACATCCAGGTTTCCCCTCAGGAGATTCTCCCATGCCCCAATCTGGTAGCATCACCGCGCAAAACTCTGGCAACGGTGGTCCAAACGCACAATAATGTCCCCGCGTGGGGTACATGCGCGCGAGCCGCATGGTAGGCAAGGAGGGCATTTACGCGGGGTAGCACCATCGCCTGCCTGGACGGTGGTGGACCACCGGGTGCGGTGGGCTACCGGGGGTGCTATCGCCAATTGGCCCGGAAGGGCGACTTCCAGGTCGCCGATGCTTTTTCCCGGTGTTTGGGCGCCACCCCCCAGGAGGCCCTGGGCCCTGATGATCTCCCCCACCCCCGCTGCATTGGTGCATCCAGCGGCGGCTGCTGGTGGCACTGCACACGATAGGGGTACGCACCCGGACACAAATCCGGGCTGCAGCTTCGGTGTCGGTTCCCCAGCTAGTCCGTGTGGAAATTTCCATCAACCCCAGCCGGGGCCGGGGCACCTCCAAAATTGACACCTCCACCGGCATCCAGCCGGTGTCTGCATATCCCAGTCCCCGGCACCGGCACCGACACTGTCATACCGTCCCTCGACCAGGACTAACGTGAAGACCTTCTATTCCAGAATTTCGATACGCCTCTCGTGTTCCTACCCCCTCCCCGGCCCGCGCCAGGCGCTACCCAGCGGAACTGTGGGGCTGTTCTTTGTGGCCCTTCGTATGCAAGCGATTCATCTGAGATGCAAATCTGGAGATAACAGGACTTCCTCCATGGAAAATCGCCCAAAACCCCACACAGTCCCCAAATGGGTCCCTGCAGTCCTTACTTGTGCTGGCCAGGCCCCTCCATCTCTCGAGGCCGTCCGTAGCCCCGGTTTTTGCGGCCTTCCTGCTCCCGCAACACCAACAAAACACACACCAAGACAAACTCGGCCTCTCCAAGCACCTCACGCCCAAAAACTCGCATGGTTCCACTGCGCAAAATGCGCCCCAGCACCTTCGTTTCCTCCTCTCGAAATGTGGCGATTGGATGGTGAACAAGAAACTCCTGGGCCCTCATTTCCGCCTGAATTAGCCCTCTGTCCTGAGACTCTACCACCAGGAGCATACGGTTGTGAACTTCTGGCTTGTTTTTCAGCCGCAACACCACGCCGTCGCTGAGCATGGCAGTGTCAGGCTTCATGACAAAAACCTTGAGAAGGCCATTGCCGAATGTGGAAGTTGTACCCGTGACCCCCACCACGCGGAGTTTCGTATTTCTGTACTCGAAGTCAGCAGTGGGGCGTGACGAGTTGTTGTTCATGACGACCACGGGAGGCGTGGGGGCCGCGAACTGGAGCACATAGGCCAGGACGTGGGACAGAATCACCCGGAAGTGGACCGTCACTTCGTTATTATTGGTCATGTGACCCGCGTCGCGTGACCCACTGTTCCGGATCACCATGAAGGGAGCTCCTCGCTTGAATACGCTCATCACCGAGGTCGACGTCTGCCAGAGCGCCCTCTCGCCCCCCTCGAACGCCTGCTGCGACTCGAAAACCTCCACTCCCAGCTGGAGAAACGTGTTCATGATAGGAAACTCCCGAACAGTCGTGTACTGGTGCACGGGATGGCCAAACACCAACGGCTGGTTAATCATCGTCTCCTCTGACACGAGCGACTGCATATCTTCACTGGTGGCTTCGTTTCCGATTCCTGTATCATTTTCCGGTGGATCCAGATAAGTCAGGTTCACGAGCGTAGCGAGCGTTTCCTGGCTGTTTCGCCGCCGAATTTGAGGGGTGCTGGCAGTTGGAGCCCGCTGAGGCAGGTATGTCTCTCTGGATGGGGAAGACTCCCTGTTTCGTCTCAAAAGATGGTTGAACATTAGTCACAAGACTTAGGAGAATAACAATCTGATCACATCGCGAATATCGGAACGCGTGATGTGCGGCACGTGACTTATATGATCTACACTATTCCCAAGTAATAAGAGTAGGCATAAAGCTTATGTGACCGTTGTGACTAATTGCCAATTCCAAGAGAGGTTAATTTTTTCGCATCGCCTAACTGATTATCTTTGCTTCACCCAATTATTGGTGTGATAGGCTATTCGTAATTCTAACTCACAGTTTCAATATTCGCCTATAATTCTGTCTGCTTTGAAAACACGATTGCCGAAACTGATTCCCTCTGTAGCTTGCGCTTTAAGATTCGTATTTCCAAAAAACCACGAAATAGTCCTTTTGGAATATTTAACTCGTTATCTTTTTCCAGCTATAAAAGGTATTCCGGACGCCAGCAACGAATGAAGTATCCTAAGAATGGATATGAATATCGGGAGGTAGAATTAAGATAAACACAATAAAAATATAGTAGCCAAAAAGAGAGAGAGAGAGAGAAGCATGTGAGGTTGGTGGCAGGAAAGGGATTGAGGGATGTTTCATTGCTCAAGAGGTACTGGTTTAGCGTTCATTAATAATTCAACATTTGATAATTCCATATGTTACAACCTTCGATAATTTAATTTACCTCACAACTACGCTTATTTTTAATTACAGTTATACCTTGTTTGTTCAACAAAATAACAGTTATTAATTGTGATCGAATACATATCTTGTGTTTAGCTTAATCAAGTAAAATAGAAAAAGCTACGTAAACAAGTGGAGGTCATATAATTCTTTACAAGTTGAGGTACTCTATCTCGGCCTGGAAATATTTTTTGGAATAGGAAGGTTACTTTGTTTCCTACCTGGGTCTGAACTAACTTATAATAGTGATATTAATCAGAGATAAGATAATTACTGGTGAATTGCATGTAATTTTAGACCGTTAACTTCTAATAGACAATCCATTGAAAACATATGGGACATATTAAATAGTACAAGAAATGAGATGTTGGAAAAGTTTAGAGGTTGTCGGAAATCTGTATACAAAAAATCCTATACTATTGGGAAAAGCAAAGGTAAGTGTTATCAATTATAGGTGTGATGGCGTAATTGGCCATACACCATAACTCGATGGTTATTTCAACTATTTAAATGTGCCATTTTTGGACAATTCGTTTGTAACGGTTAACAAGTTTTTACATTGTTTACTATTATTGGTAAAACATAGATTACGTTGGAGGAAACCGTTGATTGCCCCAAAAGAAAACATACTAGTTTTGGCCAAATCGACTTAAGCTCTTTATCTAAACGAGTATATATGACTTAGTACCCATTTACTGGCTCAAGAAACGTGCGGTTTATTGCTGAAGTCTGGCTACGAGAACTACAGAATATCCTGACGTGATTGATGTAAAACCTTTCGTGCCAGGCCACTAACCATCCGTAACCAAGCCGGCTCACAGCAGCCTCATCTGCCGTACCTCCCATTTCGTTGGCCTCCAGGGCAAGCCATCCGCGGGATTACAGTGCCCGGGCTGCGAGCACCGAGTCACAAAATTTGATTTGGCTAATTACTGACATACATTTCGGCCGAAACTGCCCTCCGGAATCGTGTGTTGATGTTCACGGAGAGCCACCCAGTCGGACCTGGGTCTACTGAGCCTCATAATCCCGCTTGGGCTCGGGAGCCGTTGGGTCCAATGGAGAAATTGCACCATAATAAGAAGAAATTTCCAGCTCTGTTAGTGGCTGGCGGGTGGGGCTCATCGCAGCCCAGCGGAAGCGCCAGTAATGGTGGGAGCAACCCCACTATGACGTCTTTCCCCAGCCGTCTGGTTCCGAGTCCTGGTGGGTGAAAAGTGTCCGAGAAAAACAAAAACAAAAATGTCTGTCTGAACCGAATGCCTCGAACTGCCCTACATTGCTGACTAGCTAGAACACTCAATGACCCATCATTGGCCACTATAGGACCGTCGTACCTCCTCCTCCACCTGGTAGAAGATTCTACCGTCCTCCGGAGTATCGCCCTCCGGGCCAGCTCCTGCACCAGCCCCATGCGCCAATACCAGCGATGGGGCAAAGTTGACAAATCAGAGCTCCGATAACGCACTGGCCTATTTTCGTCGGGTTTTTGGCTAGCGAGGAGATGAGTTTCGGCAGGACAATGTAGCCTGTCCCTGACAGGAGGAGCCAGCGATGGCCGATTGCGAGGAGTCGACTAGTTGCAATGGCCAGTTGTTTCTGCACGTTTTCAGCTAGTTTTCAGCGAGTTTTAGCTCGATCTACGTTTTGTGGATATTAATTAATATGTATTGATCAGACCAACATTGCCATGATTCCCCAATCTAGCAATGTGGCCCGGCTGGTGTAATGTCGTTGATTCCCGTCGAGACATACAGTATCCTAAAAAAACCGTCGTAGCAATATAACAAACCTCAGAAACAAGGCAGATAATAATATTATCATTGGCACGCAGGCAGGGCCGTAGCCGTCGCCCACGAGCTAGCAATGATATGAAACAAATGTGAAGACCATCAGACCTCCAATTTAAAATCTTTGGTTGGACTTCTTAGCCTTGAGCTTCTTTTGCACAAAGACACCGGTGACGGCAACGAAGGCCAAGAACACCAAAACGAAAACTAAGATAACACCGGCTGGCAACATTTTTAATCGATGGATAAAGAAGAAGAAATTGCCATGGGGGGTCGTCCACTGTATTTATAAGAGGGAGAGTGCAGAAATGTCAGATTGTGCGCGCACGTCCATGTCGGACAAACCGGAGCGTTAAATACCTCACTCGGGGTTACGCAGACACTCGGCCATGGACGGACGAATTGGGCCTCGGATCGACTCCGGCGGCTCGGTTTGGGGTGCTCGTGTGAACTGTGCCCTATTGGCACCGTCCTGGGGTCGCTGTCATGCCTGGAGCCATCGTGGTGGGGGCAGACACTGATGGCGAGGTTTCTGTCACTATCGGCGAATGCACCTGCTTCCGCATTGGGCAAGCTGCTTGCTGTTTTGGGCCCCTCGTCTACCCATCACGTGGCTCGTGGTATAAACACTCTAATCATAACATAGCACCCATGCGGCTTACATCGGGACGTCCCGGCACAGATCCTACCCCTCATGGTTCCCTGCGATGGGATAGCGCCGCCAGCCTTCCGCACTCCGCCAGCAAACGGCTGGGCATGTCTGACTTTCCGCACCAGCCGATTTCTGGCGGAGGAAAACGTCCGGGCTTCGCTCCAGTGACCCAATTGGCCCAGGTGGAGGTGCTGGCGTTGACCTGGCTACTTGCCTGGCCGTCGCTAGAACCTATTGTCGATTGTTCGCTGCGCTCGCTTTTTTGAAGTATTTCCGCTAGGCACTTTTCCTGCTTCCGCCACCGTTATGCACCGACAATCGCATCAATATGCACACCCCCCTCTATCCTGGCTACACCTCTACTAACCTAAACGTACTTTGGTAGACACCGCTAAATAATCATAGCCTCCCATCCGCCAGCAATTAATGGCCAAGTCCGCTTGTCTCAGCCAATTGTGGCGCCTTCTGCAGATGAGTCGGCTCTTTCGATACCCGGCAGGTGGACTGTACTAAACAGTTATATCATCATCTCATCAATACATCGGAACTTCGTGTCTTCGTCAATCGGGAGGAGGTGCTCTCGTACGATGGTTTATCCTCTCGTCGTAGATACTTCAGATAGGGCGTGGCCTTCGGTCGCAGTGCAACCGATTTTGCACCCATTCTGTCCTTGGTTAGTCGTCGAATTAATCGCGAGTTCCCGCTCCTCTGAGTGATGCCTGCTCCCTTCTTAGATACTCCGGTACCCGTGACATTCTCGAAATCGCCCACTTTAACCGTTAGTTTACAAGTGGAACCTTCAGGACTGTCGGGAGACGACTTCACTCTCGATGTGGCACTTGCCGTAGTTTTGACATGATGCTTCAACTCTTCAGTACCGTCACTGCTGATATCAAATTCTTCCATTATTCTGGGCCTCTTCCTGTTGGACGAGGTTGAAACCAGGAGTGGTTTCCTTTCCTTGTAGTCTTTCCTGGTATTCTTAGTCAGGGTGGAGCTCAGATCGTGGCTGACCTTCTTGGTGCCTTTGAAACTATTGTTGGTCCTGGCTTTCTGGGTATTCTTCGTGTACACCAAAGATTTGTCGTCTTCTGTCTCTCCTTTCACCAGCTTGATGTACTCGCCCAAGTTCTTTCTCCATTCTCGTTGGTCCACCGATGTTTGCAATGCGATCTTGGCAAGTCTTGCCTGCGTTGATAACGTGCTGTCAAGCGAGTTCATCACTGGTTCACGAGGTTGGTACGGAATATTGTCATAATCTCTGAATACTTGATCCACACTCAATGACTCGTTTCCGTACCTCTCTAGCAACTGCAGTATGTTCAACGACTCCCCAGGAGCAATCGGTACTGGCTGCGAAGGTGTCACGCAGTCTAAACTCACTTCCTTTCTCAACACATGGTCAACATCAACTTCGGAGAAGAAGGCACAATTCTGAGGTAGTTCTTTAATGCCTAATTGCTCGCAAAACATGGCTCTGGTCCACAAGTTGCTGATTTGGAGCAACAATGCGGCCTTGTACTTGTCCTCTTCTTTGACAAGGAATCTGAGTTCGTCGTGTACCGTGATGGCCAATCTAGCATCGATTTGGTATCTTTCGATGAGATAGGCCATCGACACCACCAACAAGTGCAAGTAATCAACACCAGAACTTTGGATGGCCCAGTTAATTCTGGAAGTAAGATATTCGTTCTTGTTGAGATTCTCGCTTGTCAAAGCAGCGGTGATCGATGCTCCAAGAATGGGTGTTCGGGGGTTCTCTTGATGGGCAATTGCTTCTAACGCATTGAACATCACTGACTCGGAACCACCATGGTATAGTCTTCCACTCAACAACGTCGACTTTGACGATTGTCCCTTGGTCTTTGCATAAAGCTTCATGGCGATTTCTTCTGCTTCCTGGTCGCTCAAGCTGGAATTACACTGCTTCAATAGTCTAGTCGCAAATTTGACTCCTGCTCCATAGATTCTTCCGTAATTGAAAACTTTGGCATCTCCTCGGGAAATGCCCATGATTTCGGCAGTTTTGGAGTGTAGGTCTGTCTTTTCGGACTTGTCACCTTCCAAAGTCATCCATCCCAAGGCAGTGCTTCCGTGCATTCCAAACAATGAGTCTCCTACCAACGAAGCGATCCACAATTCCTCAGAGTCAACATCTGCTCCCACAAATACGTATCCCTTGGGGGCCTCGATAAGTGACTTCAATTCGGAACCGATTCTGTTCTTTTTTGCATTCGATGCAGTAAGCCAGGTGTTTTCTGTGGCCCGTCTGGTGATGGTACCCATTGTACAAAGCTTGGGTAAAATGATTCCCATTTCCTTGTTATTTTTCAAACCGAAATCGTTATTTGCATCTGAATAAACCACAAACTGAGTGGAAATTCTATTACGATTTCCCATCCAATAAGACGCAGCATTATTCAAGGTCAAAATCTCTTGGGCGTAATTATACTCCGAGGTCAATGTTCCGTCCTCGAAAAATTTGAGGTATCCTTTTGACAAGATACTGGTTGTTCTCTTCGCTGGGCCATCAGGATGGGGGATCTTGAAGAGTTCGTAATTGTTTCCTTCGTCACGCAATTCAGGAAGGTACTTCTTAAGATCATCTTCATTTAACCTAGCTCTAGTGTAGTTTTTTGATTCCATGAGATCGATTATATCGTCCTTGAGAGGAACCTTGAAACACCAGCCAGCAGAATTGGTCCAGAGCAACGGATATCCTTCCCATTTCAATCTCAACAAAAGGGGAGTGATACGAGTGCGGACCGAAATGTTCATTTCCCGCTTTCTGACTCCATCCACGGTGGTGGTCTTGAAAAGATCCCTGTACCATTCTGGGTACCCTGTCAAATAGGCGTTGTTGGCGACTGGAGTACCGTCCTTTTTGAGCCGGGGCAATTTCAACGTCCAATCAAGCTGACGAAGCCACGGATCATTCTCTTGGTCTGGCTTCTTCGAGTCTGGATGCTCGATGTATCTGACCAATTCCTGAGCCCGTTCTCTAAGGATTTGGGCCACTTGTTCTCTATTCTCTTGGTAGACCTGTTCCGCAGTCTTGATGTATGAATCCCACTTGGTGCTGGTAGGCAATATCAATGACCCCATGTGCCTCAAGGCTCCAAAAGATACCGGATGAGGCACCTTTTCTCTGAATTCAGGAAAGAGCTTCTTGGTCACCAAGAAGGTGGCTTCGACGTCTTTGGCACAGTACGACATCAACTTCTGGAAATTCTCCACCACTTGGGCCGGATCCAGGCCGCTGAAGAAGTCCCGATCGGACTTGTCCAAGTCCTGGCCCCAATGGAACTTGTACACGTTGGCCAACGAGTTGGGCGAGCCCTTATTGAGCCACGGGTCGTCGATCAATTCGGAGGCAAGAAGGCTGGCTGCAGATGGCCTGTCGAAGTCACTGTCGCTGGCAGCCTCCACCTCTTCCTCGAGGGCCGATTTGTTCTTCTTGTGCTTGTTCCACATGGGACGTTGCTGGGAGCAGATCCCAGCCACTGCGACGTGGAGGGCCATTCCATCCAAGAAAAACGCCTGCGACTGCTTGATGTTGTACTCTTCGAGGATTCTCGACCGGTCGTACGAGACGTTGTAGCCCACCATTAACTTTGGAGTGGCCAAACTGTCGAACGGAATGAGATGCTCCCAATTATCGTAGGAGGCGTCCTGGGCGTGGTTGGTGAGAAGAGGTGACACCCAGCCGTACCAGGCCTCCGTGGAAGCACAGGTGGCCATCACTGCATAGTTGGAGCGCTGATACATCACTTCAACGTCGAAAACCAATTCGGACTCAAGGGGAAATTCCACCAGTTTGGGGGGCTTTCCGGGGACATAGCGAGTCCAGCCGGCTTGGAATACCCATTGCAGTGGCTGCGGTGGCACCAGCGAGCTCGGAGCGAAGAGCTTTTCGGCCATGGCAAGGTACGGCTGCAGCACGGCTGTTCCTATTTTGTGGAAGTGCTCGTCGAGAGACGAGCCCAAAAGCGCCGGAACATGGGCAAATTCGATGGGGTTTGTAATTGTGGTCTTTTTGCCGTAGAGGTCGTTGTGCTTGAGATGCTCGATGGCCACTGAAAGGAGCTCAGGGTGCTGTGGCTGGAGATATTCGGTCGTGGACGTGCTGGGAAATACCTTGCGGTGGAGGCTTTCCGAGAGATACTGGATGCCCACCTGATTGACGCGTGGAGACTCTTTTGGAGCCTGTGGAGCGGGTTGTGGTCGCTGGAGGCGTCCCAGCTTATGGAGAGCTCTTGCGGGTCCTGGAGGGACTAGTCGTAGCAGAGAGCGTCGCGCTAGCAGCGGCACCCGTATGGGTGCCAGCAGGGCTAGACGTAGCAGCATGATGGAGCCTGTGGCGGTGGAGCTGGCGGCGTCTGGACGAGTCTAGGTCGGAGAGGACTAATGGTGGCAATCGGCGGAAATTGACGGGAAATGGCGGTTTTTTCGTGATAAGGATGTTGGCAATCCTTCAGAAGTCCTGTCCTGAAAGCAGCAGGGCGGTAGCAGCGCTTGAGGGTCTGGAGTAGCTGATAATGTGTCTGGAGACCACTTTCTGGCAGAGTTTTCTGGGAGTGTGTGGGGCGTTTCTGGCGGAGGTGTGGAGCCTGGGACGGGCAGAAACAGTCGGGGACGCTTTCTGGACGGCGCAGGGGCTCTGATATAGCAGCAAACGGCGTGGTTGCGGCTGTGTCAGGTTTGCCTTCTGGGGTGATCTGGAACATAAACAGGAGACCGTTTGGTCACGTGACCGCAGCTCCCCATCCTGCAATTCTTCTCCTCTCCCCCCAAACAGCAAAACCACAACAACCTGCACATACCCCCACCGCTGTTGACGTGCCCCAATAATTGTTTTGAACCACCCCAACAACTCCAGCCCTCCACCAGCAGTATCATCTGTTAGACCCCTCCAGAACATCCGCTGCACTCCCATGTCTGAATTCTCCAACCTCAAGAAGGCGGACCTCGTCCACGTGCTCAAACAGCTCGAAATCCACACCCTTTCCAAGGACACCAAGAAGGTGTTGTTGGAGAAGCTCAACGCCTACATCGCCGAAAACCCTTCAGACTCGACCTCCAAGATCCAGTCCATTGTTGACGAGAAGGACGAGTTGGCTGAAGAAGCCACACTTGCGGAAGACGAAGAGGACGACGAGGCAGAAGACGCAGAAACCGAAGACGCAGAAGACGACGACGACGAAGAAGAAGCCGCCGTCGCTGCTGCTGAAGATGACGAGGACCCAGACTACAACGCACCTCCTCCCATCAACCTCAAGCAATGGGTGGTGGACCCCATCATCGACGCCTCTGAGCAGTGGATTGCTCGTTTCTACGAGTACACTGACAGCGTGGGCATCACCTACCTCGAGTACTCGGACGTGTTAAGAGAACGTTTGTCGACCACTGTGACCCTCAACTTCGTCGAGCTCTTGTTAGAGGCCTCGTTCTTCTTGTACACCCACGTTCCTGTGGTTGCGCTCAAGAACAACGCGTTGAACCACCAATTGCTCAAGGACAACAACTCGTTCTTCGCTGAAAGCACACTTCCCACTCCCGAATTGACTGCGTTGTTGCAGCTCTCGTCCCTCTATACCTTGGCTCTCTGGGGAGCCACTGCCGTCGCCTTACCCTTGTTGGTTTCCTACTACGTCAACTTCTCCAGAAGAGTGCTTGTTTTTGATGGTGCCGAAGGCATCGTGGGCAGAATCTACTCCTACGACCCTTTTATCTTTGCTGTTGCCAAGGTGGTGATCTTCTACTTTGTCGGTCAATTGGGTCCTTTGACCAACTTGCACTCATTGGAAGGCATTTGGTACGCTCTCCAGAACCGTTTCTTGATCCAGGTTGCTGTCTACAGTGGCTTCGTCAAGCAATTGGGTGCTTTCCCATTGGTTTTGGGTGTGGCCAACGTTGCAGTTGCCCTCTACTCTCAATTTGAAGACTATTAGTGAGTTAACCACATGAGAATTCACCATTCAGTTGTCAGAGGTGAACATCAAGCTTCTGATTCCAATGAGAGTTCTCGGAATTGTCTCAGGATTTCTCAAGATTCAGTTGTCAGAGGAAATTGTGCAATTTTCCACCATAAAGCTCTGCTTCGAGTGATAATTCTCGACATTTTCTCAGCTTCTGCTTCTGTTGCAACCACATGAGATATTCTCCGGATTTTTCCAGACCATCAAGCTTCTTCTGTTTCTCTTCTTCACTTCTACAAGTTACAATGTGTTACTTATGACTCTTCTCTTTTTGACTCCTACTCAAATTCTATTAATGTCCACGATGTTTTCTGTGGTGACTCTGCTCTGTATTCTCATGCTGTAATATATTGGTTGTTCATTATTGTAGATCTGCGGAATTCCGCACTGGTCGTTCACTGTATAACTGAAAGAGTTCCCCGGTCGTTGCAGTAAGCAAATGCTTAGAGTTGGCTTGTGGAGTGCAATGATATAAGAAACAGCACCACATATATGCTTTGCATCCTTTTCAATATGGCCCACTCACAGATACTCCCTTCAAGGGAGCTATTTGGTGACTGGCCACATGGTCTTCAAGCCCATCATTTCTAAATCGTTGGTCAATTCCTCCAGTTTGGCAGACTGAGGTCCACTAAACTGCTTCATGATTTTTGCCAATAAAGTAGCCTCTGAGAACTTGGAGTCGGGTCCGTCCCCCTTGATTTTCTCGATAATTCCGTTGATTTGACTAGAGGCCGTTTGAGCGTTACTCCTTCTTCCCCTTCTCTTGGCAGTGGCAGTATTGGATCCACTATTGCTATCCGAAACATTTGTGTCGGACCCAGAGGTAATTCTATCATATAAGGGACTCTGGAAAATTTGATGCTTCAAGTTGGATTGTTTTCCACCACTATTTTTAGTGTCCTTGGTAGTTTTATTAGGTAATTCCCCTGTGATAATGCTGAATTCTTCTGGGGTTATTAAGGGCATGAAGTCATGAACATTAGAATGCTGAACAGCAGGGGAGAGCTTGAATAAGTCCTTGGACTTAATACTGATATTTTCGAACTTTTCTATGTCTTCCGGTTTTAACTCCTCGCTCATTGATTTCCTGATGATTTCCTTTATCTCTTGGGAGTAATCTCTATCAGACAAACCTGAGAATAACTTGGATGATTCTTTGGATTTTATATCATTGAGCTCCTTGTAGTTACCCGCAAGGTATTCATTGAATATATTCTTTTGGAATTCTAGAAAGTGCTTCAACTTTTCGAGCTTATTGGTCATCACCAAATTTAAGTGTTTGTACACTCTATTAGAGTCTTGGTAGAATGATAACGAATTCTTCAAAAGGTCGTAGTTTTCCACCATTCGAAGTCGTACCAATTCTTCATCTCTGAGAGTATCTATCCTTTCCTTATACCTCAACAACTCTTCATCGTTAATAATTGAGTCTGTGAAGGAGATTTTTGACAGCTGTAGGTTTTTCAATCTTTGTAGCAATTGGTTTCTTTTGGCGTGATACACCTGCTCGCGGTGTTCTTCGGTATAAGCCTCGAGTTCTTGATTGGTTTTGACGAGCTCTTTCCTTCTTCTTTCCCTGTTGTTACCGTTGGCAAAGGTTATGTCTTTCGAGGGGTTATTTATGATGTCAGAAGTGGAAACCTGCAGGATATCTTCCACATAGTATGAAGCCATGGTGTAGTGATCTTGAAGCTCTTGCTGTGTTTGGGTGAATTCATTAGAATTGTCCATACTATCCAATTCTGTGGTTCTTAGCAGGTGCCTCAAATCACTGGTGGTCGACTGTACTCTTATGAACTCCTGGGGTCTTGCACTGACTTGGACCATGTTGATTTTTTCTTCGTCGTTCTTTGCATCGTGGTAATCGACGTAATCCTCGGTGCTGATTCCGTCCAAGTATTCGCAGTATTCATTAAATTCGTTCTCTCTTTCTTCGTCTGAATCCACCTCCTTCTCTTCAGCAGAGTTGGTGCTTGCTTCGAGGGCACTTTTCTGGGCCTCTTCTTTCTTAAGAAGGGCCTTTTGCCTTTGCTGCTTCTCGTACTCTTCGATTTCAAACCCCTCCTGGTTGGACTGGGCCATTATGTCAAACAAAGACCCGGCTGCGCTTGCAACCACCATGTCGGTTCTGGGCAAGTACTCGTGGGCATCGATGAAAGCGTCAAAGACGGCTCCTGGCGTCAAGTTGGACTTGTGTGCTAGCACAGGGTAGGGCATGTAATTGGGAGGGGGAAACGGGAGAGGAGGGATCTGGAGGTACACCGAGGGGTCTTCCTCGGTTGGTTCCGTTTCCTTGCCCTTTCTTCTTGTTCTTCGAGGGGGAGTGACTGACTTCTTCTTGAACGACGCGAGCGAGTACGGAAGCTTGTCCGCATCGATCCTGGGTGGCCGTGGGTATATAAACGGCACCATTATGCCACCTTTCTCGTTGTCGTCAGCGTCGTTGGTGTCTGCACGGTCCAAGGGGTCACCGTAGGCCGGCAAAAACGGGGGAAACGGTGGGGGAAACTGCTGGAGAATGCCATCCACCTGGTGGATGATTTGTGGGTCTGCCACGTCGGGGTTCAAGTCAGCGTAGAAATCGGATCTTTTTGCATTTGGTTGGATAAGTGGCACCATGGTGGGTGGAACCGAGTGAACTGCCGGGGCGTTATGGTAGAACGGAGGCATGGGGGCTCCCCAGGCTTGTGGGAGTCCCCACACACGGTTTGGGGGTGGTGGCGGCTCCAATGGTCCTGGTGGATGGTGGTGTTGGTTAGCCGCTGGCGTCTCGTCCAAGCTTCGTGGCACGGCGTCGATCTTCTGGCGTTTGTAGGGCGCTTCGAGGAGCCTTGCCAACGTCTGAGGGCTGGGGAGGTCCATGCTGCGCTTGGTACGCTCGACACTGTGCTCCATGGTGTGAGGAGTGGTGGTGGTCGGTGTAGGTATTAGCGAGAAAGTGTGCGTAGATGGGCGAGGAATAGCGGACTGCAAAAAATGCTAGGGGCGGCGTAGGGAGAATGCGAGGCTGCTGGGCACAGGGGGAGGTGGTGCGGCAATTTGCAGCTGGGACGAGGTTAGGGAGAATTGTAGGGGGAGTGGAAGAAGGGACCTGGCGTGGTAGCGGTGGTGGTGGTACTGATCTTGTTGTGGTATTGGTGGTAAGCTGGTGGTAGAGCTGGTGGTAGAGAATTCTGGCGGTGGCAGTGGTATTGCGAACGTTGAGTTTGGCTTGAAAACGGTGCTCAGCACCGAGAAAACGGATCCTAATCGTAGCACCATCCACGATCATTGTGACGGTGAATCGAGCGGCGTTGGGGCGTTGGCTCTGGAGATACGACTGCTGTAGAAAACACACTATTTGTAGTAAGAGTTAACTTGCGTAGGTGAAACTGGCACTATCTACTGCGATAGGAGCATCATAGGATTTTTAAAACAGGGTGAAACTGGCAGTGATGGACCCAGCGAGAGTCTGCCTGGTTCCAGAGTCTTCTCATAGCGAGATCAAATGTCGACAGTCAGAGCCGTGTGATAATACCAGCTGTAGCCATCTGGTAACCGCAGGTCATTACTCACGTATAAGCCTCGCTTTGGTGGGAGTTACCCTATATAAATCAGTGACTTTTTAGTGATAAATATGCCTTCATACACTCGATAATCAAATATCGCATCACACGTATACTGTAGGTTTAGATATGGCGTTCGACCACCCTTGGTTTGAATATTAGGCAAAAATCAGCTGGTGAAACCTCACTAAAATCCACCAGAGAGCTACAATAATTAAATACCCGATTATTAATGCCAGGTGTTGATATGATACCTTTTTTAGTAGTTACCAATGGTGAAACTCAAATGGTGAAACTCAATCTAGGAAGAAATTCCATTTTTAATTCTTCTTCGCTCTCCTCCTCTCAGAACTGGTTCCCATAGAACATACTAGATAAAAAGTTGATATTCTAACTGCTGCTTCTCGTAATACGCCTCTCTAGGCTTAGTCTGTTGTCTATAGGTCCAAAGGTGCCCTTCTTCTATATTGCCTTGCTACTTTTAATGTTCAACCAATAGAGTACTTCTTGGTTTGGCGGATTTCCTAATTTGTATGCGAAATTGCAAAAAAAGTCACACCAGAGAAAGGACGATAGTAGAGCCTGAATGTTATCCAACTGTCCAAGAACAACCCTACTACACTCCACGCTACAGCCACCCTCAGATATTGCGTAACCCTAAGTCTCCTGGAACAACTAAGAAGTGTCCGTATCTAATCTCAATTGTGAGCCCCACCGAGCACTTTCACCAACGTGGACCACTAATTGGACCAGAGAGCGACCACTAAATCGACAACCAATTGGACCAGAAAGTGCCCAGTTCCGACCACTCCAACTTACTTGCTTCTGAAGACAAACTATGCCTTCTAGCGTGGTCTCGGCCCGGTGCTACACTCCCGGGCTCTCCCCGGATCTGCCTCCCGCTCCAAGATCTGGAATCAAGATGCGACATTCACACTACCAGCCGCCCCACCTGCCAGAGACAAGGGAGCCATAGAGGCACCCACACCGCAATAGTAAAACAAGCATCTAATCCCAGCGCCCCATCCAAGCGCCCTTCTAAGCATACAAGCCCTCTCGCTTCGTTCTAGCCGCCCACAAGTCCCAGCACTCCCATCTCGTCCCGGAGCCCAGGATGTCGTGCACGGTATAATGTCTCGTGTCTCCAATGTCTCCCATGCCCTACTATGAAATTCTCGGTGTATATGTTTTCTCGTCCTTTTCTTCCAACCACTTTCAATCCCGCCATCATCCATACCATCCCGTATCGCCGTCTCTAGGTAGATTACGTGCTCCCCCAGATTTACTCGTCGCACCACAATCCCCCCTGTCTGTACTCGGTGGTTGTTTACATCGTTATTCTCACTGGTGTTTGGGTGTATCGGAGATTGCTACGTGATCAATCCCCATTCAGCTTCTTAGGGTAGTACGTGGACTTCGTGCCCAGCAGAACCCCTCCTCAAACACGTCAAAATTCACTTGTCGACACCCAGTCTCACCACTGCGCTGCCAAACCTCAAGACACGTCTTGATCACAACAACACATCCCATCGACCATAATGCCCCCCAAGAAACCAGCCACCACATCCAATCTTTCTGCGAAAGACTTGGTTTTGGCTAAGATGCCACGATATCCCCAATGGCCTGCGTTCATCATGCCTGATGACCTTATACCTGCGGGTGTTTTGAAGGCCAAAAAGAAACTGACCAACTTCTGCGTGATATTCATTCCTGATGGGGACTTCTACTGGATGACGGAAAAGTCGTTAGAGCCCTTGAGTCAGGCCAAGTTGGAAGCCCAGCTCGAGAAGGTCCCTGAGCTGTTCAAAAAGAACCCCAAGAAAAAGAAAAACGGCAAGCCCTCCAACGTAAATGAAGCGTTCGTTGCCACCGATGGGCTTGATTTTGATACCTTCATCAGCAACATTTTCAATGAAGACGAGGATGAAGAAGAAGAAGAAGATGATGATGAAGAAGAAGAAGGAGAAGAAGAGGAAGAGGATACGTCCATAAAGGAAGAAGGAGAGGACGAAGAAGGAGAAGAGGAAGATGAAGAGGAGGAAGAGGAAGAGGAGGAGAACGGCGAACCCACCACTGAAGCGGAAGAGTCAAGTCAATCCAAACACAGAATACGTGCACGCAAAACCTCTACAAGTTCCACTCCACAGCGTAATGGAAAACGAGTTAAAAACGAGGAAGAGGAACAGCCCATTAAGAAGACCAAATTACAGAATAACAAAGACAAGAAGACCAATAAAAATGGCAACGGCACGGCAACAACAACAACTACCCCTCCAGAATCGACAGGCCCCCGCCACAAGGCGAAGCACGAGTCCAAACCATTGACCGAAGAGGAGAAACAGCACCAATTATGGCTTTGCAGAATCAAGCTCCAAAGATCATTAATACAGCGGAACCAGCCAGTCACTCCGAAGGATACCAATGGGCTCAAGCCACCAACTGCGGACGAGTTGTCGGTAGCACGATTAATTCTCTACCGTTTGGGAGATTTTCCTGTGAGTGTGGACCTCTTGAAGAAGACCAAGATTCACAAGGTGTTGAAATGTATTTTGAAAGACGAGGCATTGGCATATCCCGACAGTTTCAAGTTGCACGAGCGGTGTCAGGAGTTGTTGGTCAAGTGGGACGGTATTGTACAAAGCTTAAAATTAGAAAAGGCACGAGCTAGTCCCGAGAATGCTAAGGGCGGACTGGAAAGCAAGCTTTCCAGCGGGCATGCCACCCAGGAGGAATCGGAAATCTCGGCACTCAACCACTCCATAACCGAGAAGAAGGAGCCCGAGGACGAGGTGACGAACCCCGTGCCTTTGAAGGCCGATGTGGCCTCGGTATAATCTATGTCATATATGTACTATTAGCTAATCGATTAATCACACTTCTGGTCACGCGAGCTTGTACACGTGATTCCCCGCAGCCCTTGCATTGGCAACCGCATCGCCCCGTCGTGTGCTCACCGGCGACATCCAGCCCGCGCGCATGTCGCGCGGTCCGATTGCTCGTACGCCGTGCCACAATGTTCAGGCAGCCACATAGAGGGGGGCGTAGAACTCGCCAATTTTACGGTAAAAATACCCGGAAAAGCACCTGATACCACGAAAAACATAGCAGCTGTATCTAATCTCAAAATGGCAGCCATAAAGCCAGTCCATGCCCTTCATACTGTGCACTGTGGGTGGCGTGAGCCCTAGAGCCATACTGTGGTTTACGCGTGATCCCCCAGCGAGCCACCCACATCACCGAGAATTGGGTTACGTAAGCCAACGAAGCGCGACATTTTTTGGCGTTGATTTTCCAAAATTTTTTCTTCAACCTCCTGCTGTTCTGAAAAAGATTTCTTCCTCTTTTCATTCTTCTTTTCTTTAGAAAACTTATCGATAAAAAATGGCTGACGAAGACGTAAGTGAAACACCGATCCGATGCCCGTGAAGGTGCAGTGAGCAAACGGTCCAGGCATTCGCCAACGTGAACTCCCTGCTTCCAACCAGCCAGAGCCAAACTAACATCTAGCACACCTTTGAGACCGCCGATGCCGGTGCCGCTTTGACCTTCCCAATCCAATGTTCTGCCTTGAGAAAGAACGGTCACGTTGTCATCAAGTCCAGACCATGTAAGATTGTTGACATGTCCACCTCCAAGACCGGTAAGCACGGTCACGCCAAGGTCCACTTGGTTGCCATTGACATCTTCACTGGTAAGAAGTTGGAAGATTTGTCTCCTTCCACCCACAATATGGAAGTTCCAAACGTCCGTAGACAAGAATACCAATTGTTGGACATTGACGATGGTTTCCTCTCCTTGATGACCCAAGACGGTGACACCAAGGACGATGTCAAGATCCCAGACGGTGAATTAGGTGACAAGATCCAATCCGAATTCGACGAAGGTAAGGACTTGTTGGTTACTATCATCTCTGCTATGGGTGAAGAAGCTGCCATCTCCTTCAAGGAAGCTCCAAAATTGTAAGCTAACCAACATTCTGATTACATTCAATGGTGACATGCTGCTAGAATTAATCATTTAATTCTCATAAATCTGGTATAGGTTTGTACAATTTATAAATATGTAAGAGCCTAAATGTAGCACGATGAGTGACGTAAGCAGGACTGGGGCCGATGGTGACCGATGCGGAACCCACAGGAGTTATGGGGGTATAATTGAAGAGGATAGGGAGATTGTATCTTGCTCTTAGCGGATGCTGAAGATGATGTGGTGGCATCTGGAATTGGAGGCCAGGAGAACAAGATGAATATTTGAAAAGGAATAAAAGCTCAATTTTGAGGCATGAAGTGAAAAATTACCGAATTGGAGATAGAGATGAGGAGTTTGACTCAGTAACTACGTGTAGACACCTGCGGAATAGGAGTAGTGAAAAATTCACGAATGGCCAAATACTGGCAACTGCTGATAAAAATAGTTGATGAATGGGTTCAGCAAGGAGATCGAGAAAGATATTGTAATGTTCAGAATGGCCAAGTATTGGAGACCAGTTGCGATGGGCCAAAAACGAAGACATCTAGAACGGAAATTGTTGTAATGTAGAATGGAAAAATACGGTAGTGTTCAGAACCGTCTCTAGTTGTTCATGGACCAAAGACTACTACTGTCAATGGCCAAATTGCAACTGTTCTTGACCAATAACAGGCCGACTCAGAACACTACCAGGATGGAAGTACCTGCGCTTACACTAGCCGGATCAAAAGGACTGGAATGAATCAGCAACTCCCATGTAGGCCTGCAACACTTGCCCAACAAGGAAATACTTCCACACCAAACGAGAACGGCGATCTGGGTCGGGGCCGCTCGCTCCACTCTTTACGGCAGCAAGGTGTTCTGCCACAGCGTCTGAACGCCGATCAAGTAGATGTCGAAGGAGGTGCAAAACGACACACAAACCGACTGATGTCAGCCTGCATGGCCCCGATTCCGCAGCAGCAACTGCGGTCCATTTCGAAGATTGCCCCACCACCATATACGAAGCCAACCCCAGACGATGCCAACCATATACGAAGCCAGCCCCATACCATGCCATGCGACGTCATACGACCCATTGCGACCATCGCTATACCCTGGCATCGTCCAGACGGCTGCGTCGAAGCCCCGGACGTTTGACACTGCCTGGTCAGCACTACCCAGCCTCAGATTGACAAGTCGATCGCGGGCATCGCAGCTACTTCCGTTCCGCTATGCGCACCGTTCGATATGCGCGGACTGCCAGTAGTGACAGGTGTGTGGAAATGGAAGATCTAGCCCAACGCCAGTGGCTGCCCCTGGCCCACCAGCTTATTAGCCCACCAGCTGCTGCCGCTTCCGCCACAGCCAACTAGCTCGCTCGCTCCACCCGTTCACGGGCTCGCCCTCGCCACGGGGCCACGGCTGGATTCCCCACCCGCAGATCGTGGCCTATCTCCTAAACTGCACAGGTTGGATCGCCGCTGCGAGCACTTTACCCAGACCGTTGCCATAGCCGGCATTTGTCATCCTGGCACCACGTATATAACCTGCTGTGTCGCTGCCCGACACTCTGCCAGTAATCCGCTACTTCAGCCTCCTCCTAGCGTCCGTCATCACCTGCTGTCTGGCCTAGCATAGCCGAGTGTTCGCACCGCTCCACTTCCGTCCTCCACTTCCGTCGTTCCGTCCCGTCATCCACCAGCCATCACGTGCTGCAAACCCCCCTGATCTTAACCGCCACCACCATTCCTCCACCACTCCAGCCAGCGGCACACCAGCCTCCTCCTCCCATGTCGCTGCCCTCTGTCACTCAGCAGCCGCTGACGCTTCCGCTGCACACGTTCGGGGGCCCCCCCACCTCCACGACGTCCTCCACCGTCTTCCAACAGCCGTCCTTTGTGGGCAACACTCCGTCCACGGTGTTGTTCTTCTTGGCTCTAGCCGTGGGTGTGTTCATCGCCACCCTCTTCATCTTCTTCACGGTCCGCTACTTCGTGCGTTCCAAGTACGGCCTCCATGTCTACCCACTCACCCACCGCAACTTCGTGGCCTCCAACTCGTTGCTCTCCAGCGTGTTGGCCAGCGGCAACAACAACGACACGGCGCCTGGCGGCTCAGGAGGCGCTGCCTCCGGCCGTGCGCCAGGCTTCTTGTCGTCCAACCCCACCAACGACGAGATCTACGAGCAGCTCGAGTTCATCCGTGAGTACGCCATCCGAAGAGGCCTGACGTGGAACGGACGCATGTACATGAGCCAGCGCACCCGGAGAAGACACAGGCGAAGAAGAAGAGCTCGTTTTGCCAAGATGAAGAAGCTCTCGGAAGAAGAGGTCGAGATCTTGTTCCCCAAGAAAACCTACCATGACTGGCTCAACGGTGGGAAAGAACGTGATCACGAGCAGAGAGACGGTGTGCTCCAGGAGGACGCCGCCGCAAAAGGCCTCGCGGTACCTGAGCCACTTGCTGAGGCTCCCGAGGAGATCACCACCGTTGTCTCCACCACCACCACCAAGAAAGAGAGAACCTCTCACGACATCACCTCGCTTGGCGAACACGCAGGAACCACAACTACTGCAACCACTAATACGACCACCACCACCACCACCACATCCGAGGCCATCGAGCTCGACGAGTTGCCCCCCGTGGACATCCCCGATCTCCTCGACTCGGCGTCCAAGCCCGAGTCTGTCAATGACGACCCCAGCGAAGAGCTCCACTTCACCTCCGGCACCTGTGCCATCTGCTTGGAGGTGCTCGAGGGCGAAGATATCGTCAGAGGCTTGATCTGCGGCCATGTGTTCCATGCCGAGTGCTTGGACCCCTGGCTCGTGAAAAGAAGAGCTTGCTGCCCCATGTGCAAGCGGGATTATTTATACAAGAACTCTGCTACTGCCACTACCGGCACTAGCAACGGGGAATTAACCAATAATGACACTACCAATAATGACAGCACTAATGACGAGAACACCAACAACGGCAGTTCCCCCACCCCCGATGCCACTCCCAACGGCGAAGCCCCCGCTGCTAACGCCAATGGTGACGCTAGTTCTACCAACAACAACAACACCAACACAAATGCAAATGAAGAAGACGAAGATCGACTCAGCGTTGACCTCGAGGCCTTGCGCTCCGATCCTGCACTCCGTGCCCTCATCCAAGAGTTGATCCCAATAGATGAGCGGGTGCAGTTGATTTTGAGAGACTCCCAGTACGCACACTTGAATATCGAGGAGCGGGCCACCGAAACTTCCAACCGAAAGTATGGCACAGTCAAGGCCATCTGGTGGAGGCTCATGGGCATCAGCAAGAACGATTTGTTCAATTGGTGTGTGATGAGGATTTATCTCGAGAACCGAGACTCTGTTGTTGCGGCTGCTCAGGCTGCTAGATCCGAAACGCCAGAAGGCGAGACAGCAGCTACTGCTGAGACTCCAGAGGCTGAACAAACTACTGCTGAGACTCCAGAGGCCCCAGAGACCGCAGAAGCCACAGAAACCACTCCAGACTCCGAGACTGCCCAAGCAGCACCTGGAACCGAGCCCCTCGAGGCCCTTTCCGAGCCCGCAGACAGAAACTCCGACGCACAACCCACCGATGCCCAGCGGAGCATTGTCGAGCAACGTGTATAGGATAGGACAATATTAGGACTATCAAGGACCGATAAGTAGAACTATTGTGCGAGAAGAGCCATGAAAAGTGAAAACTTTTCAGCAGTGATTATTGCAGAGCGACCAATCTACTACCAAACAAATTGTTTTAGATATTCTCATCAAGCTTGTATTTGGACGGCGCAAACTAAACCGATTTCGTTATTTCAAGCATATTGGCAATTTGTGACCCTTTCATTGATATGGTATCTACCAAGATCGATCTTATTGAACATTCTCTACCTGTAGTAGTTGAGGATCTTACTCATTTATATGTCTATTAATTGGTCTCCCAGTGATTGTCCATTGTTATTCATTATAAATTCCCTAGTATACACATTTACAAGTTTTGTATTATAGTAACCAATGTATTTCGAATATCTATTTTCTCAACTATGGCTCCTTCCATACTGCAATTGTCTTGCTTACGCTATCATAAGGTGATATCTCAGTTGTTGAGTTGCCAGCTGTGGTTCTGCCAAACTGGAAATCACATCCTACGCTACACTATTGTAAGTGGTCCTCAACTCACTCCAGTCCATTTTTCGCACCCAATGATAGACCTCGTGGCCCTCGCTAGACACGCACCAGTCGCCGCTAGCCATAGATCCGCCCTCGCTAGAGCGCGCTCGCTGCCCGCTATTTTTCGCCCTAGCCTCCCTAGCCCACCGACATCTCCCCCCACCCATTCCACACGATCTGCGCCGCGCACCCCCTACTCTCTTCGCAAGAAAAATTTTCAGATAGATCAACCACTTCAGACAACCGTACCACTACACCCGTCACTAACAATCAACATGGCTCCTCCAAAGAAAGGAAAGAAGATGGACATCGGAGACTTCTTAGCGGATGATTCGCTTGGAGGTACTTCGTGGGCCGATGAGGAGGTCGACATGACCTCCATCGGATTCTCCGCTGGGTCCTCTACCGCTGTGCCTGTCAATACTGCTCCATCTGGCTCCAGCGGCTTCGGCTCAGGAGGATTCGAAAGATCGGGTCAATTCGAAGAAAGAAGAGAGAGAAAGGAGTACCCAATGCCCGATGCTCCTCCATACCGTGCCAGAGTCGCCAACTTGCCATGGGAAGTGGATGAGGATGCTGTCGCCAGATTCTTCGAAAACCGCATGCAAATCACGGGCGCTGTGCAAGAAGTCAAGTTGCCACTCGATCGTGAAAGTGGTAGACCAAGAGGTACTGCCTTTGTCACCTTTTCCGAGCGTTCTGTGTTGGAAGAGGCGCTTAACATGACCATGTCCGACTTCAACGGAAGAAAGGTGTTCGTCAACGTAGCTGCTCCTCAAAACACTGCCTTTGACGGTGACTGGAGATCCAGCAGAAGCGGACCATTGGATGGCGGAAGAGAAGAGCCAGAATTGGACTGGGGCGCTGCCAGAGGCCAGGCATTGCCACCAAGAGAGAGAAGCAACAGAGGCTTCGAAAGAGCCGACAGAGGCGAAAGACCCCCAAGACCAGAGGAACCAGACTTGGACTGGGGTGCTGCTAGATCCACCAGAGCACAATTACCACCAAGAGAAAGACGCGAAAGACCAGAAGGTGAAGGATTCGAGAGAACCGAAAGACCAAAGAGAGACGAGCCAGAGTTGGACTGGGGCTCTGCTAGAGGCCAGACCTTGCCTCCAAGAGAAAGAAGCAACAGAGGAGGATTTGAAAGAGGCGAAAGACCTGAAAGAACCGAAAGACCAAAGAGAGAAGAGCCTGAATTGGACTGGGGTTCTGCAAGAGGACAGACCTTGCCTCCAAGAGAAAGAAGCAACAGAGGAGGATTCGAAAGAGCCGAGAGACCAAAGAAGGACGAACCAGTCTTGGACTGGTCCAGAGGCCAAGCCTTGCCTCCTCGTGCCAAGCGTGTCGCCTCCACCACCAAGCCAGTGGAAAAGAAGGATGAACAACCAAAGCCTCAGAAGTCTGCATTCAGTGTGTTGGCCTTAGAAGGCGAGTCTGACGACGAAGCTGCCGAACAAGAACAAAAGCCAAAGGAAGAAACCAAGTTGGAGACTGCTGCTGCCAACTTGTCCATCCAAGACGACGCCCCCAAGGAAGACCAAGGCTGGGAAGTTGTTGGTAAATAAATACATTAGCATTGATGGTACTATTGGAGGATGAGAAGAGCCGATTAGTGGCCGGCGCCAGTGCCTCCATGATTTGTAACATTTAGAAGCATATCAGCTTATCCCTATATAGATATTTTCTTCGAACCTGTGTTTAATTTATGCCTTTATACGTCTTCATGTAGGAGTGCAACTTGGCGTGCAACTTGGTGTGGTTTGAAAAAATACTTACATGTTCACCATATTCAGCTTGGCTGAGGGCCAGCCAGTACTGGCTGGACTTCGTCTGGGTCTCTACTGGGGTCTGAGTACTGGCAATATTTCTTCAGCTCCGATATCACATCATGTGCACATCACGTGCACAATACCCAAAATTCTGTTTTATCAGACACAACCACCACTACCACCAACACCACCGTCAATGGCAGGCCATCCAGATACACGAGAGGGCATAGACAGCTACTACTTGATAGACTCGTCCCGTAAGTACTCCCGCGTTTCCCGTGACTCGTGTCGTTTCAGTCCATACTAACCTCAGACAACTACTCCGCTCCAACCCCATCACCACTAGACAACCTCCTTTCTCTCTATGGATTGGAGCCAATAGCCAGATCCTTGGCCAGAACAAAGCCCGATGGCTCCAAGGGAGTCAAGTTGAGAAAGTCATATAAGAATCACATCCAAGATCTTCCAGGAAAGCACCAAATTCCTGGCCCCAAGACGCTCCCACCAGGGTTGTTAGACCCCATGGTGGCGCAAGCACCAGATATCATCAAAGAGTTGGACCCTGAGTTGTTGCGAGAAGCGTTGAAGTTTGACAAGACGTCCATCAACGGGATTCCAGGGTTCAATACAGCAGACTTGGCCATCAACGACCAGCAGATGTTGATGAGAGGAGATGACATGTCGGAGAACGACGAGTACAAGAAGGGTAAGAGAAAGAAGAAACAATCAAACGGAGACGTCAAGAGACAGCACATTTAAGGTTGAAAGGAGCAGCGATATTACTGTCCCTAATTTTTATCTACAGTTGTCTCATTTGTAGCACAAGTTGCTCAATATTCTGTCTTTTGGGGTATCGACAGATTTCATAGAAAGGTGCCGGTTAACGTCTCCCCTCGACAAGCAAAAGTACTAGGTAATCCCAAAACTCCGATAAAATACGCAGTCACGGACGCTGGTACCCGAGGAAGACTGAAAGCGATTCTGGTATATGCCTACCACGGGAAGCTCGTATTTGGTATACCAAAACTATCATCATTCTGGCATCATGGTAAACTGATGTACTCATGAATTTGAAGACTTCAGAATTCCGAGGCTCAGGAGAAGAAGGAATTGAAAGAGGCCAAGGCCAAGATCCCACCTATCACACAACCTGGTGTGTATTGCTTAATTCTCATTAGAGCTTGCACCCTCTCGAAGATCATATTATCACAGATCTCGCTAGTCATTACATATTTCTCATAAATATTGCTCGTGGCTATAATACATATATACATATACATTGTAACAGATCCTGAGACAAGAAGCGTTCTCACTTTCCAAGGAGAAGTACTCTCTCGTCAGTAGCAGAACTGTCATTTGTTTTGGACCGTGAAACGTAATATCGTTTGTGGTTCATAGTTGTAACTCTTCGAAGTTCATTCGACTACGCTCATGACTTCGTTTGTGGTCCGCAGTTGTAGCTCGTCGACTGGTGTGAATCTGACATATCTTTTCAATGGTTTCAAGGGTTTCATCAATTTCTTGGACAGCTTCTTCTTGACAGAAAACTTATTCTTCAAGAGCTTGCCTGAATGACTTAACAAGGTCTTAATCACCATTTTTTGTAACAAAGTAGATACTTCCAAGAACGACAAAACCTTCTTTTGAATGATGAACTCTGGTAAATGGATTGAAAAGTCTTGGACATTCAACAAGCGCTTGTAGCCCTTGTTGAGGCTGATAGAGATCAGGAGGGAAATAGGCTGAAGTTTGAACGAAACAAAACTGAAGTACTTCTTGGATCTTTCAATCATATTATTGATTTGGTCCTGATATTCATTGTCGACCAAGGACGAGGAAGAGTTCAGTGAAAAGTTCTTGGAAAATCTTCTCCGAGAAAGCGATCTCTTCGATTCACTTTTCTCGTCCTTGAGCTCTAAATTCTTATCGAACCTTACCTTTGACTCACTCTCAGAATCAAAGAGTCTGTCTTCAATTTCACCCTCGTACTCTTCTTTCTTGTTGATTCCATCGTTGGCTTCAAGGAAACCTCCATTCAAGCCTGTAGCGTTCAAACCATCGTCATCTTCGTCTTCGCTGTCTCCGTCATTTTCGCGGTTGACAACAGTTAACAAAGGACTTTCTTCAATATCGGTGTCGCTTCCAAATATGAACAACATCAACTTCTTTCCTGTAACTTCGTCAATCTTTAAGCTGAGGGCTTGAGATGAGATTTCGAAATTCTCAATTATCTTGATACCACCGACTGGCTTATTCATAGTCCAGTCTACAGTAATCAAGTTCCCGGGCTTAATCTTATCCACATTCATCGGTTCCAAAAACTCCTGGTACTTAGAATTTTTAATAAGATTGAACCCCTGGATCATCCCAATGTCAAGTTTGTTATCGTTGGACCCGTCCTCATTTACAATTCTTCGGTATGATCCCTTGGCCAACGCAATGTCTAGGATAGGCGTCCTATCATCTTCCAACATATGGAGAATGATCTCGTCTGCTTTGAAAAACCAGTTGGCCTTGGGTTTGGATGATGATTGATCGTTGTAGAAGTCACCTGTCAAGATGCTGTGCATCATCAAATATATCTCGGTGACAACTTCTCCCTTTTCCATGTTCAAGAGGAGGAAGTTGTTCAACTCTTCATTGGTCAATGTGTTTTGCCGGAAGCCATAATTCAACATCAACATCTTCAAGATGTTGTAGTAGTTATGGAGCTCCTTCAATCTGGAGTGAATAGAAGTGAGGTCTTGGAAGTCAATTGAAAATTTGAGCTTTTCAAGCTTTTCACTGATTTCTTTGCTCATGGGCTCGGTGTAGAAGAGGAGGCTCAAGACGATGATGTAAAGCGTGAAATATTGCTTGGACGTGGATGAAATGATAAGCTTGGGGAAATCAACAAAGAGCTTATCAACAGGCCCGATTTTGTCACTGGCACTAACGTCACTGGCATTTTCACTATCATCATCTTCACCTTCATCTTCATCTCCTTCGCCCTCACCTATTCTTGCACCCAATGGTTTGATCTGCTCGTACATAATCATAAGTGACGTTTTTTCAACCAACAATTTGTCTTCTCCGGCCCATAATCCATTCTTGCAGATTTCAATCCCAAGCCATGGTGGCCAGTTCGAGCGAGCTCCATAGGTGTTTCTGCTCAAAATGCCGAGATTGGAGCCCACCACGTCTTCTTTCTGTAAAACAAAAATGTTGGCATGCTTCATCATGATTCCGAATCTGGTAGCAAATTCTTTGGAGTTGTCAAGAGTGCCTTCGCTATTCTTGTTCACCACAGAAACAATCTTCGAGTCGATCTTTGGAGTGGAAATAAGCACCACGGAATCAGGCTCATCGTCGCTTTGTAATTGGATCTGTGGGGAGATTATTTCAATCCGATAATCCTCGGATATGCCCTGAAACTCGGGAACATCTCGGAGAATTTGGTCAAACCTCTCTAATCTCTCACTTGAAGAAAGCTTAGACTTTTGATTTTCTGGATTTTGTGAAGGGTAGGACGAATTGCTTTTGTAACCGGTAGACAAGCTTGGTACGTCTTGGTTTGAATTCTTCTCCATGATTTCTTCAATTGCTGCGATGGATTCGTATGAAAGGTATTGCCTAAGAAATTTCTTGAGTTGTACAAAATGAATATACTTGAGGAGATAATTTCTGTTCTTGAAGTTCCACTTGAGTAGCATATTGATGAGGATGAATTTGTTATTGAAATGTTCCTTTGAATCCATTCCTGAGGTGGACGATTCAGAATGAGCAGATGCCCAAGATTCAGAGGAAGCACTATCAAAGCCATCATCATCAAATTCAACATCCCGGCTTTGCTGTGGCCTTTCAACCAGAACACTGGTTGATCCACCAGATTGTACCACAGGAGCTTCCAAAGTTCCAACAAATTGCTGAGCTGAGCTCTCATTCTTTTCCAACTCGCTAATATTGCCTGAGGCTTCCTTACCGGAAATAGCCAATGCATTGGACGAATTGAAAGGTTCGCTTCCATGCTCACCCTGCTTGTTTTCAGACTTTTGAGCTATGCTTGTTTTCTTTGATTTTTGGCTCTTAGGTTTAGAAGATTGATTTTGAAGCTTTACCAACTCATTTTGAAGAAAGTCAACTCTCTTCTGTAATGCACCCATAGGAGCACCCTTACGTTGGTTCTTACTAATCTGCTCCTTCAATTCTTGCAATCTTTCTTCCAAGGATTCGATCTGGGGTTGGAACACATTATTAGAGTTCAAGGAACACTTGTGCGTGTCCTCGTCACCAAATGAATCATCTTGCTTGTCGTCAGATGAGGTGTCTCTGACATAGGAAAACCTTTTGGCATACATCAAAGGATAAATGCTAAAAGTCCTTGGACAATTTCTCAACGATAAGGAAAATGCTTCCTCAAAATCTTGTATGTCGAACCATCTCTTGTCATTATCAAAAATCTTGTAGTTATTCCTCTCGTCATCGTCCTTCAATTGGTCGAACGAGTTATTGTTGTAGATATCTTGCTTGAAAACTGCGTGTATAACCCTTAGATCGATCTTTGAAAGATGTACTTCTCCAACATTAAAGTTCATTTTCATGGCCTTTTGATTTCGAGACAATTCTTCGTGAACCTGGATGACGGACTCCTTTCTTTGATGCAAGTCGACTGAGAACTGATCAATCATTGCTCTGATTCCCACAAATTCAATTCTGTCGCCATCCTTAGAAATCGATTCGTCCTGATAAATATGAGACAAGAACAACAATCTAAAATTAAACTCGAACTTGTTGGTGTACAATAACTGGGAAAATTTCAGAGCTTTCTGAGTTTCCCCGAACATCTTCCCTCTTCTTATTGGTAAGGACATGTTCCCTGAGAATAATTTCCACCATCTGAAGAATTGAAGGAATGTCTTGGGGCTGAGGTGGATCGAGTTGTAACTGGATTCTCTGTTTGCATTGAAAGAAATGGCCATATGAATAAATTCACTCCTGAATCCTTTATAAGAATCGTGGTCTTTTTTGGTGAAATCTGGATTAAATAACTTCACGTCATAATGAGGCTTGCATTCGGACGTTCTTTGGCCATCTTTATTTTTTCTCTGAAGCAAAAACCCTACTCTGAAATGTACTCCTCCACTTAAATTGACAACGTTCTTTTCTAGTACGTTCGAGCTAAATTTAGACAGAGCTGCCTCCATGTTGTGATCCTGAAGATAATAGCCGAAACAGGAGGTGATAAATGCCTTGGAGTCTGGGAAATAGATAGCTTTGGAACTTTCACGCGTCCATGAAATTAATGGCGCTGCAAGGTAGTTGGGAATGTACCACGACAAGTTTTCGGACTCGATGTCGAAGAACAGCCTCGAATCATCATGCTCATTGATCTTCCACACAACATCATCCTTGAATGATAGAACGAATCCTGAGGATGTATCAAATAAATCATAGGGGTCACTGGAGCCTTTGAAAGCAACTTCCAAGCTCTTTTTGATTCTGATCTGGCACTTTCCATGCATGATTAATTTCATCTTATCCCAGAACCCAAGCTTGACTGATGGGTCCACAGGAGGCTTGGAAAATTGATCGAAATTGAGCATAGCTTGCTGAATACCAAACTGAAGCGATTGACCCCATACAAACCGAGCTGGTAGGTCGGAGTCGAAGTCACACTTGAGTTCGGTGAAAAGCTTGACAGTAGACAAAGATTTTGCTATGGTAACTGCATAGAATTTATCCTCTTCACTATTCTTGACATTTAACGACAATGGAACATGATTGTTTCTTACATGCTCTTTATCTTTGATGAGTTCTTCGGTAATGATCAAATGGCCCTTCAACGAAAGACAGGGTCTCTTAGAACTGACATTTTCAGGAACGTACAAAATAGGCAATGGATAGTCCCTAAGATGCATCCTCAATTCGTCCAACTTAAGATCCATGTACATCGGCACATTCAAGGAGTACTTCATATCCTTCGGCATACCTTGACCCAAGTCATGGAGAAATTGTGGAAGGTGGTCCCACTCAAATTGTGGTTTGCGAATTCTCAAATCCAACCGCTTCATCATGATGAACAAAAGTGGTGCGCAACTTGGGTACGTAACTATGCCCTCGTTGTACAGCTTGGCAAGAGTGGCTTCGTTTCCAAATAAATGCTTCTTGTTTTCAATCACTTCCTTCTTCAACTCTGCCTTATAAATCTTGACTTTTCTGATCCAAGACATCGAGAAGTTGTGGTACAAGTTTTCTCTCTCTTGGGTCATTGGATGATTGGCCTTGGCCGCTTTCGATTCGAATAAACTCTCCTGTTCGATACGCTTTCTTTGTTCAATTAACCCCAACTGGTAAATCATGTTGAGTTCACTTTCAAATGGATCGTCCTCCATGCTGAATGCAAGCTTATTGGATCTGATCCGAAGCTTGGGCATTTTCACGGTTTTTGATTCCTTGGGTTGAATCACCTTGTGACGGTTGTTGGCTTCGAGCAAAAGACATTGGACAATATATTTCATGACCTTTATGGTGGCAGAAAGGTTGTCGAAAAGTCTATGGGCAACAAATCCATGAGGTTGAATTATCCGGATGGAATCAGTGTGAATGTCAATCTTTTCTGCCGAATTTGGATCGTTCACAACCACCTTGAGATTATCAGAGCACAAAATACGACACCAACGGTTTTTAACCAATGGGGATTCCGTCAAACCTCTCAAGAATTCGTTGTTGACCGTTACGATTCCATCTTCAAAGGTGATGAAAGATTTTAGGATCTGGAACTTGGTCTTGAAATCATCTCCCAAGTGCGCCAAAATAGAAATGTCATGAATAGTAAATTCGACAGTGATGAAATCCTTCAATTTCTTCTCGTAAGTTGGGTTGGGCGATAATGGCTGGGTCAGATACTTCTTCAAGTCACGCTTGAACTTCCCAAGCATTTCTTTAATGGGAACGAACAAAAATTCCCTCATAAGGTAGAAGGCCCCGATCAACACAAATGCTTTGTATCTATCATAACTGACCCTGAACTGGTCCATGCTCATGTCGACCTTCAACTGGTTCTGATGCAGTTCATTCACAATGGCCTGGATGTTGAATGTGATAGATGGCAAGCTCAAAAATGTAGCCAATTTTGACTCCTTTCCCTGTAAGTTAAGGTACATAGAAGTATTCAAATTACCTATCTTCGATTGGACACCCCAGTAATGTGATTCATTGAATGAAGGGGTCAATGTCTCCAGCGATGCCGTGGAGGTAGTTAAAACGGGAACAATGTCATCGAAGTTGGGCTCATGGAATTCTGACATGTCGTTGTTGTTAAGAGTCAATGAAAACTCATCCAAGCTGAATTTGACGTATCTCAAGCCATGGTGGTCGCGAGTTAGATCGTCATTAAAACCCTCGCCCATTTTGGTGATGAACTCACGAGGAATTAATACCGACCTCGACCCCAATAAGATATTGACCGATCTCAAATCCATCTGGCATTCCAAAATCCAAGCAGGGAGATACTTGAAGATCTTCTCTTCCAAAGTCAGCTTTATGGGAGGATAAATTGGCCTATTTTGGAATAACGACTGTCTGACCCGAACGATCTCTTTATTCAAGAAGTCGTTGATGACTCCTATACTCAAGTCTTTTTCGGCCATTCCCACGATATCCTTAAGGAAATTGTGGATTCCTCTAAGAATATCCAACTTGGTCAAGTCGATCACCGCCTCCTCGATTTCAGCCTTACACTTGAACTTGAGGTTTTTGAGGATTTCGAACTTGAAGTCTGCCTGCTGAACCTTGACAATGTTTTGGTTGATTAGTTCTTCGCTTCTGGTGGCTGTCGATTTGAGTGCTTTCTCGAGATAACGAATAGAAGGACTGAGAATCTGACAGTTTGAGTCGTAATTTCTGGAGTCCGTGGTGTGGAGATGGAAGTCGAGCAAGGAATATGAGAAGTTGAGGATCTGGACTTTTTGGTTGGGGGTATCGTAGTGTCTGATAATAATTCTGGGTTGCTCCACGATGAATTTGAGGTCCAATCTTGGGTAATAGTCATTAAGGAGCTTGAGGATATATTCCCTAATTACCGTTCCTTGTGATACAGGTGGGCCAGGCTCTGGAATATTGATGCTTTTAGGAGGAACCGTAGATTCTTGTGGTTCATTGGCACCGTCGTCCGAACCCTCGATCATGGTGGCATCCTGGCTCTCATTCTCGTCGTCTTCGACAGGTTTAGGTGTTTTTCTGGATATTTTCTTCACGCTTCTCAATTTCATGAACTTCTTGAACAACACCAAATTGTAGAAAAGCTCGCTTACTTGGTGGGTGTCCAAGTCCAAAATGGGGCTCGAAGCAGATGCAAACAACTCTAACACGCAGTTCTTGAAACCGTCGCCTCGGACCAAATGGTCGAAGATATTTGTCTTGTATGTGAAGGACCAGTTGGGCACATTGAGCACTTCGTCGGAGTTTTTGGCGATATGGCCATTGACATCCACAAGCTTGGAGAAGTGTAACCGGAGCAATTGTACCGACGAGACGTAATGGAAGGGGCTGTCGATCAATGGGTCGAAAACAGCCTCGAAGCCAGCAGCGTCCTTTTGCAATTTCGAGATGTTGAAAAACGACGATTTGATCGATAAATCTAACGAGGTCTTGGGGGTATCGGAGCCAAAATACTGGGAGAAGTCCTGGTTGTCGACGATGGTGGCGAAAGGGATTTCCACCAAGTTGATGTTCTCGAGGTGGATGGAGATTTCCGACACTGTTCTGTGAAGTTTGCTGTGGAAACGCAATAGGCCAGCTATGTGTTTCTTGGAGAAATCTCTGGAGGGAGGTTGTGGATTTTGGGTTTGTTGTTCCGGTTCTTCATACTGATACTCTTTGGCTTGCTGTGGCTGGTTTTCATGCTGGTTTTGGACCTTTTGGACCAGTTTTTCATGCTGATGCTCTTGATTTTCTGTGGCATGTTTCTCCTCCATGGCCTCGTACAAGTCGATAAGGAAGTACTTGATCACGCTGAACGCCAGCACCGTCAAGTCGTTCATGAAGATTCGCAGCTTCAAATCGTCGATGACTCCCGAGACGGTGTCGAGCTGTAGTTCCACTTGAACCTTGAAATTGACGAGCTCCACCGGAGTGCAGCTGCCAATGGCATGCGAGGTGTTGTTCAACACGATTGTGGTATCGTAGCGGGCCTTGTGGGGTTCCCACTTGGTGGAAGTCGACCCCAAGGTGAATTTTGCGTACTCCACAGAGACATGGTGGTCTTTAGCGAGCTCCACCGACGAGTTTCGAAGCTCGACGTCCACGAATGGGCAGTGGCAGGCGATATACCTGACAATGGCTCGAGGAATGGCTCTTCGAGGGAACACTTCGAATTTTGCCAGTGGTGGCTCATGATGAGAGGCCCGCTTCTTGCGGCCACGGACTCGGCTACGACCGGAATTTCCACGAGAAAAGGTCACCACCAAGTCGTCAAGGATGATCTTGCGGGTATTGCCCCAAAGACGGAACCGGAGCGACCCCAACAGCACGTTGACGGTGCTGGAGGTGTAGGAGATGCCATTGAACAGAAAGCCGTTGTTGATGGTGAATGACGAGAGATGGAGCCCCGTCACGAGATACACGGCGTACCAGAACGCAATCCACGACAATATCACCACCGCAAGGTAGTAGCCTATGGTGTTGGTGAAGGACATGGTTGTGGGTGCAATTGGTGCAGGTGAAGGACAAACAACGAGCGAACGACGGGCTTATGAGAGCTTCGGGACGGACGGGACGATTGGCGGCAGGAACGCGATGCAGACAGCAATGCGGGAGGTGGGATTGTTTGTTTCGTGGGGCCGTTGTTGGGGATGAGACGAAATTGCTGCGGTGGAGGCTGGCTGGGTGCGGGACGAGGGGGACCAGAAGGGCAGCAGCGGGCCTGAATGGGGACTGGGGCGAGGATGTGGTGGAGGGGGGTGGAGAGGGGGAGGAGGCGTGGCTGGGGAGTGTGTGCTGGCGTGGCCGGGGAGTGGTGGTGGTGGTGGTGTTGATAGACGGTACCGGTGGTGGTGATGGGCCTGGTTACGTAAGCCGATGTTGACAGTGCGCCCAGTACGGGCTTCCATGGGTGGACCCCGCAGGATCGAGTTTGTGGCGCATGAAGCGCCGGAGCAAGATTGCGGGACCCGCATTGGGATAAATGGGTCACGTGTTGCTCACGCTTCGGCGACTAGGGCTCAGCCCTCGTCCGGTGCGGGCACGCTGCACCCATCACTTCCTGGCTCCTGTGTGCGGCCGCACTCATCTCGCACGTCGTGTATCGCCCAGGACGCTCACATGACCGTGCGGCGCGCGCCCGACTTCCCGATCGAGGCCCGCTCCCATGCTCAGGCCCCAGGGTGGTGAAAATTTTTAGTTACTACTTCCAAGTCTTTTTGTTTTAGCTTACAACACATCATCAAAAGTATGTACAATCATCAGACGTCGACACAGTGGAAGAGTCCTGGCTATCCCATCAGATCATCTGTGGCTGGCAACTGCATTCCCACCATGAATTGGTGCTGACTCCTCAGCTCCTAGTCCAAAAACTGGCAGAGATGGCCAAGTTGGAAATTTTTGATAGCCATGGACATAATTGGTTGGTCCTCCTCCTCTGGCTCACTCCTCCACCACCGTGGCATAAATCCGAACATTACTAACCTTTAGTGGCTGCTTCTGTCCCACATCCAAAGATTGTTAAAAAGTACACCAAGAAGTTCAAGAGACACCACTCTGACAGATACCACCGTGTTGCTGAAAACTGGAGAAAGCAAAAGGGTATCGACTCTTGTGTCAGAAGAAGATTCAGAGGTACCATCCCACAACCAAACATCGGTTACGGTTCCAACAAGAAGACCAGACACTTGATGCCATCCGGCCACAAGGCTTACTTGGTCAAGAACGTCAAGGACTTGGACGCTCTCTTATTGCACACCAAGACCTACGCTGCTGAAATCGGTTCCGCCGTTTCTGCCAGAAACAGAGTTGAAATCGTTGCTAAAGCCAAGAAGTTGGGTTTGAAGGTTACCAACCCTAAGGGTAGAGTTGCTTTGGAAGCTTAAGTGATATAATTATCTAAATAATTTGGTGGTTATTCACACTTCATAATAAAACACAATGTACATTTACGTCTTGAAAGCTGTAGAAAGTGGTTATCACGAGTCTTTGATTATCGTACTCCTGGGGAAGTAATTTCTGATCCTCTTTGCATGGAGATTGTAGTAACACAACTCTACATTTTAAGTACTTGATTGTACGCAGTAATTTTAATCGCATCTCTAATTTATTACATCACAAGCTGGACTTTTTACTCTACTCAACCCAACTAATGGTACAGCCCTTTCTTCAATACTCACTTCACTCAACCCAAGTAGCGGAACTCAGCACGTACAGCTAAGTCCCTAGGTCTACAATTATCTGTGAAGATCGGAATATATTGGAACAAACTATCTAGTAATGCATAAAAGAACCTGCCTTTGATGGCCATCGGTGCGTTATCTTCTTCTTGACATGGACCCAGATACGGCTATTGTGCTAGTGTCTAAGTGATGATGTTTTTTGATTTTGTAGCCGAGCTCACACAAGCCATTTTCGTCGATCTTCAAATCGCTGCTGTTCTTCAATGGCTTGTGGTTGGCTTCGACAAGTGATTTCTTGGGTGAGGCGGTTTTGATTGAGGAATCGGACGAGCCAGGCTTTTCGGGTTTTGGTTCGGCTTCGGATTGTGCCTGTTGCTCGTCCCTCTTGATTTCTTCCTTCTCAGCCTTGGCCTCGTCCTGCTCCACGTCTGATTCTTCCACTACTGGCAACTCCTTAACGTTCTCCTTTGAGGGTTCTGAGACAATGTCCAACATCGAACGGGCCCTGTGAGGCTCACTATCTGAGTGCTCTGCACTGTGGCTATTTAAGAATTGGCCGTTTTCAAACTCGGAAGAACTGCCTGCTCTTGGGCTGTTTGGCGGATGGTTTTCCTCTCTCTTCAACCTCAACGGAGTCTGGCTCAATGATGAAGCAGAATGTATGGAGTGATTATCGCCATCATCGTGTGCGGCTCCCAAATCCAACATACTTCTAAACGGAGTGCTGATGCCATCGGACTCTTCTGCATGAGTGAAAGTTCCCCTTCTTGAGGGTGCCTGGGAGTTATTTAAGGAATTGGTGCCAGAGTAGGACAGAGTGTTCGTGTATGGGCTGTTTTGGCCAGTACCAGGCAAAACGAAAGGATTGACCAATTGATCAGGGTGTTCATAAAGACACATCTCCAAGGTCTGGAACCAAGGGTCATTGAATAACATTTCCAAATCGTATCTTCTGCTAATAGAGGGGTCACAGAGTTTCCAGGCAACACGAGAAGCACCTGTCGATTGGAATTGGCTGGCCCATTTAAACTCGGAACCAGGTCCCTTGGAATAGTCCTGGTTATTCTTGAACACTGGATGGTCACTGGAGAATCTATCGTGGTTGAACTTATAATCTCTGTAGGCATGGTCATTGACCGAAGCACTTTGAAATGGAACCCCACAATATATAATACAAAAGAGCAACATACCCAAGCCCCAGTGGTCCATCTTGAACATATCGTATGCACAAGCCTTTGCTTCGGTAGAGGACTTTTCTCTCAAGATCATCACTTCTGGAGGAGAGTAGGGAGGAGATCCCACGTAGGCGGACGATTTCTTGATGGCAGACGCAAAATCGCCAGGAGTCTCGTGTCCATAATCACTAACACCAAAATCGCACAACTTGGCCACTCCATTTGCATCTAGCAAAATGTTTTCTGGCTTCAAATCACGATGGACAATGTCCATATCGTGCAAGGCCTTCAAGCCATAGGTGATCTGCTTGAAAATACAGTATCTTTCGTTCAAAGGCGTACGTTTCCATCCAGACTTGACGATGGTGCTGAAAAGGTCACCACCAGAGCAGAACTCCAAAACGATACCCCATCCTCTGGTCATATTCAGCTGCGATTGAATGCGGACTATGCCCAACACCTCAGTGACGTGCCTGCAAGTGCTTCCCTTCTTTGAGAGAATAAATTCCTTGACCACACGCTTGTAGAACTCGTCCTCTGTTTCCTTCGACAACACCTTGAATTTTTTCAATGCATACACCTCTTTCTTGTGGTTGATTGCGTTCACAATGCGGACCTCAGACGATCCTCCGTCTCCCAACCGTTTGACGCTGGCATCGATCTCGAAGTCCTCGAGGAGATTGACATGCTCCTGGTGGTACTCTGCCGGGAGGTAGTCGTTGGGATCAGCGACTGGGTTGCTCAACACACGAGCCCCGTCCTCGGCTCCCGACATATAGAACGAGGTGTTCTTGGGGGTCTGCTGGCTGGGGTTCTTGTTGATGCCATACGGGTTGTAGACAATCTTGTCGCCGTGGGCTGAAGGCACCAGGGGACCGGTGGTGGGCGACGGAGGGGGTCTGTACTGGGCACGAGCCGCGTTCTTGTTGTTGATGGACTGGAGGTGAGCCACGGTTTCGGCCTTGGAGAGCTTCTTGACCTCCTTGGGCTGCTGGTGGGGTTGCTGGCCGGGCAAGAGATTCTTGAGGTGATGGTGGTGCTGTTCGCTGTTGGAACGAGCACGGGTGGTGGGGTTGGAGTTGTGTCTCTTCAAGCTAAGGAAGCTGGGGGTCCTCGAGACCGACTCGTGGTGGTTGTGGTGGGGACTGGAGGTGGTGTTGGAGGTGTTGTTGGAGTTGGAGGAGGCAGTGTTGTGGCGGAAGAGTTTGCCCAAGCCGTGGGACTCGGACGAATCGCCTGAGTGCTCGGAGGCCGGCGACGAGTCGCCCTTGAAGAGGTTCTTGAGATGGTGGTGGTGGTGCTTTTCACCGGAGAGCTTCATGGTAAGGACTCAGTTTGACACAGTTGACACACGTTTGACGCACGCTTGACAGGTTGGCCACTCAAAGGATGCTTGCAGTTATAAGGACGACGCCAGAATGTTCTGCTTGCGGATTTCTGGACGATTTCCGGACGGTTTCTGGACGGTTTCTGGAGGAATTCTGGACGATTCTGGGCGATGTCTGGACGATTTCTGCTTGGCCATACAACCTGGGTCAATGGGTGTTTCCAGAGTAGTGAAGTATGGGTGCTGATTTGTGGATGAAGTTCTGCAGTTTGTCTGGGTGTTGTCTGGATTTTGTCTTTTGTTCTGTGAGATGAGAAATCCGGTTAATAAGGCGATATCACCACGAGGGGCGTGACTACGGGGCAGAAGCGGGCCTGAAGGCACGAATGGCGGGGGTGCGAAGGCGAGGCCAGGCGTGGGGGTGCCAGGCTAGCCACTCAACACCCATACTTCACTACTCGGGACACCCACCAGACGTTGGCCAGACATTGGCCCTACAACAGACAGACATTGTGGGGCCAGAATGTCGGCGAGGTGCGACCACTGGTGGGTGCGATTGGCCCGCCGTGCACTTTCTTCCTGGTTAGCACAATCTACTCGACGCCACCGAGGGGATCTGGGCCAGATCTGGAAGCCTGCGTCAATTGTCAATTGTCAATTGGTGAGCAGGTTGCAGGTGCAGCAAGTGTCTGTCCGGACAGGCCGAGTGGCCCCACGCTCACGATTTGCAGGTTTGGCGGCTACGTCATAGAACCGCTGGTGGGGGCAGGTGGTGGTAGCTCCAGGACTAGGCCCGGAGTAGCAGAGGTTGTGGGAGCAAGGTGGGCGTGTGGGTGGCGCCTTATTGGTAGGGACCCACCCGGCCGGCCAGTGGGTCGCTTAGCCGGACCTGGTTCTGGGTGGTGGCGGGTTTTGGTGGCCCGTGGCCTCCACCTCCATGCAGGGCTGCTACCCCTGTTCTGCCGCATTGGGTTTACGAGCACAACCCGCTGATGGCATGGAAGGTCACGGGAAGAAGAATAGCCGTGGCTACGTCAACCACCGAGACGAGGGCGGGACTGTCGCCTGAATGGGTCGAGGCAGACGCTCTGTCATGGTGCTGCTGCTGCCCAGCGGCTGATTGCACCCTCCACCACCGATACCACCGCTACCCACGCCCTGTAGCAGTTGCTGTTCTTCCACATCTAGCCAAGGACTAACTATTTCCGCGGCCCCGACGCCTCATTCGACACAAAGGTGGGCCTGGTGGATGGACGTGGCCAGGGCATCCATGGTCATGTCCGTTGGTGACGGAAATGTCACTGGTGCCACTGCAACACTGATCGTATAAGTGGAAGCGATCACATGGGACATTCGGTGATGCGAGGGAAGTGGGTGTGGCCAGTAGGGAGGTCTGTCAGTGATAGCAATCGTGGGGTCAGACTTTCGGTGATAGCCAGTGTGTGGAGTAGACTGACGCAGCATAGAAAGTTGAGTGCTTGCTGCCATCTCTAGGAAATAAAGAGCCTCTGTATGCCAGTATAGGGCAATTGAGTCTGTCACAGAGTAGGAAGTTGAGTGTTTGTGCCATCACTAGAACGAGTTGCAAGAGCCATGTATCTGGCACTGTATGCTATTGTCTGCTATTGTCTGCCACTGTCTGCCACTGTCTGCCACTGTCTGCCACTGTCTGCCACTCTACCAACGTATTCTGATCTGGCTGTTCCTGATCAATTGTCCCTTAACTGCACTGTAACCGTACTTAAACGCTGGACACCTTTCGGGGCCTTTATTTATCAATCCCAGTCCCGTCTAACTACCGCATTATCCGCAACGCACGGAATCCGCCAACTACTACAAGAAGTGAAAAATCCACTAAAATGCTAGCGTGGCTCGAAATTGAAGAGTAAATATGACGCTTGCCTAGCTTAATATTAGAACGAACTATTATAATTGCACATCTGCTGTCGAATTAAAACTTATTATACCACCCCGGTAAAAAAAGCACACAACGTTACACCAGCTGGCGAATTTGACACTATCTATCTATTCTCACAGTAGCACTTCCTCCCTTTTTGTTTCACCATTTTGATCGAGACCCTATTGCTTTCTTGAGGTACTCCACTTTCAAATATGTTTAAAATGATGCCCGATTGCCATTAATGCAATATACTGATCTTAGTGACCAGAAATTTCCCGGAATGATTGGTAATAATAAATTTACGACGATGTTATTATATCTCAGGGAGTAATCGAGCTACGCATGTGTTGAAGACACATTGGTCAGACCCATCACTCCTCAGTTCCACTTGCCGGTCTCTAGTACTATACTGACAACCACTACCGTCTCAATCTGAAATTCGCTTATTTTACTGAGGCTTCGTGAATTGTAAATCAGCCCATTGAACTGCCCCACCCTAACTAGGGGTCAATTTAGTACTACTACCCTCAGTATCATTTAATTGCATTGTAGGTAGTTTGAGAATTACAGAGCCATTCTATACCTATTATCCAATTTGTAAGTGTCTTCCCCTGACACTCGTGTAGATCAGCTCATACAAACTGACTAGTCGCATTTACTGCTACACTTGGGTATGAGAACTGGTATTACTAAAAACAATTATTAAGACGGGTGATATTACAGGAGGGCTCGAAGAGCATGCACCGGCATCTAGACGCTCTCTTCGTCGGAAGTCTTGTGGTTTCTCTTGATCTTGAAGAATCTGATGCCACCACCGTTGTCTTCCTTGGTTTCAGCGGCTGGCGCAGATCTGGTGAACGAGGACTCGTCACCGGCTGGTCCAGCGCTGGTAGGCACTTCGTGGTCTCTGGTACCGTTGACGTTGGCCAAGTGCTTTCTGTAGGAGGCCACAATCTTGGCAGAGAAGGTGTTAGCCCACACAATGAGCAGGGTGACTACCGATGCCCACAAGATGGCCATGGACTTCAACCCGATGTGCGCATTGAGGTTGTCGTCGTTGAAGGCGTTTCTGGCCAACACCACCACAGCAGTCTGGAAGGCAGCAGTGGCAGCCACGAAAATCAATGCCAAGGTGATGGTAAACACAATGGTCTTGTGGGTGACCATAACAAAGCCGAGAAGGAACGACACGGAAGACAATCCCAACGCAATGAGGGTGAATGCGAAGGAAAAGCGTGACAAGTAGTAGTAGGTGCTTCTGTTGGTGATGAAGTCTTGAGGAACTCCCTGGCTGGTGTCGAAGTTGTCTCTTGGCGAGATTGGGTAGGCAGGACCGGACTGGCATTGGCTGAAGTCGTCGTACTCACACACACCCCAGAAGGTCCAGGCACCCTCTTGGGGAGCGCCCTGGATGCCAGAGGTGTTGGCACGGATCCAGTAGAAACGGTTGAGTGGGAAGTGCTTGCTGGAGCCTGACAAGACCGTGAAGAGCAAGAGGAGGATGGTGCCCGCCAAAAAGAACTGGTTTATGATACCGTTGATGAGCTTCATGGTGGTGACGAGTAATAAGCTGTTGGCGGTACTTGACGAACTGTAAAAAAACAAATTGTAAAAGTGAGGGAACTGGAGCAGGTTATATTTTAAGAATAGGCTACAGGATGTTTTTTTGGGGTGCTTATTTCATTGTCATTACCTATTTTGATTGCTTCCCAATTGAGAATTAATGGCTGAGACACGCTACAAACCTACATTGAGGGTCACCCGAGTGCATATGTCTATTGAGGGCATGATGGTGACGGGGGACTTGACACGATGAGTGGGAAGGTTGCTCGTATGTTTATGTTTGTCCAGGGAGGGCTCGGGGCACCTGCACACGGCATGGTTGCTTACCGGTTAGGCATGAGGTAAACACCAGTCATGCGCACCTGGCCTAAACAGGAAGGTGGGCGTGGGGAGCGGCTGAAATAGGCCGCAACCCACCCGTTTCGGGCGACAGGTGACTCCGATCACGTGGTGCGTGCCACCACACCAATCCCCAGGCCACGGCATTGAAGTATGGGTGCTTGCAGTGGTAGAGGCTTCTGCCCACTACAGACGCCGCCATCGTAGTCGCTGAGACTCCCTGTATTCCAACCCGTTTCACCTGCGCCTCCAGTTGCTGTCGCCAGTTGGCGACCGAGTGACACGAGTCACGTGGCGCGCGCCCGCCCGCCACCACGATTGCTGTTTCGGTGCATCGTGCCCGGGCTCCTATGCTATTCCAAGATCAATTTCAGCTAACGAGATTCCTAACTGTCGTCGTCGTGTCCCCATTCGGTACACCACCCGTACCATGTGCGATTCAAGCACTTTTTGGGAGGCCCTGGATCCTCGGGATCAGGTTCCGCCGTGCTTGTAGTTGTGCTGGTGGTGGCCTTTTTGGTGCCAGTAGACCCAGCCGTAGATCCAGGGGTTTTGGTGGAAGACACAGCGGGTTGTTTGTGGCTCGATGTGGAACGATGGGGCCGTGGTTTCAACGGATTGGGCAAGAACGGCTCGTCGTCCTCGTCGTCGTCGTGGCTGGTGAACCGCCAATTGAAGCAATCTCTGCATGGAGGTTGTTCTTCGCAGGGGGCAGTCTCGTTATACTTGAGAATTATTTCATCAATCACCGTATGGATCCGATGGTTCAAAAGATTCACTCGCCAGCCCTTGTCGGTTACCACGTCGTAAACGCACTGCTTACCAGTATGGCACGCCGTTTCCATGGCGTACCCCGCAACGTTGCACAGACTGGACGCCCCGTTGCATACTCCCATATAGATGGGGTCAGCCGTATTGCCAAAGTGCCAAATATTTTCGCGATGCTTGGGCAACCCAGGTGGCTGGGGCAAGTGTAGTCTCTTGGTGGCCAACATCTCTCCTGGAGCCTCATAGGCCACCACGGGAAGGCCATAGGTGCGTCCTAATAATGACGCCAATGCACCGCCCAAAGAGTGACCAGTCACCCAGATGGTGTGGTTCTCGGGCGGATACAATGCGGTGACGTTGCGATACAAGTCGAGGGTCGCCTGGTAGTACCTGTCCTGTCTCATCAACTCCTTTTCCAAGCAGTCCTGGTTGCAGGTGTAGGTCTTCTCGTAGCAGTCACACACGGTGGTCCACAAGTAGCTGATACGAGCGCAGCAGCATGAGAAGAGGAGATTATCGTTGACTTTGTCGTCAGGCACGGTTTCTTCGGGTCCTGACCCTGGCAATCCGGCTGCACTAGTGCCCTTAATGCCAATGACCACCGTCTTGTTGTCTTCGCTGACAAACACATGGCCCCGCATGCCAGCGTCCTCCCACCCGAAGTTGATGTCGGGGTGGTCCTCGTCGGGAATCCATCCTCCCACATCGATCCAGTCCAGACGACGCTTCTCGTCGTCGTCCTCGGGAAACCGCACATAGGCGTTGGATGAGATGGTAGCCAACGACACCACGGTGTCCTTATCCTTGACATCAGGGATCTCTACCTCCGTGTCCTCCTCCCACTCCAAGTGGATCTTGTTGAGCACTGCCGGCAGTCCCTTGACCCTCATGGCATACGCCAAGTACGTGTCAAGAAACCCTGGCGTGTGTCTCTCCTTCAACCGCATTGCCACACCCTTGTGCTGGGCCTTCTTGATCGAAAGCTTGATGTCAAACGGATTCTTTCCGTGGTGTACCTTGGGCCAGTCCATCTGGTTGTAAACCGACTCCAAATGCTGGGTATCTACGCCTTCGTCGTTCTTGTTGCTGGTTGCCAGAACCAACGCCTCGAAGTGTGATCTATGCTTCTCCAAGTACGCTGGAGTCACGTCCAACCGCCTGTGTATCCTGAATTTGTCGCCCATACCGTGGTGGAAGATGTGCTTCAATTGGAACGAATCCGGCGACTTTGGTAGCACTGGAACGTGTTGGAACTCAGCAGGCTCATCCTGAGAGACCAAGAAGGCAATGGAGGGAATTTGAACCACCCCAAGCCCAGAAGGCCCTAGAACCATCGCCATCGCCACAATTGTGAGGATGATTGTAGCCAATTTTTTAGGCCAGGACGTCCTCCAGCGAGGACTTGGACGTGGCAGGCTGTGTGACGGTAAGCGCACCTTCTCGTCCTTCATGGTGTATCTGGCAGCAGTAAGGACTGTTGGGTGCTAATGGTTGGCGCTTATCAGGGCGGTGGTCACTAATTACGCTATCGCGGCGGATCGGTCACGTGCACGGAGGTATAAATTGTTGGCTTAGAGACTGGGGCTCAAATACGGCTGCTAAAGGAAGGCAGGGTTTGCTAAGTACTGGTGGGGTATGTAATAGATCCAATTTTAGTGCAATTGCCATTTTTGTCTGATTGGTTGTAGAATCACAACGGAGAGAGAGTATTTGCCATTTTCGACAGATTATGCTGGAAGTGTAGAATTACGGAGGGATGGGGTCGAATATAAATATTGCAATTAACAAGATGTTCTTTAAAATGGTCGATAGTGTAAACTGTATAACGTGGATCAGTTTGCATACTTGGATTTCTAGCTGCTGTGGTATAGTAAGACCGTTTGATTGGTTAACTGTTCTCGTACCTTTTTCTGTCGTCGATCCAGAGCCAGGGAAAATAAACTGAATGGAATCTTCCAAGAACTTTTGCAATTGGTATAACTTGTACACTCTAAATAGTCAGGAATTTGGCAATCTAAAGTGTCCCGCATAATATAATATATCTGGATTATTGGGGCTATGATAGAACGACCGGACACGGGTAGAGTGGTCGCAGAATATTTGCTTCAACATGATAATATTTGAATCTCTCTCTCGTGCCCTCGTTTTGAGATAAGATCCCACATGTCTATCCGAAAGGTGTTGGTTTCGTACAAGTTTAGATTTGATTTCTTGCGATCTGCGAGGGTGCTAAGTCACATTATAGTGAAGCGGACACAGTAACAGTTCCAGTTTTGCTAGTATATTTCTTGCTCTACAGTTAAGAATACTTCTAAACTTCTTAATGCTGATAGCCTGCAGATGTCAATTTTTCTATCACTTCTCTATCACTTCCAGAGCCAAGCCCTATAAATACTTATATTGGTATTTATTAGGGAGAGTTTCGCAGCCAAGCTTCTGGAACATGGCTGCAAATAGGAGATACAGAAGACGAAGAAGCACTAAATGATGATTACAGTCTTCCGGTGGTTCTGGAACTATCAGAGCTGTTTTCCCCTCATCAAATAATTGGGGAGACTAATATCGCCAAATTCGATTCTCCTTCCTTCCAAAGCGAAAATGGGGTAACAACGATGTAAATAGACACCTCCTAAAACCCATTTTTTAGTTGACCTTCCCATCACCATGGATAGAGAGCAACCGTTAAGACCAGGATGAAGATCATCATCATTGTATCCATTGTCAGCATCGTCACAATTGTCAGTGACATCGTTAATTTCAATGTCGCCGTCAGATATGCAAACTCAAAGGGCAGCTTCTGTAATCCGCTTCCTCTTGCTGGATACATCATGAAATAATGATATATCAGGAGTCCTTCAAGCCAGAAATAGAACGGGCACCCCAGAAATCAGACGACTGAAACTGAGATCAGGCCGAAATGAAGCTAGATCTCAGCAACAAAGCTATTTGTACGAGGGATAGCACTATTTGAGTAGTTGGCTCAAAGTAAGCGTGTGGATGGATTTTTCCAGAGTACTGTAAGTACGGAGAATTACTTCAATTTCCCCCACTTTGATGCAGTATGGTCTTGAGTGAGAAGTCTTCTCTCGCCGACCCGTTTAATGTTCTATAATCTAGGAGATGTCTAGTCTAGGAATTTAACTAAGGAGCCATCGCCAGCCGGCTCCAAAAGGTGGTGTCTCAGGGACACCACACGGATGTCCCGTACCACGGATGGAGGTTGGCCAGTAGCCGCAAGCTCGGCGTCGTAGCTGTGGCGGAGGATCTTGGCGAGCTTGGGCAATACTTCCGCAAGCACCTCCGGACCAAGCACCCGGTTGTTGTTGTAGAAGGCATTGGCCACGAGTGCCGTGAACAAGTCACCGCATCCGTTGAAGCTGCAGTCGATCTGGGGCACGGGGAAGTAGAAGATGGACGGTTTGTCCTTGGAGCCAGCCGCAAACCCAACCGAGTACATCTCACCGTCGATGACCACCGACGAGATCACCACATAGGGAATGTGGTACTGGCGGTGAAACTCGACGAGCGCAGATCGTACGTCCGACCAGTCACTGAGCTTGGTGTCACTAAGCACCTCGAACTCGAACTGGTTGGGGGTGATCAACGACACATGTCCGGAGCCAAAGTACTTTTTGTACATGGGAACCACGTCTTCAGGTACGTAGAGGCGTCCGTTGTCGCCTAGTACTGGGTCCACGATCCATGCGGGGTGCTTGGCCCCTTGCTGAGCGTACACCGGAATCAAGTGGTCGTAGATTACCTGCATGGCGCCAGCGCTGGGAGTGTAGCCCGTTAAAATCAAGCTGTACACCTCGTTGAAGTTACCAATCTCCTTCAACCCCTGAAGAAGCTCATCCACCAAGTGGGGGGAGCTGGCGCTGCCAGCAAACCGTCCATAGCCAGGATGGTTGGAGAAGTTGGTGGTGTTGACGCCGTCCACGTCCCATCCACAGTACTGGAGTGGAAACACAGTAGCCCTGTTGCCCACGTAGCCATGCGCCACGTGTGACAGGATCGAGAGGATGCTCTTATTGGTCATGGTGGTTGGTGGCGACTGATCTGGTGAGGATGGATTGGTTCCTGCGACACTGGGTTGGACGACATCGCGACACGGTAGGTAGAGCATGGATCGAATTTATTAATATGTAATATAACGAGAAGGGATGGCCAGTTGGGGTGAAATGGTCAAGAAGCAGAGTAATTGTGTCCATTTAATTGGATAGAGAACTTGGAATCAGAAAATCAAGTATGTTGCAATCTCCCACCGACTTTTCAGCATTTAAGGATTGGCAATATTAATTACATTAGCCAGTTCAGTAGATAAAGCTGTGGCTCAATATCAGGAAATTGTAATGATCTTAATGATTTTGAATCGAACATACTCGCAAGTCTATATGTATCGTACTAGCCATGTCCCGAGTTTTTACTCGCTCTTTAAAGATAAAGAGGTAAAGTGCATTTAAATAATACAGCCGCTACAACTCTGGCACAAGAATGAGCCAGGGCTATCATAATTCTTAACTTCAGAGTTATTCTTTATTATTGTCATGTAAATTTTTTTATAAAATATAAACTCCATCCTTCAGAGTATTTTGCAATTTTCACGGCTGAATCCATGTCATTCCTCAGCATCAATTTACCTGATATCCATCAGAATAATCCAGCCCAAGCACCGTCGCGCTGCAATACCCCACCTAGCACGAGTTTCTTCCCAAGTACTGAAGATGGTGACACCTGCTATACGCGACATTCCCGCGACACCATGACACCGCGACACTGCGACACCAAGATACCTCCACCATTTACAACCGCCAGTTAACACGTAAGACTTTCTCCACCAACATGTCCCTCAAAGACAGTGCCACCCTCGACGTGGGATACCCCGTTTATGACACCAAGTTCGTCAACAACAAGACGCTATTGGTTGCTGGCGGTGGCGGCGAAGGCAACCACGGAATTCCCAACAAGATCACCGCGATCAAGTGCAGCTTCAAGGTAGCTGATTCCAAACGAAGACTCCAGCGGTTCCGGGAAATCACCTTGCCAGCCAATGAAGACTCACCTCAATGCTTGGATACCGCTCGTATCGCTGGCGACGATGACTCCGACGTGTCGGTATTCGTGGGGTGTAACCAGTCGTCACAATTGATCAAGTCCATGAACATCAACAACAACTTGAGAAAATACGTGTTTACCAAGGACGAGCACTTGCGGTTCGTAGATGCGGTCCAGCTCGAGGAGGAGATCACTGGAGACACCAATGACTACCCCAAGGTCGTCCGTTTGACTCCCAGCAACTCTGCTGGGGTGTTTATGACCTCGACCGTGCCCTCAGTGCTCTATGGCTTCAATCCCGAGACCTTGGAGTTGAACTTCAAGTACAAGCAAGAGGCCAAAGCCGAAGTCAAAGACTTCCACTTGAGTCCCCACGACAACGGCAGTACCGTTTGCTACATTACTGCCAACTCCATCTCCACCATCTCCACCACCGCTGGTACTGCCATTGCGTCCTCCACCAAGAATGCAGCCTTGACTAAGGAGCTCGAGAAGTACAATCTTTCCAAAATACGCTTTATTGACGACTCCAACGTTTTAATTGCTGCTAGTCTTCGTAAGTCCACCGGTGCTGTGCTCCTCCAATACTCTTTGAAGGACCAAAAGATCACCAAGCAATCTGTTGTCTCAAACAAATTCAACAACATAGTGGCAATGGATCTTGTTGCTTCCAAAGATTTGGTTGCCATAGCAGGAAACGACTTCTCACTCACGATTCTCAAACTCTCCAACTTCAAACAGTTGAGATCATTCAAAAAATTGCATCCATTTGCAATCACATCTGTTGCCTTCTCACCAAACGGTACCAAACTTGCTACCGGTAGTGCAGCACAAAAGCTTCATGTTTTCCGCATCCCACCAACCCTCGCCCAAGGCAAGTCCACCATCGGCACCTTATTCCAATACTTGATAACCATCTTATTGGTTGCTCTCTTGGGTATCGGTCTTCAGAAGGGGTACGAAAATGGCCAATTGGAGGTCTACTATGAGAAATCAAAAGTTTATGGAAAAATTGGTTACAAATTCGCTCAAGAATATGCAACTGAAGGATACAAGTTTGTAAAGCAAAAAATTGATGAAAGATCTTCTAAGGCAGAAAAATCTTCGAGTGAATACTTCACTGTGAGCTCTTGGTCGGACGACTCGTCTCCAGAAATTACTGGTGAGCATGATACATACATCACCAATTTTGAAGATCTGAGTTCTATCGAAAGCACAGAAGCATCTACAACTTCAACTTGGATTAGTGAGTACACTACCGCTTCCACCACCTCTGTGGTCCCAACCTCTGAATCTATTATAGTTTCAGCTGCCACTGTGCAAGACGAGGTATATATTTCTGAAGTCACGAAGAATATTGAGCATGAGACCAAAGATGAAGACTTGGATACTGAATCTTTCTTAAAGAATAAAGAGAACTATATTGAAACCACAGTTGTGGATGAACCAGTTCCAGCTGCTACCCCAGTGGCCGAGACTTCATCTATTGAGACTTCCGAAGTGGCAGATCCTGAACCTATTGCTGCTGTCCAAGATGAGGCAACTGCTTCCCAAGATATCGATTATGCTAGTTTTGAGGATGAAGCTCAAAGCAACAATTCATCGGCCATTGAAACTAGCGTGTCTTTTACTTACACTGAAGCCCAAGCGACAACTGAACCATCAAAAGTTGAGGTAGAGGACGTGGAAGAAATTTTGGAGACTCCTGAAGAGCTCGTTGAGGAACAAGAAGAAGTTCAAGAAGAACAGGAAGAACAGGAAGAACAGGAAGAACAGGAAGAACAGGAAGAAGAGGAAGAGAAAGAGGAAGAGGAAGCAGAATTAGAATCCGAGTCAGAATACGAAGTAGTATATGAAGATGCGATTGAAGAACTTGCGTCTGACGCTTCTGAATCCGAAAACGGGCAGGAAGTGATTGTGGAAGAACAACCATTAGAAGCTGTCGATGCAGAGGAAGTACTTGATGCTCAAGATGATGCAGAAGATGAAATCGATTCTCTGATCGAGGTTGAGGAAATTATTCCAGACAGTCAGACTGATCATCAAAGTGAAGAAGATCAATCCGAAGAGGAGGTCTCTGGTAATGATGATACCAATGTAGATATCCAAGAGGAAGAACATATCGAAGTTATTGAAGAAATTTCTGATGATGAATCTACAGAAAAAATTGTTAATCCAGAAGTTGTTGAAGAGCAAGGTTCTGAAAGTGAAGAGGAATTGGTAGAAGTGATTATTGAGGAAGAAGAAGACAAAAATGAAGAGACTGAAGCATACGAGGAGCCAACTGACAAGCCATTAGTAGTACAATCTACTTCTAATCTTGAAATTTCAACTGATACTACTTCTGAAGTTTTGGCAACAGATGCCCAGGTACAGGAAACTAGTGAAGTTGTAGTGTCAGTCCCTTCTGAATCATCTACGGAGAACTCTTCTGAAACTTTGGAAGAACTTACCCAATCCATTTCGGAAAATGCTGAAGCAGCCATCGAGTCTACATTGGAGGAGACCTCATCGCTGAGCCCAGAGCCAACTGAAACTAGCAAGCCGGTTATTGCTTCAACCGAAATAAGCACCGACACTGAAGTTGATCTTGAAAGTTTGACTGAATCATCGACTATTGAATTAGAAGAAGCTGTATCTTCGGACAGCTCTATTAGCGAACCGGTTTCAGTGACCATTACTACGTCAGTTGTCGTCACAGTCGAAACTACCAAAACACCCACCAGTTCTGAATCAACTGAGACCCTTAAGTCCTCTAAAAAGGTCCAATCTAAGAAACCAGTTTCTTCACAGCCTTCATCTGTGTCTGAGCCTTCTGTTACATCATCTGTCGTTGAGTCAACTGCTGTCACATCCTCTGTCCAGCCTTCTGTGTCCACCGAAACCAAGCCAAAGAAGACCAAGAAGGTTGCAAAAAAGAGCACCACCACTGCCAAAACCACCACAACCAAACCACCAAAGAAAAAGGTTGTTCGCAGAACCAAAACTGTGAAGGTGAAGAAACCAAAGACAAAATTGGAAAATGATGAGCTTTGATTCAATTGCCCCAGCGCAAGCCACCATACGGATACTACGATCTAATATAGACCAGTATGAATAGATAATAGACCAGTAGTTTACCGCGTGATTCGTATCATGTGACCTGACCTGCTCCAGGATCGCAACGCGTAGTTTAGGATGATGATCTACCAGGCCAGAGCCAGCCAGAGCCACTCTAATTGCCGTTACAGCCCTCGAGCTGCCACTATCTGTGTTTGCTAATTTTGCCTGGAGTTCACCAGCCATTTCAGGCCAAAGTCCCTAATAGCCATCACAAGGCCCAAACCAACCACCACACTTCTGCATTTGCCTCCATACAAGACGCTCCCATCACCGATGGCATCCCACTTTACTGCTCTCAGGAGCATCACAGACCCCTCAGACTGGAAAACCTCTCTGCTTCCTGAACTTGCGGAGTTGGACACCTTGCAGCGGTGCTATATATGTAAAGAGTTCTTCCGAGCTCCCGTGATAACTAGCTGCAACCATACCTTCTGCTCCCAGTGCATCCGTGAGTACCTAATCACCAACAACTCGTGTCCCTTGTGCAAGACAGAACTCTTCGAAAGCAATCTCAAAAGGCATATACTATTGGAAGAGATAGTAACTTGTTACTCGCGGTTGCGACCGCATATATTGCAGCAGCTAGAGAAGAAACCAGAGGAGCAGGCGGTGAAGGACTCCGGAGGATCTATTGAGGGCTCCAAGAGGTCCGAGGAGCCTTCTGATGTAATTGAGATCTCCGATGAGGAGGTTCCTTCCAAGAAAAGAAAGGTGGAACCCAACGAAACCGTCACCATCCCAGACAATGGTGACATCGTGGACTGTCCCATCTGTGGCGACCAGATGACAGCAGAGGTGTTGCAAACTAAGCATATCGATGACTGTTTGAACGGAAGAAAGCCTAAGCGCACGCCCAAGGCCAGACTGAGTGGCATTGCATCCTTTTTCAAGCCTGCTGCCAGTCGTGGGAGTCCGCCAGCGTCCACCAGTACTGTTTCAGCTCCATCGCCCCAGATATCGCTCGGAAATGCCAATTACTACTTTAACGAAGCTGCAAAACACAACCAAGAGAGCAGGAAGCTCCCCAAGCTCGATTTCCTGTCTCTCACCACCCCCAAGTTGAAGGAGAAGCTCTCAGCACTCAAGCTTCCGGTTCAAGGCACGCGAGTGCAGTTGGAGCTCCGCTACAACCAATACTACGTGTTGTTCAACGCCAATCTCGACAGCAACAGGCCCATTGCCGAGAAAGTGCTCCGACAGAAGCTCACCCAGTGGGAGGGGGCACATCTGGCGTTTTCCAGCAGTTCTGGCGATCTCTTCACCACCCGCACCTCGCTCAGTCACAAGTCGATTACCGATAAAAGCTTTCTGGTAAAACAGTGGAGACAAGCCTATGGCCACGAGTTTCGCGAGTTGATCAGAGCAGCCAAGGCCACGCTAGCAAAGGGGTCCCTGCCCCAAAATGGCCTCCCAGAGCCACCCCAACAGAAGGAATCGGCACAAGTGCCAGAAGCGAGTCCTGACGGTTCCAGCGGGCTCTTTGTGCCCGCTGATTAGCCCAAACCACCAGCCTAACTCCTACCAGCCACCATCCTAACTCCTGGCCCAAACCACCAACTAACTCCTGGCCCAAACCCCGTCGATACCCACGGCGCATTGCATTACCCAAATAGTATAGACGTTCCTGTGCATTGACCACCTCCGGATATGGAACCACTCATTAAATATCCGTACTCAACACTCACCGTAGACTACCACTCCGACACTATCTTCGCCTACCGGCCCTATCCCCTCTTCCTTACCCCCCTCTTGCTTCCCCCCCTCCTCCCCCCTCCTCATCCTTCTCTCGCTAATCTCCGACTGCCTTTTTCGTTCCTCCCGCCGTTGCACCCATAAGTTCCGCGCGATATATAACCAGTTCCAGCCCAGAATCATCCCCACCCACCACTCCGGCTTCAACATCACTGGTGCCTTTTTCAACAAAAGCGCAATGCCTGATGAATCGCTCTACCTAACTACCTACGAAACGGCGCTAGCCGTAGTGGCCACCGCCATGAAAAAGGCCAGACTCCGTCTCGACACATTGGTGCTAAACTCGCTCATGGCTGGCATACTCTTCAGCACGGGCGGTATGCTTCACGTCAACGTCCAGGCAGGAGCTCCAGAGCTTCTCCAGCTGAATCCCGCCTTAGTGCAGTTGCTCCAGGGCTTGGTGTACCCCATCGGGTTGTTCTACGTGGTGGTGATGGGTGTGGACTTGTTTAACGCCAACGTGCTCTACTTCAGCGTGGGCTTGTGTCGAGGTGCCGTGTCGGTGCTAGACCTCTGTACCAGCTGGTTTGTCACCTGGTGGTTTAACTTGGTGGCCAACATCTTCGTTTGCTACATCATATGCAACTACTCCCATGTCACCCAGCACGAAAACTACGTCAGAGGCTCAGTGGAAATCCTTATGGCCAAAGCTGAGTACTCGTTCGTCGACACCATGTTGAAGTCCATGGCAGGTAACTTCTTCGCTGCGCTTGCCATCTACTTGCAGTTGATGGCCAAGCCGTTGCATGTCAAGTTTCTCATGATGACATTGCCAGTGTTCAGTTTCGTGTCCATGGGCTTTACCCACTCGGTGGCTGATATGTACATGGTGATTATTGGCCTCATTAACCATGCACCCATCTCGGTTGGCACAGTTGCCTGGAAGATCTTCCTTCCAGGAGTCATCGGAAACATCATTGGCGGATCGTTTTTTGGGGTGGCAGTGTGGTACTTACACTTGGTGGTGGTCGAAAGAGACCAGGCTGCTTTGAACTTGCCTGTGTACGAGGCAAGAGACGAGCAGCCAGATTTGAACATGGACTCTAGAGTTGTGAGGGTAAAATCGCATGACTATCCCGAGGAGTTCGACGAGAAGTCCAGGCTCGACGAAGTGCCGGATATGAACAACGCTTCCGGCGGCGAAAACCAATTTCTCAGAAGAATTTCTACCACTTTGTCCAGGGGAAGTACCCGAACTCTCAATAAGGTGGGAAGATCCCCCAAAAACGTTTTCCCAGTATACGGCATGGGTCCTCCTTTGGAAAAAGAAAACTCCGTAGCTGCAGGCCATTATACAACGGTTGATGACACTTACGACAATGATGCGTATTCGGCGTACACTGCGCGAGAAAACTTGGATACCACCTCTGCAGAGTTCATAGGAGATCAAATCAGGCGTGTGCTAACTCGAAGATCCAGCAAAGCTCGAGATTTTGAGGCAAGAATAGAACCCTCGCTGATGAGACGGCAGTCAAGTGCTTCTATCCAACCCCGGCCTTTCCGGAGTGCACTTACTACCACCAATGCCAATCATTCCTTCAAGAACTATCCAGATGTTGCCCCAAAAAGACCCACAAACTCCCATGCACCTGAAGCCCCACTAACATATTCCTCTATGACCAGACAGGGATCTGGTCTAGAACCAGTACTTAGTGGTCCTGAAAAATCTGCCTCAAGCTCAACTACAAATCAGGGATCAGAAACTCCTGTAAGTCAGGATGCATTAAAGGTAGAAGATTATCTGCCTTAGGAATACTCCATTGTAATATATTTATAGATTAATTGAATCACTTCATTTCAGTTGCAAAAGACAACATTAGGATTATTCCACTGTAATAAACTCACTTATTATTTCAACCACTTAATTCCAGTTGCAAAAAGATATATGAAAACGTAAGCGTTGTTCCAACTGCAAAAAAGAATTATTTGGACGAGACAGGAATCGAACCAGTGACCTTTTGCTTGCAAGGCAAACGCGCTACCAACTACGCCACACGCCCGTAATTCTAATAATTTTCAAAGTAATATTAACATATTTAAGCTGAAAAGAAGTCATGAAATTGCCTTTTTTCGCCTTTAAGACCTTTTATGGGAATATACTATCAATTAAGATGGTTTTCTTTCTAATTTGAGAGATTTCCATAATCTTTTCGGTGACTTTAGATTATTTTTCACTGAACTTGGTGTCAATTCTGAAGTAAATGCAAATATTATGACAATTATCTATTATTAGACTATTATAGTAATATCAATCAGCAATATTCCTATAAAAAGTTTTTAATTAATTTATGAATTTTCAATAATTCTTCGATTATGCTTTTGTTTGAATTTCGCAAAATATTTCTAGAATACTAGAAAATTATAAATTGATATCCTTATCGAAACTTCTATTTCTAACCCCATAACAATGAAAAAACGAATAGATCTGGATCAAGCTATCACTGATCATCCAAAAGATCAATTTCCGGTCTCTGTTTCATGCCGAGGAGCTGAAATGTACCGCGCATTTTTGACGCGAGTAAGCCCCACATTTGACGTGCCGAAAATACCTGTCAACCTAGTAGTAGAAAGTATAAACGAGGACATTTCAATCCGATCGTGCCTTTACATAGTTAGAATGATCTCGTACATTTATTGAATGGTTACATAGTTATTTTAGGTGATTTAGGGGATCAACCGTACCTGGATCAGCTCATTTGAGCTCACAGGTTCTTTTATGGGTATTAGCAAACCATCTACACTGTGGGCACCCCTTCCAGTCACAGTGCAAGGTCATTTCGCAGGTGGCACCTCCACAACGTCTTTTTTGCAAATTGACAGCAGCTTCGAAGATACCGTCACGCTTCTGCATGATCGCTTCTTCTTCATCTCCAGTGTCCTCTTGAGCGAGTTCATTGAGCCAGTTGGTCACATTCACAAAGGACTTCAACAGAATCAGATCTACTTCGTTGTTGTCCTGATCCAAAGATTTGACCAACAAGGTGTTATCGTTGTGCCCCACGTCAATATACTCATAGGTGTCGTTGGACTGCTTATCGGCCCAATCAACATATTGAACGTAGAGGTGTTGGTCTAATACTTGTGCTAAACTCATTTTTGTTTGAATTCTGATGGATAAATGGATTGGGCCCATCCATATTTATACCTTTGACCTGGTACTCCAGAGAGCGTGAATTATAATGATAGGTTCATGGCGGGTTCCAGCTTGCTGGCATGCACTTCAATGCCTTAATTTAAGGTTTAAGACAGCTTGCTTCGCTCCATACAGTGAAGTTTCAATAGTTCCAATTTCCATAGGACAAATCACCCGACAGGACAAGGTCTAGAACCAGCGGACGCAATTCAAGTATACGTATTATTTGCTCTAGATATGGCATGAAATTTCGTCCATTGTTATGGAGGTTTGGCTCGATAAGCTCTTTTTCCGATTCGAGACAACCGCGATTATCCTCTACAGTTACATTGATAAAAGCCTCGGATTACACACATCTTTCGTCGGGCAAAGCTGACACCTCCAAAGTCTACTACCTTCCCATTCTCTGGCCTATAGTCAAGAGCCAATGCAATTGAGTCGTGAACTAGCAGGAAGGAAGGTTTAAACGCTCGGAAAGTTAGCCCTACAGGTGCTGGCAGCTGACAGTTGACGGGGTATCAAAGACAACCAGGCTTAAGGAGCGATTGCAGATTGTGTGGGGACTTTAAAATTGCTTCTCTACAGCTCGTAACCGCGATAGAGCTCACTCCTTTGAAAGCTTATTAAGCTTGGTATCGTCTTGTCCACGAAAAGGTCGGTTCTTCACTATACAGGACTCGTAATTGCACCCACTTCTATTCCTACTACATTAAAGGCACAACTGACTCGAGCACGATAAGAGCGGATGTGCCGCTACTTCTGCTTTCCGGCTGCTTGTTTTCTTCATTCTTTTAGATGGAACGCAAGTGCAAACTCGTTCTTGCATGAGTTAATTCACCATTGATTAACTAATGGTCCGCTTCTAGACAGCCAGACCTACCCCATTTCGCCCCTCTTGGTATCCGCAGCCTTTTGCACTGCTACATGTAGAAACATTTTTTTGAATCTCGTGGATGCCTTACTCACTATGGTTCTCCCCATTTCCATCTCGCGCATCGCATCTCATTTTTCACACCAAAATTTTTATTAATCACCATCATCGCTATGTCTTCCACAGCAGCAGCCTCAGAGGCCTACATAGATGCATCCGCTTCCTGGGAGTCGTTCAACCTTGATCCAAGATTGCTTCAGGCCTTGGACCAAGTTGGATTCGAAAAACCCACCCTAATTCAGTCAAATGCCATCCCTCTTGCGTTGGAGGAGAAGAGAGACATTATCGCCAAAGCTTCCACAGGTTCAGGTAAAACCGGTGCATACAGTATTCCTATAGTCCAGAACTTGTTAGCAGAAAGTGATGGCTCCAGTCACCACATCAAGAGTATCATTTTGGTCCCCACCAGAGAATTGTCCACACAAGTGTTTAAGTTCATCGAGAAATTGTTACTTTACAGCAACAACTCAATCCAAGTGGTTAACTTATCTTCCAACATGAACGACCAGGTATTGAAGTCTCTCCTCATCAACAAGCCAGAAATTATTGTCAGTACTCCAAACAAATTGATTCAAGTTTTGGAAGCTCAAGCAGAAGAATCGGAAAAATTGATCGACTTGTCCACTGTCAGAAACTTGACTATCGATGAAGTTGATTTGATCCTTTCGTATGGTTATTTTGAGGATTTGCAGAAGTTGGAAACCTATTTACCAATCAAGAAAAATCTCCAGACCTTTTTAATGTCTGCCACCATAAATGATGAATTAAATGAATTGAAAACAAAATTTTGCACCAAACCAGCTATTTTGAAGCTCAACGATGAAAATGTGTACCATAACAATTTGATGCAATACTACGTCAAGACCACTGAATTTGATAAGTTCTTGTTGGCATACGTTATCTTCAAGTTGAATTTGATCAAGGGTAAGACTCTTGTTTTTGTTAACAACATCGAAAGAGGATACAGATTGAAATTGTTCATGGAACAATTCGGCATAAGGAGTTGTATCTTGAACAGTGAACTTCCTATCAATTCAAGATTGCACATTATTGATGAATTCAATAAGAACGTCTACAACTTATTGATCGCTACTGACGAAACTGTCGAGGAAGCAGATGTCGAGGAAGAGGAAGAGGAGGAAGGTGAGCAAAAAGAACAGAAGGATTCCAAGAAATCCAAATCCAAATCTAAAAAGAATAAGAACAATGACTACGGTGTCACTAGGGGCTCAGACTTCCAAAATGTTGCTTGTGTCTTGAATTTTGACTTGCCCGTCAGTTCCAAGGCTTACATTCACAGAATCGGAAGAACTGCCAGAGCTGGAAAATCAGGTATGGCTTTGTCATTTGTCATCCCAACCAAAGAGTTTGGAAAACATAAAGTTGCATCATTAAAAACTGCCAAGAGAGACGAAAAGGTGTTGCGTAGAGTTTTGAAGCAACAGTTGCGTAATGGTTTCGAAATCAAGCCCTATCAATTTGACATGAAGCAAGTCGAGGGTTTCAGATATAGATCGGAAGATGCCTTCAGAGCTGTTAGTCAGACTGCCATCAAGGAAGCAAGAATCAAGGAGTTGAAGAACGAGTTGGTGAACTCAGATAAATTGAAAAGATTTTTCGAAGAGAACCCTCAGGACTTGGCAACTTTGAGGCACGACAAAGAATTGCGTCCAACCAGAATTCAATCTCATTTGAAGAGAGTCCCAGAATACTTATTGCCAGAAAGTGCTAGACAAGACGTGAAGAATATTGGATTTGTTCCATTTCACAAGAACAAGGGCAGAGGCAAAGGTAAGAAGAAGCCTACTCGTAGCAAGGCTGATCCATTGAAGTCATTCAAGCATAGAAAGTAAAACACCTTGGAAGCATTAGTGCTCACGTGTGCTCCCGTGTATTTGATGCTAGCATTAATTAGCTTGCTCCTAGCGAGTAGTGAATGTTATAGATTTAATATTGTACAATAAATAGCAGGCAACGCGAACGATTGGTGAAGTAGAAAATATTTCTTGGGAGTAACTTTTGCTTGGCCCAACTGGTTGAAATAAATACTCTGTTATTTCGCTGAAAGAACAGTAATACTAATATTCTACGGGTGATCGCAGTCAAAATCGGCAACTATGTAATGGAATGGAATTGATTCATCTATTAAATATTATACATCACGCCAAGCGACTCAAAATTATGTTCCAAATCAAGTTGGCCAAGCAGTTGCAGGGAAACATCATGGACTGTGGTATAAGCATGAATGAGGCCACCGAGAAGAAGGGCCAGAAACAGTAACTATACCTCAAAGATATCATGTACGCTATTCTAGTTTTCTTTGTGAGTTCACCATGATCCCATAAGCTGTTTAGTATGGTGAAGAAAAGTTGGAAGGTTGGTGCCCCGACCAATTGGTCCACGGCAATTCGGTAGAAGAGATTGTCGAATTGGAAAATCAACATGTCAATCCAGAGCACGGTGAAGTAGCCATTGATGCTTCCCCAAACAATGAACTTCAATATCCGATTGATTGACAACTTTTTCTTTTGATACTGGTTCAAAGTTTGTGCCAAGGCAGCCGTAGAGGCCCCCAACAATGTAGGGGCTAACAACGTGTACAAGGACCCGATGTGTTCATAGTTGTAGTATACGACCAACGAGATGACAGTTTCCACTAGCAATAATAAGAGTAACTTTCTCTTAATGCCGCTGGTTGCGGGGTTGTAATGGAGAACGGAAGAGGCGGAGTCCACTGGGTGGAGGGGGTTGGATTTTTCGAGGTCTTGGTAGATCTTTTCTTGTAGGTTATTTGTGGGGATTGCTGAAGGCATGCAGGCGAAATCGGATGACGGAACGAAAGTGGAGGATTATGAAATGAAGGATGATGTGAGCAAGGGAGGAGGAGGGGGTATGGGAGCAGTGTGTGGCGCTGGAAAACACGATATGACGGCCGCTATCTATTGCGGATGAGGTACGCCGCTTAGGAGTCAGGGTATGCTATCAAGGAATCCACGATGGTAGTTACGGCCACGGTTCACAACACGTATGAGACATAATCAGACATGAAAAATCGAGTGCCGCACATCGGGCGTGTCGCGCCCAAACAGCATGGCCGTGCGATCGCACTAATCTCAGCACGGAACGGGATGGGAGGAGCCAGGATGGTTCCAGGACCGAGTGGTTGCATGAAGCGTGATGATGGCGGGGTACAAAGGGCTCGGATGCATTACTTGATTGGGCGTAGCTGCAGTGATGATAACCCTGGAGGTTTCCATGCATGTATGTGTTTATGAAACCGGCTGAAATCTGATAATAGATGAAACTCATTGGTGTGTGGTGTGTGTGTGTGATGGAACATGGCATTGCCTCCAGGCGTGATCAGGTGGGGGGCAAGCACTATCAGAGGTCTTCGGAAACAGATTTCCGGGATCCGATGATCGGTGATGTGATGGCGCACGGAGTGGGGCCACGCCACCGCAACCCCGAAATACGGTTCTGGGGCAAACCAGTGCAGCAGGGTGATATCCTGTTGATATGGTAGCACCAGGGCGATGGTCTGCAAGCGATAGCTCGGTTGGCCACGGCGATCGACCATCACCGAGTCGGTCACGGGAAAGAGCGTGCAGCGGCCAGGGCTGCGAACAAGGGTCTAAATTGCAATGTCATATGACGTACCCCCGTAGTGAGCGTGGTGTCTATTTACCAAAGCAGCATGATGGCTTCTAATTATAGGGTGACAGCACCTGAGCCCCGCTGCATGGATCGGGTCGTGGGGTTGGAGTGGTGGTGACAACCTGGGGCAGATCCCCAGGTTAAGGTTGGAGGGAGCCAGCGCCCCACTCCAGCCCCTATCCATATGGTGGCGTGCTGCCCCTGGCCTTCAAAGTGGGGGCTACGCCCCCAATTTCCGACCTCCTCAATGGCACCCACTAGTCTAAATTGCGAACGCTGAGGTTAATTAGATGCATGTAACGTTCGATGCCGCTCGCAACCAGCAATTTCTTTTTTTTTTCGCATCCTAATATCCCGGTGCATGCTTTGACAGTGGTACTCCACATTTGAAGTGACTCTTGGCAGGTCAGGTAGTAACGTCATCAGGCACAGTTATTATTAGAGTGGCAATCAATATCATCAACAGTTATGACTGGCCGCTGGTGCCAACCAACTATAAATACGGCCCAGTCCACCTCGTTACAATTTTTCTCATCATCATTCAAACATGCAATTAACTTCCACTTTATCCTTCTTCACCTTAGCTGCCCTCGCTACTGCCGCTCCAGTCTTCAACCTTGTGACTATCCGTTCGGGTTCTTCCTACCAGTACGCCTCCATCACCGTCAACGGTAACACCTTGCACGTTGGTGGCCAGGGCGATGAAGTCACCTTCGAATTGAATGACGACTCTACCTTGGTTGACACCAAGACCAACCTCAACATCAAGGTTGACAACAACGTCTTTGGTGAGACTCCTCACAAGATCGACGGCTCCAAGGGCTTCAGCATCAAGGACGGCTACTTGTCCTACGGCGACAGCGGTATCTACGCCTGCCCTAACGGCAAGGGTAACGTCGAGTTGACCACCTCTTGTTCCGACAAGGCTGGATCTCCTATTGCTCTTAAGGTCACCAACCAGCACGAGAGTGACAGTGGCAAGACTTCTGCTGCTCCATCCAAGACCGAGGCCGCCACCACCACTCCTGCTCCAAAGCCAGCCCCAACCACCTTGGTCACCAAGACTGCCACCACCACCGCTGCTGCTCCAAAGCCAGCCCCAGCATCTAAGGACAACTCCAAGTTCTCCATCATTGCCATCCACTCCGGCACCCAATTCCAAAACGCCCCTATCAAGAAGGTCCCAGAACACCTCCACGTCTTCTCAGTTGGTGGCAATGACGGTTCCGACCTTTCCTTGACCTTGAAGCAAGATGGAACTTTGGTCGACCAAGACGGAAGAGGCATCTACGTTGACCCAAACACCGGTGAATTCGGTAACGTTGACCCATGGGGCCAAGAAAAGCCATCCTCCGGTTTCGCCATCACTGACGGTCACTTGACTTACCAAGGCAAGGACAACTGGAAGGCCTGTCCATCTGGCGACAACAAGTTCTCCTTGGCCAACAACGACTGTACTGGCGGTACTGGCATTGCTTTGTCCGTTGTCAACCAATCTTAAACGTCATTAGCGATCTTTGATCCATTTATTTCTTCATCCGTTTCTTAGGCATTAGCCGCTTTCCTACTGCATCTTCATTCCTTTAGCATCTCATCATACCAATAAATGTTTCCTTTCTAAAATGCGTAGTAGTACTTTCATGAGTTTTCTGCACAAATATTTACTATTTGAAGGAGTTGAACCACAGGCTGCACTTGCCATGGTCCTATGTTTTCAAATCTAGGCAATGTGCATCAGAGGTAAATTTACCTGAACAAAGTGTGGCAGTCCAGATTTAGGGATTAAAAAGTCCAAGATAATATAAAATAAAAAACAAAAAAAATTAAAACTATAGTAGAGCTTGCTTCAGATAATACTAAACAGTGATAAATATAACTTTCAAAAGGACAGATCGCAAACGAATGAAAATTAATGAAAAATTAACAGATCGTTAAACGAAGACACCGTCTACCTCTAGAAATTAACCATAAACTGCTGCAAATCTGAAAGTAATGTTTATGTACTTTAGATCAACCAGCGAGCCTAATGGTCTCACATAATAATCTTCCCAGAACTTTGTACCTCACTCATGTGCTCCTACACCTTCAACTGTTTGCGTTTCGCAGCAATTTGGTAGCACCTTGAGTGCGCCGCACATGGAATTTCTAAGAACCAGTGAACGAACAATTTATCATCAACTACCAGAACTCATCCTCTCAAGCATCATGGTCGTACACAACCCCAACAACTGGTAAGTTTTGATGTCCTTCCACTCTCATATTGCTCCCTACTAACCCCAGGCACTGGATAGATAAGAACTGTCTTCCATGGTCCAAAGAGTACTTCAAGAACGAGATCACTAACACCACCTACGAAGACGAGGAAATCAAGGTGGTTCTCACTGAAATCGACTCAGTCACCGGTGACTGTGATGTCACCCAGAGAAAGGGCAAGGTTTTGTGCATCTATGACATGAAGTTGCAGTTCACCTTAAGTGCAGACACCAAGAACGACGAGGAAACCTCCAAGATCACCATTACCATTCCAGAGTTCTTCCATGACCAGGACGATGACGAGTATGTGTTTGAAATTTCTGACTCCCAGCACAAGACTGTGATCAGAAAGGCCTTCGTTCCGGTGTTGAAGGCCAAGCTTGTCAAGTTCCAAGGCGACTTGATCAGCGCCCACGAAAAGGACGTCCAGCACTCCACTTGAGTGAAAGCATTCACAGCTCACTAAGCTGCTGCAACTACAGTTTGGGGTTCTTTTGCTACCATACTTGCGCCAGAAGCTCATACATGCCGGACCATCAGTAAATAGACCAGATAGATGATCGTAGCACGTATACATTAGCGAGATGTAGGTGGGCTTGGCATGCCCAATGAAACGATAGAACGGGCAGTATTTGGTCTTCCAAACGAAGGTTGACTTCACTCTGACTGTCAGTGGTTTGAACTTTGCACAAATATTGGACCATTTACCAAGCAGAGGTATAATTACGAAGCCTTCAAAGCTATTAACAAGTTCGTGATCTTCAGCTATATACAGTCTATCCAGATACTAACTTGAATCGGCCTACTCAAAGCCCTCAGGCACACCCTTTGCGTGTCTCATACCCTCTCTTGCACCGTAGTACAACTCAATGGGATAACCTCCCTGTTTTTCTGGACCAAGAGAAAGCCAAGGAACCTGTCCCTGCTCAATCTGCTTCAACAACTTGTAAGTCTCAACCGTGCTATATGGTACACCGTTGTTGGGATCGAAATATTTAACCTCAGTGCCTGCAAGCAAACAGCTCTTTCTGTTACCATTTGGCAAGTAGATTCCTGCTGGGGCTTCTGTTTTCAAAACAATATTCTGAGACTCTCCATCGCTGTCTTCCTTAACATCTTCAATGATCTCTTGTGCTACTCCTAATCTGGGCAACTTCTTGAGATCGTCGAATATCGCATCATCTTCCGTGAGTTCTGATACTGGCTCAAACAACTCATCCTTTTCTTCCTTGACAACAGCATACGGGTTAATTACCTTTCCTATCCTCAATATCGTCTTCAAATCTTTGAATCTTCTTGAAGCCGGCAATAATGATTCGGGACCAAACATATATGACTTGATACCAGTGGTATCCAATCTTTTGTCAACATCAAAATCGAATAAATACACCATATTCCTAGTCACCTTTTGTTCTGGGCCTTCAAAGGTCCGATTCGATGTTCTTATGCCATGGTCCTTAGAATCTGGCTGTTCGGAAGGCGAACCTTTGATGTCATCTGCAAAGCGAACCTCTTTTTCGGTCGTATCAGGCTTTAAATTACTTTTCGTGTCTTCAAAATCAACCTTGGAATGTACAGAATTATCATCCTGCTCTTGTTTGACTACCACAGAGTTTTCGCTTTCAGCAATCTTTATTTCGGAAGATCCTTCTTTAGAAACTGTCCGTGGAGCATATTCCTCACTATTTGGAGTCTCTGCATTTTGTTGAGTCTCATTATTGATTCCATTGACGGTGCTAACGTTGTTGGATTGGGTTGAAGGAAGGTCTTCCAGCACAGGCGGAGTTGTGTCAATCTTTATGTCATTCAGGCTACCCTCCGGATCCTGAGTAGTCTTTTCATCATTTTCATTTGGAGATGGAGCGGAAGAAGTATTACCTCTAGCTTCTGCCTCCGATCTGTTTATCGGAACAGGCTCCACCTTCTCTTCAGTACCTTCACTTTTGATACTTGGGCTCAGTTGTGAGGCATTGACCCCATTCACGTTTTCAAGTGAACCATTAGAGCCTGGATTTGGTGTAGTTGATCCAGTATCTCCATCTACTAATCCCATCCCGGACTGCTTATTTCCTTCTGCAGTCAGGCTTTCGGTTGGGCCGTCTCCCGACCCTTCCGCCAACTCCCTCTCCTTTTCCTCTAATCGTTGCCTTTCCAATTCCTGTTTCATTAAAGGAATTTCAGGATCTACCGAGCCGGGGTATCTTGTGGTATCTTCTTCCTGATTTTTTCTCCTACGACCTGGTCTCTTCTTCGATTTGTTAAAATCGTAGATTCTTCTTGCTTCACGAATCTCGTCGTCAGGTCCCACATAATCTTCTCTGCTCACCAACCTTACCACATTGGTAAGTCTCTTTCTTTTCAGCAAAAGCAGCTGTCTCTGCTTTTCTTTCTTTACCACCTCTTGCTCTTGAAATTCTTGTAACGAAAGCACATTAGCCTTTTCAGTTTCCACTGCCTCGGCCAACTTTTCTTCTTGTGTCAAATCTTTATGCTTGATTCTCACGATTGGTGTCAATTGTGCTCTTCTCTTTTCGTTGGCTTGTAACTTTTCCACCAACGCTTGCTTGTTTTCGACCACAGCTGCTCTAGATGAAGATCTTCGCACAGACAAAAGCAAGGAGTCTGAGGCTATCACCTTGGGCTTAGATTTCTTGAGTACATTATCAATTTTTACTTTTTTGATGGCAGGTATCAATGCCAGTTTCTTTCTTTGGGCCTTTTTCTTGATTTTTTCTTGCTTTTCTAGTTCCTTTTCCCCTTCACTCTCGTCCGAGTCTGATACTGAGAGATCTGAGTCTGAAAGCACGTCGTCGCCTTCAGGCCCTTCGGTTATCTTCCTTTTCTTGGACAGTTCCTCTGATTCACCGTCTTCACCTTCTTCACCCTCGTCCTCCTCATCCTCATCCTCTTCATCTATGCCTCTGAGATTCTCATTGTCCACATCCTCGTCCTCAAACTCTTCGTCGTTCTCGTCTTCCTGGAACAAGAGGTTGACGTTCTCATCGTCTTCTGTTATGATCTGCGATACCCCAAGCTGGAGGTCATTGGACTGTTCTTCGAGCTCGATAAGCTGCTTGAGCCTGGAGCCCGCGTTGGCTCTTCGTGCACGCGTTGCCACCAAACTGTCTTCCATTGATGCGTCCCACAGAAAAGGTGTGATGTCAAAACTAGTTTGGCGTCTCACATTATCGTGGATGGAAAGGTGTGGTCACGTGCGCCACCATGAACAAATTTCACCACTCACAGTGTGTAAGGCTTGCTATCTACATATGAGACCGTTTATACAGAGAACTCCGGGTGCCGGGCTTCCCCAGCTCGTGAGACTCCTTTCCAGCACAAGAGCCTCCGCCAACGCTCCAAAATACACCTCTGCATCTGCTGAAGAGCTCGCACACTTCAATGCGTTAGCGTCTTCGTGGTGGAATGTAGACGGACCCCAGAGAATCTTGCACAAGATGAACCTCCTTAGAATGGACTTCATCTACTCCACAGTCAGAAAACACCTCCAATTGAACAAGCCAGAAACCCCATTGGAGGAAGAGATCTATGTCCCTCCATACAGCCTCGACTTACTCCCAAAACCAATCAGACTACGCATTGTTGAGGACCAGGAAATGAGAAGAGACGCTCTTCTCAACAAGTCCAAGCTTCGCGTATTGGACGTGGGGTGCGGTGGAGGGATCTTGTCCGAGTCGATGGCCAGATTGAGCTTCGTGGAGAGCGTGTTGGGTATTGACTTGTCCAGCGATGTGCTAGAGGCCGCCAAGTTGCACAAGGGCAAAGATCCTATATTGGGGGACGAAAAGCTCTCGTACCAGCTTACGGCTATTGAAGACCTTGATGCTTCTAAGAAATACGATATAGTCACTATGTTTGAAATGCTCGAACACGTTGATTACCCTGCTAAGGTGTTGAGCGAGGCATTGAAAAGAGTAGAGGTCGGAGGATGGGTATTCATATCTACCATCAACAGAGACTTCGTCAGCTGGTTCACCACCATCTTCATGGGCGAGCATATGTTGAGAATTGTTCCAGTGGGGACCCACACCCTCGAGAAGTACATCAATCAGCATGAAATACGGGAATGGATCGAAACCAACCAAGATGTCCGCGACTCGTTCAAGGTGGTCGATGCCAAGGGATGCGTATACTTGCCAGCCTACGGCTGGAAGTTCACCAACAGTCCAGATGTGGGCAATTACTTCATGGCCATTCAAAGAACTCTGTAAATAGATAATCAACACTAGCGAGCTAGTTGACCGGCGTAGCACTCCCTAGCATGGTAATTAATTAAACTCAATTTATTACATTGATTAAATCTTTATTTTTATAACCAAAGAATTGACCAGCTTCCATAATAACATTCTATATTATCTCTCCAGCTTGGCTGCCCTCGTGTGACCCGGCCACATCAATTGGCCACTTTGGCTGGTTCCTCTTCCTGTTCGTCGATAAACGTGGGCAACTTATCGGAGGCAGCAGACTCGTCGTTCAAGTAGCTGGGCATGCCAAGTCCGCTCTCGGCCATCTCGTTCTCAAAGTCGATTTCCTCTCCAAGGGCGTCCAATTCCGCGTCCAACTCACTCTCGCTGATGTCGTCAGGCACGTCGTAGCTGGTCAGGAGCGATTCCTGCAACTCGTTGGACTTTTCGATCAAGTCAAGCATCTCGTCCTGGAGCGCCTCGATCTTGTCGATGTCGATCTTGCCGTAGGTCTTCTTCAATTGCTTGTTGGCGGTCTTCATGGCATCGATGGTGATCATGGTGTTCTGTAAGTTGTCAGTGGTCATCGACGCCTGGGTCATATTCCACGACTGGTTTTCCAACTGGTCCTTCTGGGCCTCTATCTGCTTGCGCTGCCTCAACAACTTGAGCGCCTTCTGCTTCAACGCCGACTTGCCTGGTCCGTCTCGCATTCTGGCGAGTTTCTGTTGATAGGTGGAGAGTTCAGCGTTGATCTTGGAGAGCTTGACATCGAGTCCTCCCACCCGATCGTCGATGTTCTTGACGGCATCGTTCAACGATGGCTTGGGCGCTGTGCTTTTACTTCCAAAGATTCTGTTCATATCGACTGGGGGTAGTAATGGAAGATGGTGCGGTCATGTGGCTGGCCACTCCGATCTATAGCGGCAAATCTCCAAGCTGCGACAGGCGAGTGAGAACGGCTAGAAGAGACTAGTGCCAGAAATAAATATCCACAGTTAGGATGCCAGAAGTTGCAGAAGTACGTAGAAGAGATGAAGAAGAGGATATGAAGGGAGAATAGGAGGGTGAAATCAGCATCCCACCGGCTGTCGTGGTGGTGGCTGACGCCCTGGTTGCGACATTCTTGCGTATGGTACTAACAACAGGTTGCTCATGTGGTGGCATTGCTTCGTAGGAACATACTTGGGAGCAGAATCGTCCAAACCAACCTCAAAAACGATGCTCTTCTTTTCCCGTTGCTCAAAGGGTCTGCCACTCCAGAAGACGATTTGACCCGGTTGCAGGCCCAGTTGACCAACGCAGTAATCCGGTCGGTGGGCAGACACGGCAAGTACTTTTGGATCCGGATCCAGCCCGAGAACTCGTCCCAGACAGGTGTGTTGCTCATGCATTTTGGAATGACGGGGATGATCAAGTTGAAGGACATTTACTCCCACATGGTGTTCATGGAAAATGGAGGAGACAAGAAGGTTTTGGAGCAGTTGACCACCTCCAAGTACTTCGCGAAGGGAAGCGTGGGGACGAAGGGGGAGGTCAAGGAAGAGATCAAGGAAGAGGTCAAGGAGATCACTGAGGAGGTTTCCGCAGACGTCAAAGACGAGGAGTGGCCCCCAAGATTCTCAAAGATGGAGTTGGTGCTACAGAAAGAAGATGCCAAGATTGACCTAGCGTTCGTGGACCCCCGTCGCTTGGGCAGGGTCCGTTTCCTTACAGGAGACAACGTCCAGACGGACACAGACTTGCTTCTCCAGGAACCATTGAGCGCGTTGGGACCCGACTACTCGAAGCCAGGAGCCGAAAGGGTCAAAACCGAGACAGAAAATGGCCAGGTGCCCGAATTTGTGTTTGGAGACCCAGACCCCTACCACCATGGACGACCCCGGCTCGAGCTCGAGGAATTCAATCGGTTGGTGCTCTCTAAGAAGAAGCCCATCAAGAGCTTGTTGCTCGACCAGGGGTTCTTTGCGGGGGTGGGCAATTGGCTCAGTGACGAGATCTGCTATCATGCACGCCTACACCCGAGCGAGATACTCTCTCTGAAGATCGAGCCAGGTGACGAGGTCAGCGATGTCATCACCAAGTTATACCAGTCGCTTGTATTCGTGTGCGAAGAGTGTGTCCGAGTCGAAGGAGACACCCGGCAGTTTCCCACCAACTGGTTGATGCTCCACCGGTGGGGCAAGGCGCGGAAGAAGCAGCCCAAGGCGCGGACCAGTGACGGTTACGAGGTGGATCACGTAACGGTGGGCGGAAGAACCAGCTGTTTTGTGCCCGAGTTGCAGCAGCCCTTGGTTGCGGAGCCCACCAAAAAGAGGCGGAAAACGTGAGCGATAGTAGGAACGAAGTCGGAGTTCACCTGGCGGAGAACGAAACAACGCCAGAAGAGATAATCTGACAATACTTTCAGATCTACTATTGGCTCTGACAGTTAAAATTGATAGAATATGCCAGACCATCATGCCGTATACACAAGCAACACCAAAAAATGCTACAAGCTGTATAGACCCATAAGATATACCACAGAAAACAATAATTTCCCATGGAACCAACCATGAGTTTAACGATCGTCAGATATTGAAGTAGGATTAGACAGATCGAGACACGTACACTACAAATACAATAGGCATGGATCTTAGAACAAGAAGCCAAGATCCTCAGACACAGAGATAGACAGATCGACACACCACCAAACAACAATGGGCCATGTCAATGATCTTGGGATATTAATACTAGACAGTTTCCGATGGGTTGGCCCGGAACAATCTGCGGTTTGGCACTCAACAGGGCCCGTCACCTTTTCCGTGAGGCATTAATTACTCCGCAATTCAGCGGTGCCCCACAGAGATGGCTGCAGCGCCTGGAAAGGGGTTTTCGTTGGGGACACGGCACAAGTTGATCACGGAGCACTCGGAGAACTTCGGGGCATCGACAGCGAGCCGTCGCTTCAGCGTTCTGGATCCAGCCACCAGCTCATCTTCGTTTGCAGCTAGGGCAACCGGTGGATGTGGTAGGGAAATGCATGCATAAGTTCCGAGAATTCCCGTGACAGATGTCAGTGAGAGGCGTAGCCTCGCGACAAAAATGGGTGGGGGAAGGCCACCAGGCTAAAACCCTTGCTTCGATACTCTGGTGGGGGTAAAGCGGGTGCCCCAACCAAGACGTTGGGGACGGTGAGGAGATGGGTGGGATGACCACTGGAAAAGTCCGCGCGAGATGCCCCTCCTGCCCCTCCCAGCCCCACCCTCCGATGGTGTCAGAGCCTCCCCTCCTTGAGGAAAATGCCGGAACCACCGTGTCACGTGACCTGCCAGGCGCGGCTGCCGGTCCAGGCCCTGGGTTTCCAGCCACCAGCTGAGCCTGGTGCCAGTGGTGCCAGTGGTGCCAGACCACCCTCCCAGGGCCCCCAGAGTAGTGAAGTATGGGTGTTTCCCTACCCTATCCAGCCGGCTTCCCCGGCTCAGCCGCCAATTCTGGCTCAACATTTCAGAGGGGTACTCGGAGTTCTCGCTACGCCAGCCAGATGCGCCTAGTCCGCCGCCCCAATGGCCGAAATCGGAACGTTCCACACGCATTCCACCCGGATCCAACCTGGTCCCCACACCTACACGCGGTTTTGCGCAGCCCAATTCTTTGGTACCCCTCAGTGCATCGCTATACCCTTTATAAATAGTGTGCCTCGTCTGTCACTGGATCTCCACCAAAATTGCACACCATGTTGAGAACTGTCCAGAAAACCTCCTCGTGTCCCAGATGGGTGAGGATGACGTCCTCGTCCGCCCAGAAGCCTAACAGCTCCATCCACACCCACACCATCAAGACCCCCGTGGGTATCAAGGCTGCACTTGCATCCTTGAAGCCCAAGACCACCAGATTGTCGATAGAAGGTCCAATCGAGTGTGACTTGCAGGGATTCCAGCTCTTGAACTCGCCCATCTTCAACAAGGGTTCTGCCTTCAACAAGGAGGAAAGATCAGCCTTTGGGTTGAACGGACTCTTGCCTGCGCAAATCAACTCGTTGGACGAGCAGGTCGAAAGAGCCTACGCCCAGTTCTCGTACCTCAAGAGTCCGTTGGCCAAGAACGACTTCTGCACCTCCATGAGAATCCAGAACAAGGTGTTGTACTACGAGTTGGTCCGTCGTCACATCAGAGAAATGCTTCCCATCATCTACACCCCCACCGAAGGTGACGCTATTGCTGCATACTCCCACCGTTTCAGAAAGCCCGAGGGCTGTTTCTTGGACATCAACGACCCTGAGTCCATCGACCAGCGTTTGGCCGCCTACGGTGAAGACAAGGACATCGACTACATCGTGGTTTCCGATGGTGAGGGAATCTTGGGTATCGGTGACCAGGGTGTCGGTGGTATCAGAATCGCCATCGCCAAGCTTGGTCTCATGACCTTGTGTGCTGGTATCCACCCTGGCCGTACTTTACCTGTGGTCTTGGATGTTGGTACCGACAACCAGAAGTTGCTCAATGACGACTTATACATGGGTAACAAGTTCCCAAGAGTGAGGGGTGAACAATACTGGGATTTCATCGACAAGTTCATCAATGCTGTCAAACAAAGATTCCCAAATGCAGTTCTTCATTACGAAGATTTCGGTGTTTCCACCGGTAGAGATATGCTTTACAAGTACAGAGAAGCTTTGCCTTCCTTCAACGATGATATCCAAGGTACTGGTGCCGTTGTGATGGCCTCAATGACAGCAGCCTTGCAATTCTCTAATAGAAAATTGTTGGATTCTAAAGTGTTAATTTACGGTGCTGGATCGGCCGGTTTGGGTATTGCTGATCAAATCGTTAACCACATGGTTTCGCATGGATCCACCCCAGAAAAGGCCAGAGCATCCATCCACTGTATGGATCGTCGTGGTTTGATTTTGGAATCCTTCGAAGAATCCACTCCAGCCCAAAAACTTTACGCTGATAAGGATGGAGACTGGCAAGGCATTGACACCACCAGCTTGGTTGAAGTTATCGAAAAGGTCAAGCCAACTGTGTTGGTCGGCTGTTCTACCCAAGCCGGTGCATTCACCGAAGAAGTTGTCAAGACCATGTACAAGCACAACCCTCAACCAATTGTGTTCCCATTGTCCAACCCAACCAGGTTGCACGAAGCTATTCCTAGTGACATCATGAAGTGGACTGACAACAATGCATTGATTGCAACTGGTTCTCCATTCCAACCAGTTGATGGTTACGTGATTTCTGAAAACAACAACTGTTTCACCTTCCCTGGTATTGGGTTGGGTGCCGTTTTATCCAGATGTACCACAATTTCCGACACCATGGTGTCCGCTGCTGTGGACCAGCTCGCTGCTCTCTCGCCTAAGATGGAAAACCCAAAGAATGGTTTGTTGCCTAGATTGGAAGAAATCGATGAGGTTAGTGCCGAAGTTGCAACCGCATTCATTTTGCAATCATTGAAAGAAGGTACCGCTCGTGTTGAAAGTGAAGAAAGACCTAACGGTGGATTTGTGGAGGTTCCAAGAGATTTCAACAAGTGTCTCAAGTGGGTGCAATCCCAAATGTGGAAGCCTATTTACAGACCATTGGTCAAGGTCCAACACGTGCCTGAAATCCACACTTTCCAATACTAATCCTCCTACCTTCATTTCATCGTTTCATTATTACTACGTTTCAGCATATCACCCTTAATAGAGTCAGGGTACTATAGATTGTGTGAAAACACTCATAAATAATACGTGCTAGCACGCTAGCGGACATTCGAGTCCTTCGTAGGAAAACCCATCAATTTCTTGTTGCAAAATATTACCTGAATTATGCACTCTCATATCCAATTTTCAGGTAATATGTGCTCCGCTTCAGGCCCGTTATGTGGTGGTTAATTTTGTGAGGAAGATCTCGAGCCGCATTTGGACCAATAGAGACTGTCGTGAGTCCTCTGGTATGATTGCAAGATCTCCTTCAGTAAAAACGGGTTAAGGCAAAATCAGCCATACCAGGTGAAGCACCCCGATTGGTACGCCAAGGACCTCGGACATTGGCGCTACTCCCGCTGCTCCGATCGACAATTCACCGATGAAAGTGGTTGGGCAGTAGCGGTGTCGTGTCCTGCCCATTTCTCGACCAATAAACTTCAACAAAAGTTGGAGAATCCCAACTTTTCATCACCACCACAATGTCTGTCGAAGAATTAAAGGCCACCGTCGCCAAGTTGCAAGAGAGAATCCAACACTTGGAATCCAAAGCTGGAATTGTTCCAAATGTGCCAAAGTCCATTAGAATGGTGTTGATCGGCCCACCAGGTGCTGGTAAGGGTACCCAAGCTCCAAACTTGAAGGAGAAGTTCTGTGCCTGTCACTTGGCCACCGGTGACATGTTGAGAGCTCAAGTCACTGCCAAGACCCCCTTGGGTATTGAGGCCAAGAAGATCATGGACGCTGGTTTATTGGTGTCCGACGAGATCATGGTCAACATCATCAAGGACGAATTGGAAAACAACAAGGAATGTTCCCAAGGTTTCATCTTGGACGGTTTCCCACGTACCATTCCTCAAGCCGAGAAGTTGGACTCCATGTTGGCTGACAGAAAGACCCCATTGGAAAACGCCGTCGAATTGAAGATCGACGACGAATTGTTGGTCGCCAGAATCACCGGTAGATTGGTCCACCCAGCCTCTGGTAGATCTTACCACAAGTTGTTCAACCCACCAAAGAAGGAAATGACCGACGACATCACTGGCGAATCCTTGGTCCAAAGATCTGACGACAACGCCGAGGCCTTGACCAAGAGATTGGTCACCTACCACAAGCAAACCGAACCAATTGTTGAATACTACAGAAAGACCGGTATCTGGAGTGGTGTTGATGCTTCCCAAAAGCCTGGTAAGGTCTGGACCGACATCTTGAAGTGTTTAGGTCAAAAGTAAGTAGTCACCGTGCTCATTGCTAATCTTGTATTAAAAGAATATTTATGTACTTGTATATTGTTATGGAACCTGTAGATGACGTAGGATACATGTAAGCTGGTCATTATTCATTAATTACATATTATTTACTGGTCAAAGCTAAATTTTCTCTCTCTTGACCTTGGCATTCAAGTCACCATCAGGACCACGTTTCTTGTTGGCTTCATTAAAACATGCCACATGGATAATCTTACGACTATCTGGTCCTTCACCCGGAAGACGAATACAGTCAAACCAACACCATTCTCCAAGTTCATCGTTGTAGGAAGCCTTGATGTTTTCCTGACACACAAGACACTTGTTGTTCATGTTGGTGTCAGAGGGAGGCACCTGGACAAACGATGGTTTACCCGATCCATTGATGCCTAGGTCTTCCTTCTTAATGTTATCCAAGCCAATAGCACCGGTGTTCGTCGAGAATTCTAACAAGTCATCATCTCTGAAATTGACCCAGTCAAAGTCATCCAAGTACCAGTTTCTGGATTGAACTTTCGAGGCGCTGTTGGCTAATTTCTTGTTGATTCTGAAGTGCCAGTCAAGATGCAATCTTTTCTTAGTTGAGCCCTCGAGGTCATTGGCGAATCTCTTTGCACAGATTGAACATTTGGACGATTTGGCATCATACAACAATTCCAAGCTATCGGAAGAATTGTTAGTATTTAAGAAATCCTGGAAATTGACACTTATTTGCTTGCTAACGACCATAAGTTTATCAAACTTCAACTTTCCGTACACCAGTCTTGAAATGGAATTAGATAAATTGGAGTTTAATATTTCCTGTAGGGTGCTATTCGATGGAATTTGGTTTGTCGATGGAACAAACTTGGCTTTTGGCTGAACCAAGTTATACACTGGTCTTGAGCCAGGGACTGGGGCTTGTTCGACGTTCACCAAGCCGGAATTAACCAAGATTTGAAAGAGTTCTTCTGCCTTACTAGTAGTTGCTTGTTGGGGTTTGCCGGGAGTGGAAATGGGGGTGGCACGGGGAGTAGCACGGGGAGTGACGGCCGGGGTCGGGACAGGCGTGATGGCACTGTTGCCCAATTCTTGCTCCTTGATGGTTTTCAATTGTGATTGTACTGCTTGCAAGTCCTTTTGGGTCATGGCCTGGGTGCCCAACAATGCCTTTAATTGAGTCAAGGCCTTGAAACGATCATGAAGCTTTTGATTGGAGCTGTGAGCCATTTTGTTCTGGAAAATGGGAAGAAGTCTATCGATGTCGCCAATCAATTGTTTCACAGACAAGTCGTTAGAGGGACTATTGCTTTTCTGGCGAAGGTAGCCTGCTTTGTTCAAGAAGGTCTCGATCTTTTCGAGCTGCTCGCTGGGAAACAACGGGAAGTTGGTTCCCTTGGTTTTGGTGACTTTCCACGTTTCAAACAACGATATTAACTTGGTCTTACGGTTCTGCTCCGATGAGTACTGAAAGACATGGGAGTAAAGATGGAAGATGTCCTCCCCTACCAAGATATTGTACGAGTTCCCGGCATACTTGCACACGGAGTCAAGCAAGAACAATGCAAAGAGTTTGTGGTCAGGTATACACTTGTAGATTCTTTTTGTGATGGCGTCAATGATACCTTCAGCGGCCAGCGGGTTTTCGCGGGCGATGGTGGTGAGGTTATCGATGATGGGGCGGGAATTGAAGGTGAGCTCGGTCAAGCTCTGGGCATAGTCTTCCACTATTGACGACGATTGATCATCCATGGTGAGCAGGATAGTTACTGGTGAGACGCCCACTGGTGGTGATTTTGGTGAACGATGGCAGGATCTCTGCACGTGATCGCGGAACACGTGCGCAGGTATCATCTGCCGTTTCAGGCAACTCCCTCCAAGCGCGGTATGAGCCAAAAATTTTCAGGCCACTGGATAAAACTTTTTAGGAGTCATAGCACCACACCAACATGTCCCCAGCTGCCACCACCGACAAGAAACAATCGGGTACCGCCAGAGTGTTGGGATCCGCCTCCGCCGGGATCTGTGAGATCGCCGTCTTCCACCCCGTGGACACCATTTCCAAGAGATTGATGTCCAACCACGGCAAGATCAGTTCTCTCACCCAATTGAACACGGTCATCTTCCGTGAACATGCTGCCAAGCCGCTCGTCTCCAGGGCCTTCACCTTGTTCCCTGGTTTGGGATACGCTGCTTGCTACAAGATCTTGCAGAGAGTCTACAAGTACGGAGGGCAACCATTTGCCAACGAGTTCTTGACCAAGAACTTCCAGGACTGCTACGACTCTTGGTTCGGCCCCAAGACCGGTAAGGCTTTGATGTCTGCCACTGCTGGTTCGTTGATTGGAATTGGTGAGGTTGTGTTGTTGCCACTTGACGTGTTGAAGATCAAGCGTCAGACAAACCCCGAGTCGTTCCGTGGCAGAGGCTTCTTCAAGATCTTGGCCGACGAAGGGTTCGGTTTGTACCGTGGCTGGGGCTGGACTGCTGCCAGAAACGCTCCTGGTTCCTTTGCCTTGTTCGGAGGTAACTCGTTCGCCAAGGAGTACATCTTTGGGTTGAGCGACTACTCGTCTGCCACCTGGACCCAGAACTTCGTGACCTCCATTTTCGGTGCCTCTGCTTCGTTGATTGTGTCTGCGCCATTGGACGTCATCAAGACCAGAATCCAGAACAAGAACTTCGACAACCCCGAATCTGGTGTTACCATCTTGAAGAACATGGCCAAGAACGAGGGAATCGGCTCGTTCTTCAAGGGATTGACCCCCAAGTTGTTGACCACCGGTCCCAAGTTGGTTTTCTCCTTCGCTTTGGCCCAGTCGTTGATTCCGGCCTTTGATAACTTATTGAAATGATCCTGTATATAGTATAGAGTAGATAAATGAAGATATGTGACTACAACAGAACTAGACCTACAGCCATAGTAGGACAGTACGATACAGTGTTTTTAGAAAACATTCGAACCCTCGGCCCGGAACTTTTCGTAATACGGGAAACTCAATTTTCGTAATAGGGGCCGGATCTTTTCATACTAAGTTTAATTTTAAAACTGTACC
>NW_017963636.1:1311520-1506763 GCF_001661415.1 Suhomyces tanzawaensis NRRL Y-17324
ATCCATAAACGCCGTGATATACAGTTATTAGTTGCTCTGAGTGGATTGGAGCTAGTCTATTTACCCCCTTATTCTCCAGCATTAAATGCTATAGAAGAATTTTGGTCAGTCTGCAAGTCTAAAGTAAAACGTTCTAACCTAAGTAAAAAGGAGCAATTAACTCCAAAGGNGAAAGATGCCACAAGTAAAATCTCTATTGAAAGCTATGAAGGATTTTGCAGACATGCTGGTGAGCATATGGAATTGTGTAGAGAAAAGCGATTCTTCTAGATGAGCAGGCAAGAGAAATTATGAGAGGTGCTCGTCTGGTTTTTTTCGATTACATTAAAGCACAAATCCCTAGGTATGCTACACGAATAATTTGTAGGCAGGGGAGAGGGTGGCAATTTTTTTTGGAGGTATGAATAATCTGCCCTTAGTATGAAAAGTTCCGGCCCCTATTACGAAAATCAAGTTGCCCGTATTACGAAAAGCTCCGGGCCGAGGGTTCGAATGTACTTTGGAAACACTGTAGCTCAGCCAGGATAGCTCAGCCAGGATAGCTCAGCCAGGATAGCTCAGCCAGGATAGCTCAGTCAGAATGACTAATGCTGGACCTCGGCTAGAGTGGCTGGAGTCGGCTCGAGTCTAGCCTGCTTGAGCCTATCGCCAAACTCGCCAGTTTGACGCCTGCACCGAAGCCCCTCGCTCATATACATGTGATGATGCACACAATTAGTAACATTAGTCACCATTAGTAGTTCACGTGACACACCCAGATTCAGTGACCCAAACGTGGCCCAAAACACTGGACCCTTTGTCAGAAGTCTCTACATGTCACCTTAACCTCCGCAGCAGCTCTCCGACTCTGCGCTCCCCGTTTCTTACTCCCACCATCATGAAGGCCATCATGGTGCTCATGTACACCTTGAAGGTCAACATCCTTCAGATCTTGGTACGAAACAGCCAGAACCACTCGATCTCGCTCAACTACATCGACAGCTCGTTGTTCGAAGCTTCGGCCAGCACTAGGTGCCCGGACGAGTATGCCGACCTGTCGTTCGTGAACAACATCACCGAAGTGCCGTTTGTGTGATTATTCAATTCTCCGTGTATAGATAATATATGATTTGATAGACTATTGTAGTGGATCTTCTCAGAAGTGGATCCTCTTAGATACGAATTCGAGTTCGCCTCCTGGGTTGAGAAGAATTAATGGGTTTCTATAATGCTTCCTCCGGTGATGTGTCTAAAGTGGTCCCGAGATGAGGTTGTTTCGTGGGGCCACCACACAGAATAATACTATTGTGGTCCCTCGAAACAAATCGACTCCAACTACATTACTCGATAATGGTAATGCTTGATTTACGCTTGCAACTTGACTCAGAAAACGAGTTTGATCCAAGGACTGTTGTTGTCAAGGTAGTTTCTAATCGATTTGGCATCGTGGCACTTTTAACCTGTTTTAAAGTAGAGTTCATTCGTGATCAAATGTACATGATAGTGGAAAAATCATGGTAAAGTAAGTAGAAGGGTTGGGTTAGAAATTCTAGTTATTACGGGTTCATGTTCATGCTTTTCAAGACCAGAATTAGCCAACCTATCACCACCTAGAAGTCGCTCACATTTTGGATTCCCTGGACCCCAAATCCATCATAGTAGCCTAACCGCTGGATTGAAGGCAACTCGTTGGTCCACTTGGCCCGGCCTAATATGCTATCCAACTCTTGCACCGAAGTCTTCTTTTCCAACACACACATTCTGATGACAGCATCCACCTTCTTCTTTTCCCTCTGTAACTTTTCGGCCACTCGTTCTCTCAAGCCTCCAGGGGTATTTGAGATGTTCATGGCATTCTTCAAGAGTGTCTTAGTATTCTGTAACAATATCTGCTGGTTCTTTTGGGCAGATTCGTGGCCCATGATCTGGCTCCGTTGCAAATCAATATCCGCACGGGCTATAATAACCTCACTAAGCTGGGAAATCAAGGCCCCCAATCCCAAGTCCACTCCAGAAGGAATCTTTTTCTTTTCCTGCAAGTTTTGGTCTAGTTTAGTCTGAGCTTTCTTCAAGTAGCTACCCATTTTTGTAAGTGCATTCCAGTAAGTGTCTGCCGCTTGTGCATCGCCTGAGGAGTTCACAACAGCGAGAGTTATGTCGAACCGATCCAACAAGCTCTGAATGTTGTCTGCTGCAACCATGTATCTTTCTGAGGTATCTGGTAGGCCAGAGTCATCCCAGAGTTGTAATATCTGGTCCAAGTCATTCATGGTCAAGCCGATGATAGCAGTTTTTGCAACCTTCAACTCGTCAATCTGGCTCAAGGAAATGTTGGAAATCATCTCGTTTCTTTGGCTGTTGGCTTCACTGTACTTGTCAATCAAGTTCAGGGTGATTTCATCGCACTTGCTTAAGAAGGGGTTGATCAAGTCTGTTGCCGATAACTTCTGTTGGTCACTGTGGTTGATGTTCTCAAGCATGGACTGGCATAGCTTATACGATGCAATGATTGTTTCAAAAATGTCTGTGGGCTGGACCACTTCCACACTAGTATATTCCTCTTGTTTTGACTGTTCTTGAGATACCTGTTGATTAGAAGACACTGGTTCCGATTCAAAGGACGCACTGCTAGTCTCCTCTAATTCCTGTAAGAACTTGTGGAATTCTGACACTTGTCTATCGAGAAGAGTACCAAGTATCTGTTGTGCATTGAAGGTCAATTCTAGCAACTGATTATAATCAGAGGTGTCGTTCTCCTGCTCTGCTTCGAGAACTTCGGTGTAAACCACAGCAGTATTGAACAAAAGGTCCATGGGAACAGGAATGTTCATGGTGGCAGCAACTCTCATCGAGACCTCGTGTGCTTCCACAATGTTAGACAACGGCTGGACCACCGAGCTCTGCCCACCACCCAAAGCATCTTCCACGTTCGTAAGCTCATAAACATTGACTCCGTCAGTCTTGAAGTACTGGTAGTACACCTGGTAGAGCAATCTGGATGAGTTGTAGTAGCTGTCCAAATTTGGTTCTGCAGGCGTTTGGAGTCGGATGGACTCGAGGTAGCTGGTATAGGCCCTTTGGTAGAATCTCAAGCTCTTGGAGAGGTCCGATCCTAGCCACCTATCGCCCGATTCTTCGTCAATTGAGCCTTGCTCAAGAAACTCCTCTGCGGTAGAAGGTTCTTTAGAGAACGAGTTTTCTTCCTGCTTCTTCAAGAGAGCTTGTGCTCTCTTACCCAACTTTGGGCCCTTGGGGTCTGGCGTTAGTTAGAGTGCTGGAGCAGACGGATGAATACGTACTCTTCATAAGATGTCTATGGGGTAGTGGTTACAGATGATGGATCTGCGCGCGACATCAATGAGTGGGGCTACAAAGTGGTTGGAGGTATGGTATAAATACGCTAAATACACTAGAAATAACTCAATAAAATCTAACGGCTATTAATGATGGTAGTAGAATTGATTCACGATCTTTCTATTCTGATATGCCACGCAGAGTAAACCAGCCTGACTTATTTTAGATCAGACCAGTCATGATATCCAGTGTGGTTTGCCCAGCAATAATGGAGGAGTATTGAAATATTAAGATAATTTCCTTCAGAATCCAGTTAGTAGCACTCCACCACACGTACTTTCTACTATTCTACTGCCCAACTTACTCTATTCCTGTTCCCATTCATCTAGAAACGCGACACGCGACACGACATGCTCATTAAAGATAATTAACATAGATATCAAAACACGCTCCAAACACGCTAGCGCCTCACCCAGCAATATCGATGGCCCTAGTCGAACTCTCCTCCTTGGGCCAACTTCCCTCCTCGAAGGAATTTAAAGAAAAATACACCAGAACCAACGTTTTAAAAGTGTCTGTATATGTCCATCTCTTAGCTGTGTTTCGAGATAAGGAATGGAATCCAACCGGCCCAGGAGCCGTGGTGTTCACCGATTACACCCCAGTTAAGGAATCTGCAATCATAGGAAAAGTTTTGCCGCCATCTGTCCCTCGTTCCTTCAGAGCAAATGGGCGCCAATTGGATCAAAATTACTTGCACGCCTTGAGCTTAAGTCATGAGCAGTTTCGCACCTATTCAGGAGCACTAGCGTCAACTTACGGTGTCGAGAGAGAGCGTAACATGGATGCTGAGCTGGCAGACTTGCAGGACTTGGGAATTCTAGCGAAGGTACAGTTCCGGGTGATTGAAAAGTTCAACAGCGCAGGCTCCGGTATGTCAGGGTATACCAATAGTATCGAGTTCATAACAAGGGAACTGCTCGCTGCATACACACAGGACTCTTCATTTAAGAACTTCATTTACAGATTCAAGAGCATGGTGAGCGACCTGACATACCTATCAGCCGATAAGAGGTTGGGATTAAACTCGTTTCTCGGAGATCATTCCTCACGGTCTCCGGCCCCGATCTACCCAGACTCGCAAGACATCAGCATGTTGCAGTCACAAAGGGTGCAAGAGCCTGCTTACAAGAAAAAGAGAATTAGTGGGGCAGCACTTATCCATGCACCAGCCAATTTCGAAGAAGAGGAGCTAGGATCCCAAATGACATCGAGCCAATTGGACCGACCAGTGCATAGCAACCAGTTCATGAGTCAGAGCAGCGAGTCCATCATCAACCCAACCATTCAGAACAGCCAAGGCACCGAAAATCTCATGCTGCAGATCCAAGTGGATGAGGTGCTTATCGATAAAGTGACCATTGCAAAATTAAATGCGATAGCAGACACTACAAAGGTGCTCGGGGACAAGGTGTTTGCCATAGATACCCGAGTTATGGGCATGGCACCTCTTATTCCTATTATTGTGAAACCATATGGCCGTACAATGAAGGTAACAAGCTTCAAACTCATATTGAAGGATGCTAGTGGGGACCAGATGTACGTGGAATTTCACGAAGAGAGAGATATATGCGCATTCTTGGGGGTTAATGAGGTCGAAGAGCTAATCGACTTAGTGGAGGATGTGGAAGAGCGAACACTCAACCTCGTGAACTCTGGAACCCTGCATCATCATCGAGACGTGAGAGTAAAGAGAAAATGGTTACAACTCCCAGGATACAAATATGGGTACTGGACGATAGTGGGGACGCTACGGGATTTGACCAAAGACTTGGACTAAAGGCAGAAAATGCTTGACATCAAGTGTATTATAGTTAGCATGAAGAGCACACGAGGTATCCCTATTAATATTTAGTAGGTATGTTATGTTAAGGTATGAAGAAATGAGAAAGTAGAAAGGCAGGATAAATAGACATTAAGTATAAGTAAGGTAGATGTTGTAAGTAATTTAGCGAAAGATTAATTTCAATGAATATTGAACTACATTTTACTAACACGCCGGCCTTCCTAGCTAGCTCACTTTATTGACTACATACATTCCGCCATGCTTTGTATAATGACTTCCATTCTCTTTATAAGTTTAGACTAAAAAACCTCCAATTAAAGGCATGAAAGGTAATTAATATTATAAAATACAAATAGAATCTTGTGGATTGGGGGTTGTGTGGATGTGAGTCGATTAGATGTAACCAATTCTGTTGGCAATGTCCAAAGCATCGTGGTCAGCAGTCAATCTGATGTAAGCCTTCTTGGTACCGTTTGGTCTGACCAAGGTGTTGACGTATTCGACATCGACTTGGTATAATTCCTTAACGGCAGCCTTGATTTGATGCTTGTTGGCCTTTAAGTCAACTTGGAAAACCAAGATGTTACCGTCTTCGACCTTCTTCATGGCAGTTTCAGAGGCAATTGGGGAAACGATGATCTTGTAGGCATCTAATCTGTTGTAGTGTGGAACGGACTTTCTAGCGTATTTTGGAGTTCTGGACAACTTCAAGGTCTTTGGCAATCTGAAGGTAGAAGAAGTTCTGACCTTTAAAGCCTTGGATGGGTTGGTACCTTTCAAAGCGGATTTCTTAGCAGCAGAAGCCTTAGTAGTAGCTAGATGTTAGTATATGTTTCTATGCGAGGGAGCAGGGACCAATACGACGTTTGTTGACCTTGTGGTACTTCACTGGTTTTGTTCTGGTTCAAGTGTTTGGGGATGGGTAACTTTTCGAATTTTTCACCTGGTCCACTGGGGAGTTGGGGACGGTGTTGCTGACGGTACGGTCTCGTTCATGCTGGTCTATTCCGCTCGTTGTATCCTCTGCTCATTTGGTATGATTCAACTTACTTGGAGCCATTTTTGATTAATCCTGTGGTATATGTAAAACCGCTAGTAAAAAATTTGATATAGTTTCAATCCAACCAGGCCCAGGAGTGAGAAGACGAAAAATTTTCGAATAGGGACTGCCTGCAGGAGCAAAGGAATGCGGGTTTGGTGGTGCGGGTTGAGTAATTCCCATAGTTAAGGGAGGTGGTCTTAACCTGCAGACCACTTAACAAAAGTGCGAGTTAGAGGTCACGCGATATTTCTCGGGATAGGGCTGGAGCCCTAGATCCATGCTGTCCCCCACTAAACCACGGCAATAGCAGCAAGCTCCAGCTACACCCATTCATGCGCTAATGTATGATTCTTACTATGTACAGCATCTATAAACGACGTAACTTCTTTGGACGCACCCCACCAAATCTCAACTTGGTGTTATCACTGACCCTGGCAATGTGAGGTCTGATGTGGGTACCTTCCTTTCCTTGTAATGCAGCGAGGAATGCCTCTCTTCCCTTTCCGAAGTCCTTCAACACCAACTCGATCTTGTCGTTGGGGCCAATCATTTTCTTTTCTTCGATGGTCTTGAACATCTTACTGGCGACCTGGAACCCGGCCTCGTATTCCTGTCTCTGGGACTTCCTAAATCCCAACTGACCAGCAGATATGTGAAGTTTGGGGTGGTGGGGCAATTGGAGGTAGTAGATGACTTTTTCGTTGTAGGAGAGGTTGGGGTTCTTTTCGAGGTAGTCCAAGTCTTCCACCACTGCCACCAAAGTAGTCAAGGTGTTGTGTCTGTGAAAGGTGGCGTACAACTTCCAAAGAACGATCTTTTCGTTCTTTCTCTCGGAAGCCTTCTTTTGGAAGCCAGAGATCTGGGAGAAGCCTGCTGGGGTGTTGCTGGTGCTGGTGCTGGCAGTGTTGGTGGTGTTTTCGGCGTTCAATGTTATGGGGGATGCCTTGGCGAGGAGCCCTGGAGTGGTATATATGGATCTGGCGAACACGGCACTGGTAGCCATGGGCCATGGCCTGCTGGCCATTCTGGAGAACCTGGACAACATGGGTGGTGGTTGGTGCTGGTGATGGAAGTTGGCACTATGAAAATTTTAGTGATCGCGGCTGCTGACTCAGCATAGCATGATGCTTAGGTAACTCACCCCCCGGGTGTCGCAACCTCCTCCACCACCACCACCTTCCTGGCACCAGAATTGGGTGAGGATACCTTGGATAGGGGCCTCGTTCCAGTGCCGGGATCTGCTGGTGGCACATTCGACTGCCACTGTCCCCCTCTCCTGTAGTTTCTGGGGAAAAAACCCCCAGCCCCTCGTTCCGATTGGCTATTATCATGTGGCATTATCCACCAATATGGACATGCGCAGATGCCAGCATTCTGACACATGCAAACGGCCTGGTGGCCACCGATAAACCGCTGAACGCCGGACGCTGTCCGATCTCGCCCCCGCGCCCCAGCTCGCCCCAAAACTGGTGGATTGTTGGCTTTGTCTGCCACACCCTGACTATTGTATGGACGAGTGAGTCCTGCACACACCTACCACAACACTAAAAAAGTGAGGAATAAAACTCACAATTTAATTATAACTATCTGGAGATAGACGATTGAACTACCGACCATTGCTATCAATCAATCCGATAGCTGCCGTGCCCATCGCGTCAATTGAACCGTTCTGACCTCACCACGCCCGCCGCAGGTCCCACCCGGTTTCCGTTCTCCCCCAGTCGTCCTACCCCTTATACTGACGCGTGGAAGCTTGCCACCACCACCTCCGTCCTGTTGATTTATAGACATTATGCAAGAATTCAGTGGTCCCGTGAACGAGTACACCTTGAACCAGGTGATAAATAACCAGACGTCCGCGTCCAGCCGCATGACCGTCAAGGAGTACAAGCGGATCGGAGAGGGTGCGTTCGGTACCGTCGTCGAGGCGGTGTTAAAGTACGCCGACGGCTCCGAGGACTCCAAGACCTCCCAGGAATGGATTGGTCCGTTCGCCATCAAGAGAGTGCCTGCGCAAACCGAATACAAGTCCAGAGAGCTTGAGATCTTGCGGGTGGTCAACCACCCCAACATCGTCAGCTTGAGGTTCTTTTTCGACAAGGCCGGCTCCCTGAACGATAAGACCGTGTACCAGAACTTGGTCATGGAATGCTTGCCCTCCAACTTGCAAAGTGAAATCAAATATTATAGACAGTCCAAGTACACCATACCTTACCCCCACATGAAAGCATACACATTCCAATTGGCTAGAGCAATGCTTTACTTGCACGGCTTTGGTATCTCCCACAGAGACATCAAGCCCTCCAACATATTGGTCGATCCTGCTACCGTACAGTTGAAGATTTGTGACTTCGGTAGTGCCAAAAAATTAGAGCCAAATCAACCGTCGGTTAGTTACATTTGTTCAAGATATTATAGAGCCCCTGAACTAATTGTGGGCTGTTCACTTTACACTACAAAGATTGATATTTGGGGATTGGGTTGTGTTATTGCGGAAATGTTTTTGGGAAAGCCAATTTTCCAGGGCCAGTCACCAGAATTGCAGTTGAAAGAAATCTCAAAATTATTGGGTCCCCCTCCAAACACATTTTTCTTCAATAGCAACCCAAATTATAGAGGTAACATGTATACCAACAAGCTCTTCAGTTGCACAGTGGAGGAAAGATTCAAACAAATCTTCAGCAACTCTCCACCGGATGCGATTGATTTGTTATCCAAGATATTAGTATACGATCCTGAGTCAAGAGCCAGTGCCAGAAAAGTGTTGGTCCACTCATTTTTCCACGAGTTAAAGAGAAAGGATTTCCAAGTCTTCCCAAGAGGCTCCTCCGAACCCATTGTGTTGAATTTGTTCAACTTTAGCGAGTATGAATTGGAGTTGCTTGGCCCCTTGAGAGATGAATTGCTATCACCAAATAAATAATTCTCATCAAAGCATTCATGATTCATGTCCAATTTCAATAATTCCAGCCGTGCGTGCTGTGTTTTTATCGCTTCTGGGAAGTGTTTGGTAGTCTAACCCTTGTTCTCTACATAATATTCTTGATTTTGTTGCCCATGCCCTCAGCACTGATAAAATATACCCCTCAAACGCAGGGATCTTCTCTCGTATTTATTCTTTGTTTATTTCACCAATTTATGTACTAATCGATGTTACTGTGAGAGCCGTTGACGTACAGGTTTCCGAGTATTGTATTTTAGACAAGGAAGTTACCAACATACGCGCTATCCAATTCGATGGTGGTCTTTCGAGAATTGAGTATCAATTCACTTCAACACAATGTGTCCGGTCTTGATTCGATTAAAGCACTACAGCAACTTGACTACCTGCAACAAGTAGAAATACAAGAATTGACCCCTGGCTGTAAGCTGAAATCACATCTTCTCCGTTCACCGTGGTCTACCTGAGCCCTTGTATTATCTACGGCTACACTGCTCATCCGAGCCAGTCTAGACATTAACATATCATTCTATACCCTATGAATGGCTCACAATGCCAAGCTGTAGCTGTACTCGTCTTCAATGTTCTGGGACAACCACAACACAATACAACTCAACATGATGCACAAGTTGCACACGATGTTGGAAACCCCCATGCCCAAGGTAGGGAAGGAGTAATGCTTCAATAAGAACTTCAAGATCAACACCATGAACGAGCCAGCCAAGCCGCCCGCCAAGAGAGAGAACCCGAAGAACAAGATGACTCTGGCAGCCCAGGCGTTGGGGTTGGTGCCGTTGCTCAAGAACGAGTTGTTGGAGTCGCTGAACAAGTTGGACTTTTCGATCAGGTTCACAATCAACATCCCCAACAGCGAGCAGATGAATGGGATCCAGTCGACAAACGTCACATGTACCACGGACGCATTGACGGTCTTGGAGAATATGGCAGCATCGATGATCAGCCAGAAGCCGATGGCGTATAACGCCCCAGCCAAGTAGACGCCGAACGCCCTCAACTTGGCGCTCTTGGGGAGTTTGAACAACGAGGCATTGAACTTGAACAAGTGATTGGATTGGTCCATGGTGGCGGTGTGGTTCAGTTGGTGATATGAGATTTCGATTAGGGAGCGTGCGGGGCCAGACTGCGATAGAGCATGCAGAACCACCAGAGGCCCATAGGCAAGAAGCGAGAAAAGAGGAACTGTGAAGGCACTACGAGGGCGAGGATTGGTGGATGGGTTGCTGGCCAGCTCATCACATGGGATTGCTCGTTTGTACTAGCTGGCCATTCCAGGTGGCCAATGTGTGTTCAGACTGGCGAAATCGCAGCCATGTTGTGACATAAGCTGGTCCATTTGTCAATTTGAGTAATATGTTGCGGGAACCCCTGGTTTGGTAAGTCCATATGAGTCTAGTTTACTCGTTTATGTTGTACAAGGTATTTCAGTTAGAGAAAGGATCTGGGGTTCTAATAGCTCCTATAAGACAATATCCTTTCTTAATGGTAAGACGATTCACTCGGTATTGATGCAGTTTCCAGTTTTTCGGCCCCACATGGTTGTATCCAACACTTTTGCTTGTATTTTAAACTCCTCTTCGTATTCTTTTGAACCACTAAGTTCAATTTCTGTTGAGGGCCAGCCATTATCATGGAATAGGGCAAAAGGCGGCTCGGAACCAGGCACTAGTTACCTCAAACTCCATCAACAATTATGCTCGAATTCCATGCAAAATATTTACTGGCTTTCAAGGTACAATAATACGAAAGAAGCAGGCTTTCAATAAATTACAACAATTCTATGCAGCATCCTCTAAGGATTGCTTGTCAATTTTGATGGAAGGACCATTTTATCAGCAAATGCATACATTCAAAGTACACATATTTACATTCAAAGTACACATATATCACCCTTCGTCGTGGTGAATGAATGCATACTATAGCTAGTAGAACTGACCAGGTCATCGGATTAGCTGGACTTATTGTGCCGAAGTTAGGGAAGGAACTAGAAGTCTTATACTATTTAATTAACTTGTATCATGGCTTAACCATTGCTGAATCCACCCCACATTCAATGCCCTCCAAGTATTTCCAAAGTTGGAACTAGCCCGTTTCTTTGACCTACTAGGCAAAATTCCTGGATCATCACTTTTCAATTGGAGTAATGGGCGTTTCTTCTCGAGTCCCCGATCTCTCCAATTCTGTTGCTGTGAACTCTTTGATGTACTCGGGCTTCATTTCAAACACATTTATCACCCCGTCAATGCTGCAGGAAACCAAGATCCTGCCCTCGTCGAATGTGTCTACCTGAAGCACGCATTGGTCATGTTTGTACTGATACTCGATAGCCTTGGACTGCACATCCCACACGAGTATTCCGCTGGACTGTGACCCCGACACAACTTTGGGGTCCGCGGTTTTAGTGATGAATTTGGCTCCACAGTTGTACTTTTCACTGATGGGAGAGTCGATGCCGTTGTAAGTCTTGATAACGGTGTTGTCCATGTAGTCCCAAAGTCGGATTTTTCCGTCCAAGCTCGAGCTGAGGATGTACTTGCCGTTGGGAGACAACTCCACGTTGGAGATCGGGAAATTGAGCACGTCGTTGGTGGATGCAGTGGCGGTTCCGTGACTCGTACTGTTGTAGGTCAACGTTTTGAGACACTGGCCGGTTTCGAGGTCAAAGAGACGCATCAAACCGTCGTATGAAGCACTCACGATTATCGAGTTGTCGGGAGTCAAGCTCAACGACAGTATGGGGTCCGAGTGGGCTGCTAGAGTTTTCAAGGTTCTGCCTGAAATCAAGTCCCAGATGGTAACGGTCTCATCGGCAGACCCGCTGATGAGCATGTTACCCTTGCTGGTGAACTTGATGGCCGTGATGTGATAGGTGTGCTTTCTTAGTATGTTGATACACTTCTGCTTCTTGATGGACCATAAACGGATGGTGAGGTCGTCGGAGCACGAGGCGATGATGTTGGAGTTGATGGGCGAGAACTCGATGTCAGATATCCCCTTGGTGTGGCCCCTGAGCTGGGCTATCACCTTGCCGGTGTTGATGTCGAAGATATTGATGGTAGCGTCGGATGAGCTGGTGGCATATTTGGTGCCATCAGGAGAGATTTTGATTGACGTAATTGCACCCTTGTGTTGGTTATTCGACGAGTACTTGAGGCGATACAAGTCGGGGGTTCGGAGGCTGTTGCCGTTGAGGACCTGCCCGTTGGGAACTGACTCGACCATGGTGAAATATGGTGGTAGTCTGTAAAATCATAGATGCGATATGGGCCTGCACAATGCGGTTTGGCACTATGGGGTTACTTCTACAACTGCAAATCAACACCATTAATGTCTTGAGTCCTTGTTCCTTGTACGGTTTCTATTCAGGTATATCCTTTAATTTCAGCCAAATTGAGGTGGTTTCTGATGTTCGGTAGCTCGACTTGTTGGAAGATGTAAGCAGATTGATAACGATAACGGTTCATTGATGCACTGAAGTTACAAAATCTACAAGATTGGTCGCTATTAGAGCCTATGATTACTGTGAAAATTGCAGGCCCTAGGGCCATCTAAAAGTTGTTGGTGTGATCAAATTTTCAATTTATTGTAGCTACATCAATTCTCCTCGAATCGATCTCACTAGATTCTCTTGTGTACCTTCTCGTGTCTAATTCAACAATTTTGTGTACTTCGTTGTTGTCTTGCAGCGCATCTGATCCCATTCTTCTCTGGTCTACATTCGTGTATATCTACTTGTCCTTTATTCCTATGCCCATTTTTCGTTCATCTTGTCTATCCAAGACTCGAATAAACTATTCTCTATCTCATCAAATTCCCGTATCGAACCACCTCTTTCGGGTGTAGCCTCAGATACCTGTCGTTGGCCCACGTTGAAGTTGGAGGGTATGATCAATTTCTGTAGTATTACTTTGGAGTTGCTTGGTCCATAAGTTTCAATATCATTGGATTTGCTTATTTCCTTCAAGAAATACTTCAAGTGTTGGAACACCAAAATCTTCTTGTAGTTTCCTTGCTCGTTGGGGTCTGACGACTGTGTGAAGCTAAAGAGATTCAAGAGGTCGTTGTTTAATGATACCAAGAGATCATACTGCTGGGTTGTCAAGCTGTTCTTAGTCTCCAACTTGTGGAATACCTTATTGAGTATACGATGGAATTCGGGCCGGATGGTTTTTTTAAATTGGTCCTGCTTGGTAGTTGTTTTCATCAAGCTCTGCAAGTTGATTGAAGCATTATCTTGTGAACTGGGTGGCGTGATTTGGCGTGCTCCAGATCTGTCTGGGGTGACTGTTCTACTCTTTTCCGGTGACTTGGACTTCTCTTGGCCCCCAGGAGAGCGAGACGATTCCCTTGAAGTCTTGGGGCTCGGAGGAAACCCACTGATCAGACTAATATCAAATTGAAATTGGTTGTTCTCCTCATCATCTTCGCCTCTCCATTTCTTTTGGTTTTTGACCATTTCTGTAGGCACGTAAAAGTTGTGGTTTTTAATTACATGGTTTTCCTGGTCCCAGAGTTGCTTCTTGGTGATAAGACTCTTCACTAGCTTGAACTTTTCCGTTGATTTGTCGTATTTCTGAATAAACTTGTGGTTCAATAATTTGATTGCTGAAAACCGCTCTTTTGGATCCACAATGAAACATTTCTCCAAGAAGTCCCTGAAGACGCTGGAAATTTCCATCGAACTCAATTCAATGATGTTGACGAAATCTTCATTGTTATGGCATCTGCTGATTTGTCGCAATGCTTTCATTGGGGGGAAGTGGTTCTGCAACGGGGGCTTGCCGTTGAAAATCTCATAGGCACAACACCCCAACGACCATATATCGGCCTTGAAACTGTGGCCCCCGTTATTGTTCAATATTACTTCGGGTGCCATCCAGTATGGAGTTCCCACGGTGGTGTTTCTACGGGAGAAATTGGAAGAGAGCTGGGTGGACACCCCGAAGTCGGTCAACTTGACCTCTCCGCCTTTGCTCAAAAGAATATTCTGTGACTTGAGGTCCCGGTGGATTTTGCCCTGATTGTGGAGATACTCCAACGCCACAAGGATTTCCTTGACGATGATCAGGATCGTGCGCTCGTCGTGGATGGGGCCTGGCTTGAGCATTTCAAACAACGAGCCTCCGTTGACAAACTCCATGATCACCCAGAGCTTGTACTGTTTGACGAAACACCCCAAGTAGCCAGTGATTTGCTCGAGCCGACACTCGGAGATGATCTGGATTTCTTTGTTGATTTCGAAGAGGTCAGTCTGGTCGTTTTCCAAGTCGATCTGCTTTATTGCCACCTCCTCGTTGGTGGCCTTGATGATCCCACGGTAGACGACCCCGAAGCCTCCACGGCCCACTTCTTCACACACCTCGAGCTCGTCAGCAGAGTGGACGCGACTCATGGTGAAATTGGTGGAGTTGGTGCTGCGTAGTAGAACCGTCTTCTTGGTTCAAACTTGCAGGTTCTGGAGCCTGCTGCTGGAGAGCTTATGAGGTTTTCTGGTAGTTGGTGTAGGTTGACGGCTTCCGGCTTATTGGTGAATGACCGGCAAAATGTCAATTCTGACAGCAAACTGCAAATTATAGCCCAAGATGGTGGTGCACTTGGCTGGCTCTCCCGTTTGGCGTGGACTGTGGCCCTTTCTTTGCTATTCAGTCTTTCTGCAACGACTGAAGTGTTGTCAGTGCTAACCTGCTAGTTTCAGCCTTGCGTCTCGTCTAGGTCGTGCTTATCAACAGTGGGGCAGATGCAGGTCCAAATGGTGCGAAGACTGTCACACTGTCAATGGCAAAATAGTACAAACTACCGCAGAATAGTCTCCCGTGCCATGATCCAGCGAGTGCTCCAGCGCAGCACAGTCGCTGTCAGCACGCCACCAGTTTGGCGGCTGCTTGTGCTACCGCAGCGAGGCTACGCTTCCAAAAACACCGGTGCAAAACCCTCCAGAGATGAGCCCTACTCGGACCTCTTTCTCACCAAGAGCTTGTCCAACAAGTCGTTCGACAGTGGCTTTATTCGATGCACTACCTTCGACAACCACGGCACCATCGTCCACCACGGCAAGGATATCCGCAAGGTGGAGTTCATGAAGACCCACAACTTGGTGGCACGAGACTTCAGAAAGATCTCCCGCCATCTGCACGCGGGCGGTAACTCCGCCTTCTTCGACATGGTACCATCCATCGTGACCAGAAGCGACAGCATCCTCTTGAACCTCCTCAACGTGCGGGCCATGATCAAGAAGGACATGGTAGCCATCTTCGATAGCTCCAGCTACTCCACGGGAGGAGGGCGTGGCAGCAGGCTCAATGAGTCCCGTTCTCAGTCCATGTTCTTCAAGGACTTGAGCGAACGGTTGGCCATCCAGGGCGACGAGTTGCCCTACGAGTTCAGGGCCATGGAAGCAGTGTTGGTGCACGTCATGACCAACTTGACCACCGAAATGAATGTTCACATCAGGGTGCTTCAAAACATCTTGAACGGCCTCGAGGACAATATCGACAGAGTGCGATTGAGATACTTGTTGATCGAATCAAAGAAAATTGCCCAGTTCCACCAGAAGGTCCTCTTGATCAGGGACTTGTTGAATGACATCATCGACAACGACGACGAATTGAACGACTTCCATCTCACCGACATTCTGAAAGGCCAGCCACGTACGGGAACCGACCACGCCGAGATTGAGTTCCTTCTTGAATCCTACTACAAGACCAGCGATGAGATCGTCCAGACGGTCCAGAACTTGAAGTCCCAGATAAAAACCACCGAGGAAATCATCAACATGGTGTTAGATTCCAACAGAAACGAGCTCATGTTGCTAGGCTTAAAGTTCTCCACCGGCTTGTTGTCTACAGGTATAGCCTTGTATGTCTCGGCGTTGTATGGTATGAACTTGGAAAATTTCATTGAGGAATGCGACGGAGGGTTCGAGCTTGTGGTGGTAGTTGGCTCTGTTCTTTTCGTGGCATTGTTATTGTTTAGTGTCAACAAGTTGAAGAACTTACAAAAGGTCACAATGACTGGTGTACATAGAGAAGGTAGGTTCAAAAAGTGATAGAGTAATGAGTTATGAATTAATTTTATACATTAGATGTAGCCAAACTTCGTGTGATCTCCGCTAATGAAGGATCAAAGTAGCACAAATAAATGCCAAATTCTTTACTGGAAGGCACATGCAGATTCTTCTATTTCGTAGGCAATAACCAAGCCGTTGAGAAACGAACTCATTTCTGGATATCTTGGGAAATATAACGATCTTACCTATCAAATAAATTCGATAGATGAATGACTTATTCTTACCAACTCTACAACTAAGAAAGTGAGAATGACGGTGCCATTCTCCAAAAGATTCATTCAAATGGCAGTACATATTCACATCAAGTGCTGTTGATATGCTCATCCTCCGTTGCGCTAGCTCCACTAGCTTCAGTTTACTCAAACTCCACATCTATACTTGGAGTCAATGAGTTGCTGGTACTTCTGGGTCTGCCACTGCTAGACTCCCTTGGAAGCGGTATCGAGTCTCTTTTCCTTATCCTGTTGTCACCAGTTCCATTCAAGTCCACAGAGCTCTGAGGAGTATGTCTGGGAGATGTGCTAGGAGATGGATTTGGAGTAGCTCTGGTTCTAAAAGGCCTCAATGCAAAGTTATCACCGCTTAGAGGTCTTGGACTCTTGGGGACTGATCCACTGATGATTGTACGCGTTGGGTTCTTAGATGGAGTGGTTGGAGGCTCGGTAGAAATCGTAGGAGGTGGAATACTTGGAAGTTTCTTTTGTAAACCAAACTTCTCATTGTCCCGCTTGGTTTTATAATTCTTCTCATTGTTGATCAAAGTTTTGAGCAACTTTGTTCTTACCTCCAAGCTTAATAGGTCACCAAGCAACTCGCCATATATTTCCAATGGTGGCTTAAATCCAGAGGAATTTTTCACCGCCGAAGGTCTGAATATCAAATGGATAAATGGAATAGCACCAATAGCTTCCATCTGATTCAACAGAGTGACAGCGTCCTTCAGGTCAACCTCGTCCAAGGATGTGATTGGTAGATCGTCGGCTGTTTCATATGACTCAATGACCCCCAATTTAAATGCTGCACCAATGTGCTCCAACATAAATATCAATGATGCCAAGTTGCTTCTGGGAACCGACCCTATGATTCTGGTAAGCTCATTAACTCTGGAATTCTTGTTTTCGCCTTCATTCTGGTTTGGCAATTTATAGAGACTAATCACTGAGTCATAAACTAAACATGGAATCAATGAGTCGCTGATTTCAAGAAGCCAATTCTTCAAAAAGTTAACAAGCTTGAATGTGGATAATGGTTTCAAACTCACCAAAACCTTGTCCAAAATGTCCTTGTGTACAACTTGTTCTTGAGAAGTGTCGATATCAGACGCAGGTTCATATTGGTTTATTGCACCAATCACCTGTTCTTTAACAGTCCAATAATTTTGATGGTCTAATGGACTGGACCATGCACTAGAAATATTAGAAACATCCCCTTCAGTACTTTCCTCGATAAGCTTGACTAAGTTGTACAAAAATTGGGGGATAGAAGCGATGGTCAACAATTGTGACTTGTCGTCGTCCAAGTTTGATAACTGCAAATGAAGTTGAATGTCCTTGTAGAGATTAAATTGCCGTCTTAAGTTTTGAAAGTTATTGTTGGATTGATTTGTGCTGAAGTGTCTTTTGGTGAGATTGTTAGGAGAGACAATCGAAGGAAAATAAATACCAGTTGTGAAATCCTCAATTAACTTATCGAAATCATTTTGATAATTGTCAGGCTTGTTGACCTTTTCTATAAATTCAATGGCCAACTTGTGCAATGCATTTGTGGAAGTCAAGGAGAAATTGTAAACAATTTCCAGTAGTTTAGCCAAACTCTGATAGATTAGCTCTATCTTCGTTCTTTCAAACTTTTCCAAAACCTGGGAGTTCTGCAAAATTTCCAAATCCAAGAGATGCTTAAGACGCTGAAGCTCTTCATAGGACTCATTGTAGTCATTCTCTACTTCTACCAACTGCTCAGCATAGTTGCTCTTCATCAATGAAGATCTGACTGACTTAAACATACCATTGAATCTCTTGGAAGTTTCATTCATGAATTTGGCGGTGCTTTCATCGATGACAATCTTTGGAGCTTTCTTTGGAGTTTGGGGTTGCGATGTTGATCCAGTGGACTCGCTGGGAACCTGTAGGTCTGATTGGCTTTGCTGATACTGGGATGTGAAGACTGCTAAATCGGACCATTCATACCACAGACCTTCACTTTTAAACTTGTTGGCACCAAGAAATCCAGTTCCCACCAAAAGCTTGTGGTCTAACAATGACTGCCCAAACTTCTCAAGGTTGACTCTGGTGGGCTCGATTGGAAATGGCCTATACTTGGTGATGTAGTCACACAACAGATCACTACTGAAGATCTCATTCTTGTACCCAGGAATAGGGATTTTTCTTCTGACTGTCGGTATGGAAGTAATGAGTTTCTTGATGATGGAGCTCAAATCAGATGCGTTGGAAACCTTTACGGAACCGATGTGGAGGGGGAATTTGAAGTCCAACTCCTCGGGCGATGGAGATGCCTGTTCGACCACGTCTGTCAGTTCGTCCACACTTCTGTCGTAGGACGAATTGAAGGAGTCGTCGTTGGAGTTCTCGTCCTTTTGTTCATGCCTGGGAGGTTCGGTCTCCGAGATTTCTTGCAATCTGACGAGCTCGTCATACTGGCTCTTCAACTTTTCGACTTCCTTGTACGTGCTCTCGTAGTTGGAGAACAACTCGTGGTAGCTGTCCACAATCTTGCGCACCTGGGGCTCGTTGACCTTGATGAATGCCGATATCTTCTCCAACACCTCGCGATCGATCACGCCTGCTAGTTTCATCAAGGTCTTAGATTCGGCAGCCAAGCTGCGGACATACAACTCGAAGGTGGATCCAATGGACACCAAAGATGACTCAGTGTGTTCTGGTTTCTCGAGAATTTCAGCCAAGTTGTGCTCGTTGGAGGATACCGAGCGGAACGAGTCGCTGAAGCGCTTGAATGCATTGTTGCTCCTGGCCCTTCCAGGAGAGCCCAAGAGCGAGACGTCGCTGTTGGTGCTGCGGGTGTAGGGCCGGAAAGTGCTCTCCAATGGGAGCGAATCAATGGTTAGCTTGGTGAGGTACTCGCTGTTGGAATGGAAGTAGTTCATGTAATTGAACACGAGTTGGCGGAGCTCGTGAGTCTGCTGCACAGACCGCAAGCTCTGCTCGCAGAGACGGTCGATGCCTGACTTGTAGTCTGCCGACCAGTAGGAGTTGGAGAACTGGGACATGGTGGCACGAATGATGGAGAGATCATGATTTTGTTTTGAGAGGATTGGCGCGGCACGGCGGAAGCGTAACGACACGAAATGTGATTTGGGAGGGAAGATAGAATAAAGGCTACAGGAAGTGCTAGAATGCCACGGCTAGTAAAGTGATGCTCGAACCGGCTGGTGGAAGTCACTTGAACGGCCGTGGCGAGAGGTCTACATCCAACAGGTTTGTCCATCTCAGAGGCTAGAATTGCTTGAAATTGCATACAATTAAAAATCAAAATTAACTTGAAGACAAACTGATTCAAACATTATTATCGCTAATTATGCCAATAGCTAAATTACGTCAATTGATTCAAGGCAACAGGTCCACCAGTGACTGGCGTTTCCTAGACGTTTCGGCATTACACGTTGGTTCCTGGCGATTTGCGCACAGTACTGGAGAATGTCCGTTTCGGGGTGAGCCCCACGCATAATCAATTGTGTCAACGCGCGGGATGATGTTGACATAACTGTTTGTGGCCAGTCTCCCCAGCATGAACTTGCAAGTACTTGAAACAGAGATAGGCGACGTGCGGAGCGATATCCAGTCGTTACGGCTGGAGGTCGCTGCCATCGAGGTCGAACGGGCCCAGCTAGCACTCAAAGTCCTGGCCCTCCAAGATGAGCTCCAGCAGCCGTCGCCACAGCACCGTCCCCACGAAAAGGACGCTGACCCCGTTCCGCCCATTATCCAGCATAGCCACTTCGATCCGTCCATCAGCAGGTTCTTCCAGGCACCCCAGGACGAGCCAGTGCCCCAAACAACCGCGTTGCCTAGGTTCCTTCCCCAAGCAGAGGCTTTGGTAGAGATCAAGGAAAACATCCTCTACGAGAACACGTACCGCATTGGGGGTGTGACTGCATTCCCGTTGAACCAGCGGTTGTTTGCGGCCAACGACGAGGTCTTGGGGCTTCGGTTTGATATGTTTTCCCATGCCAAGTGCCAGTTTCTCCAACCCCACTACGCCATTCTCAAGAAGTCCACTGTAACCGACAAAACGGGGCACCAGCTTCGCCAGTGGACGCTCTATCGCCACACCTTGCCTGTCTACGTGCCACTCGAAGACTACACCAAGGAACTCAATTCGGAGGATGGGGTGACCACATTTGCATTGCACATCCGCAACTTCCTTGTCAAAATACAGCATAAGCACGATGTGGTTGAGGAGTTGACCAAATTGGACCTCCAGACGTTTGAAAAGGGTTCCATGGTGGCTGGTCCATCGGGAAATAGTTGCAGAATAATTCAAAAGGTAGACAAAGATCTCCAGTGCCAAAGATTGGTATTGTACATCCTTCACAAGGTTGGTGAGAAGAGAAAATTCCATCAGGTCGAACTTAATTGCAACTTGGACTCAATTGAGACTGCAAATATATCCACTATCGATTTGAAACATAATGCAGTGATCGCCATGTGTGAAGGATTACTCCGTGGGTGTAAGTTCTCCGATTTATCTACGACCTTTAGCAAGGTGATCGAAATACTCCTTTCGAATAAAGTGATTGATCCCTTAACGTGAAATTGACCTAAGGGACTATTTCAACTATTCTCATCTATACATCCTCCCGAGAATTGAGTCCTAAAGTCTATTCTTTTGCTGAGTAATATCCTTATTTACTGATTGAATGAGCATAATATCGTGTGATACATAAAGTATCATCCAGCTTACAATTTTCTTGCCCATTTGCTCTTGCTCAGCAAAGCAAACTCCAAAGAAACTCCCTAGCTTAAAATTGTTAGCGAGTTACTACATCATTAATATAAACAATCATATTCATTTTTTAAACAATCTAAAACATAAAACGTTAAATAATGGAATTAAACGTACTTCTTTTTGAAGTCTATAATTTGAAACATCAAAACTTTTCGGCTTGTAAACTATTATGAAGTTTGGTCTAAAGCTTCTCTAAAACGCATTACCAAAGCCAGCACCAGTTGGTTGGTAACCCAAACCAGTGCCGTTAGTAATCATCAATGGTTGACCAACAGATGGGGAGTCTTCTTCTCTCTTTTCAGCGTCCCTTCTCTTCTTCAAGTCTTGATACACTTCATTGATCTTCTTTTGGTTTTCGTAAGCAATGGAGATTTCATATGGTTTAATGAAGTTACCCAAGTTGTGTAACCAGGATAATTCAAGAACATAATCGTAAGAGATGATTTCATAGGAAGAGTATAACAAGGTGATGAAGCATTCATGGTTACCAGTTTCGACAAAGTAGTCCAACAATTCATGTGCAAGCTTGGTGGACTTGGAAATGGCCACGGTCTTGATTAATCCAGGCCAGTTTTTGTCGTTCTTCAAGATAGAAATAGCCTTGTTGAACTTCTTTTCCTTGGTATACAAGGTGGCAGAGATTTGTCTGAAAAAGATGAGATCGTGATTCTCTAATCTTTCAGCTAAGTCCAACTTGTTAAATCTGTTGTTCGATTCGTTCTCGATAGAAGATCTCAAAGACTTGTAGTCTTCTTCTTCAATTAACAAGTCGTGGTAAGCAGAGTTCACAACAGAATTGTTCTTTTCCAAGACTGAAATCAAGAATGGCTTGATCATTGGCAAGTTATCAGACTTGACGAAAATTCTAACAACTCTTGGTAAGTCCAACTTAGGAGTTAAGACAGATAACAAGTCAACCAATAATGAAGGGTTTTCATTCAAGTAAAAGTTGATGGCCTTGTAGTAAATTTCCAAGTTTGGTGCCTTGACAATGATTTCCTTGAAGGCAGAGTGGTCGAAAGCAACTTCGGATCTCTCAATCATAGTCAAAGCAGCATTGTCCCATTCTTCATAGTGGCAGTACAAGAAGATCAATTCTGGGTACAAGTGGGCTTCCTCACAAGCGGTCAATACCTTTGGAATATTGATTCTGGACCAGAACAACTTCAAGTGTTCCATAACCTTTTCTGGGCTGTACTTGGCGTACAAAGTAGCCAATTCGGTGAACATACCCATATGAGCTCTCTCCAAACCCAAACCACTCTCGAAAAGAGCAATCAACTCATTGAAGTAACCATTGAACTCATAAGTCTTAACCAATTCTGGCAATTCTTCGGCATCGATGATCAAGTTCAAACCACAAATCTGGGCCAATCTGAATTCCTTGTTCTCGATACAAGCACTGTTAACTTGTTTCCAAACACTAGTGTTTGATGCCTTTCTGGCACAGTCAACGGCACCTTGGTAGTCTTCTAAATAGACCAAAGTGGTGGCCAACTTAGAGTACTTGGAGACATTGCTATACAAAATCTTAGCTGCCTTGTAGTTCTTGGCTTCAAACAATTTGTCACCAATAGATTCCAAGTCAGCGACATTAGAACCGCCAACAAACTTTTCAATGTCAGACAATCTGTCCAAGGAAGCGTAAGCGTTGATAAGAGCACCATCAATGACTGGTTCTCTCAAGTTCTCTCTGGCCATGTCCAAAAAGGCGATCAACTCTTCTTCCTTTCCTGCATGTTCAGAGATTTCAATCACTTGTTCATAGTTGTCTGGAATCTTAGACTTAACGTAAGAGTTAATGGCTTCAGGAATACGCAAACCGTTCAATTGAGCACTACCCAATTGGTACCACAATTCAGGGGTATCGTATTTTTCAGCATATTGTTCACCTCTGTCCAAAGACATAATCTCTTCAACTAAGACCTTGATGGCTTCTAATCTCAACTCAAACTTATCGTAAACCTCGAATGCTTCTTCATACAACTGATTGTCAATACACAAAGGAGCGATTTCTTCAGGGTCAAACTTGTCCAACTTTTCAATGTAGTTGCTAACCCTGGAAGAATCAGCCTTGATAGCAGTCAAGATCATCAATCCTTGTAATGAGGTGTTGTCATTGAAAGGAGATGGTTCCAAAATGATCTTTTCCAACAATTCAATCAACTCTTGTGGTAAGTCGTTTTCCATGAAAGCCTTCACAGTAATAGAGATTGGTTCAGGGTCACTCAATTCTGGAATACCAGTTGAGATGACTTGGTCAACCAATTGTCTTCTGTGAATGTTGTCTTCCTGCAAGACCTTGTTCCACAAGTCGAAATCAGACTTACTTAACAAGTATCTTGCCTGGTACTTGTACATTTTGTTTTCGTTGGTGATGTTGATCAATTCATCATCGTTTCCACCCTTAGAGTAAGAAATGTAAGCCAAGTATGGATCCCTCTTTTCACAGTATTTACCAACAGCCAAGGTATCGTAATTGTTGTTTTCTTGTAAGAACTTCTCTGGTGCATTGTTCGAATCAATGTAAATCTTGGCCAAGGTGTTGTAGACTTCCTGATCGTTAGAACCACCTTCTAAAGTCTTTTCCAAGAATGGCAATAAGATCTTTAATCTGTTTCTCTTTTCAACTTCTGCAACTAATTCCTTGATTGGAACACGGCCCAAAACTGAGAGTAACAAGTTCTTGATAATGGATTCTTCACAGTCAACATCTAATAAACCAGCAATAACCTGTGGGGTGTTGGCGGGATTCACGGATTGAACGTAGACTTCAATAAACTTGAAATATTGGTTCTTGTACAAGTACAAGATCAAGTCATGAACGAAGTTGAATCTGTCACAAACAATGATCAATGGCAATTGGTCGTCCAACTTGAACTCCTTCAAGAAGTTCTTCACCTTTTCACCATTGTAGACGTTGTTGTCTCTGACAACTCTTTCGATCTCCTTGGTTTGGTTCATCTTAGCAGCAGCTTGAATATACTTGAAGACAACATCTGGTTCTTGAGTCAAGTTGACAATAGAAGACAAGTAGTAGTACAAACCTTCAGTACACTTGAAATCTTCGAAGATCTTGATCAAAGTCAAAGCTCCGATTAAATCAGAGTACTTGGTAGCAACTTGAATAACAGCCTGCAAGTTTTGTTGCATGTTGTTGCTCAATAATTCCTTCAAACAAGAGACAGATTGTTGTACGTTCAATTGACCAAAGTATCCGACCAACCAGTCAATTGGCAACACGTTGGTGTGAACAATAACTCTCTTGATGTCCTTCAAGTCATCGTAGTGTTCCAATGCTCTTTGGAACAAGCCAGACTTTTCACACAACTTACCGATAGTTGGCTTATCATAATGGCTGAACATGTTGTTACCCAAAATGGCATCGGCGACTTGTGGAGCATTCAACAAGTTAACTTCCAATACCTTGGTTTGTAAGTGACCTTCAGCAGGTGAGTCGTTCTTCAAGGCATCTAACAAGAAGGCAGTACCTTGTTGGAAGTAGTTCTGGGAGAAGAACAAATCAGCAATGACTTCAGTGTTCAAGTTGGCCTCTCCACCAGCCAACAAAGAAACGGCGAATTCGCTTGCCTTGTCTGGACTAACTCTGATCAAGTTTTGGATCAAGTTGGTGTAATCTGGGTTGTATCCAACCTTTTGGCAGTATGGCAAAATTTTGTCAAATTGGCCTAATTCAGCCAAACAAGATACAACCTTGATGTTGACATTGGCTCTGATGTAAACAGCCAAAGCCAATGCAGGGTCATTGTAAGACTTTACAATATCACCCAATTCTTCAGAAGAAGTTAACTTGTCCTCCTTCAACCACTTTTCAAATAATGGTTTACGATCCTGTTGCAAGACTGGCTTGGCCAATTCAATGGATTCGTACTTGTTCAAGGTTCCTCTGTCCAACAATGTGGAGAAATATTGCAAGATTGGAGAGATTTGACCTGGTTGAGGGGTGATGTGCTTCAACTTGTTGATGGTGTCCTGAGTACGCAATTGCTCGGAAGAAGCAGCTACCTTGGCAGCGTTGGCGTAGTCACCTTGGTTCAAGTAGTTTTGGAACTGTTGGTTGAACAAGTTTTCAGCGCCTGGGAAGCCACCACGAGAAGACAATGCTAATGCTAATGGAACATTGGACAACTTTTCCAAGACGTATGGAATGATCTTGTCCTTAGCCACTTCAACAGTCAAAACTTGACCAGATTTGTTGATGGTGATAATACCAGTGCCAGAATTGTAAGCAGACGCAGTGAAAACTGGATCAGCGGTGATTCTGTTGACAAACAAGTTGGCACCAGTTTCCATGTCGTACAAATGGATGAAACCGTACTTGGTCAAAACATAAACAATTCCGTACTTGTCAGAAGCTTGCAAGCTGATTGGGAAATCGTTAGCAGCATCAGGAGGGAAGAAAATGTCGACCAACTTCTTTTGGAAAGGAGGGTTGCCGTCGACATGGTCGATCTCAATGATGTGCAAGTTACCTTGACCACTGGCGTTCTTGTTACCAACACAGAAGACCTTGGTAGGAGAAGCAGCACCGGACAACTTGATGGAGGCGAACTTGGAGACATGACCCTCAATAGCTTGGGAGACATTACGGGCCTTGGAAAACAATTGGATGTGACCAGCAATACGACCATCTTCTTGGGCAATACCGTTGACGGCAAACCAGTTCAAGTCTGGCTCGGCGACGATGTTTATGATCTGACAATTGTTCAAGGTGTGGTGTCTTTCGGTCAACTTGACGGGGCCATTGTTGGAGCCGTCAAATACGTTCCAGTAGAAGATGGAAGATCCGGTGACCAACCCCAAGTGCTGGTTGTCCAACCACTTCCAGTACACCACTGGTTCGTCCATGGTGAACGCCTTCAACCTTTGCTTGGATTCCAAGTTGAAGATCTGCAAGGTGGTTCCGTTGGCTCTCAAGGAAACCACGTTTTCGGTTGGATGCATGATGGCGTTGTCCGCAGTCATGTTCTTTCTGGTGACCTCGTTGTTGTTCTTCAAGTCGACGATGGCAACGGTGTTTCCGCTGGCTCCGGACTCTCGGACACAGACATAACGGTCAGACTCCAAGGTGGTGGACTTGAAGTCCAACGATGATTGTTGGATCCCTAATTGAGTTAACTGAGTTAACTCAGTGAAGTCGATCGGGATATCATTCGACATATTGGTGGGTGAAATTGACAATCTCCTGGGTGAATCGGCCTAAGGCGGGGTAGTAGTACAGCTCGTAGTAGTTGCTAACCTGGAAGATTCAGAGTAATTGATGCCTGGAGATTGGTGGGGGAGAGGGAATGGAGGTTGTGGAAGTTGATCTCAGGAGTGTCCACGTCGACGACGGACAACGGTCACGTGTGCAGGAAGTTGCGGGTGCGTGGAGGTGGGGCAGTTGAGTGAGGATATAAACGTTAACGTATATGTCTAGCTCGTGGCCCTGTAGATGGGTTTAATCACCTGATACGTTGGAGTTGTATCGTAGTGGAGGGTATGTCTGGAATTGGTGTGTCGTTCTGGTTGTGGCTGGACCTTTATTCCTTCATACCTCAATACTCTGGAAAGCCTCTGGTTGTATGTATTTATTGTCCTGAGAATGTTATTAATGCCTTGAAAAGCACCAATGGACAAAGAGCAACTCGAATTCCGAGGTTTCGCTACGTAGTGGTCAGAAACTCGTTCTACAGCACTGGAGTTCTCCCCAAAAAGGTCGCTGTGCCTCTGTGGTGACTACGAGGAATGGGTCACGTGTACCGAATTTTCACATATTTCATGGATCCATATATGTGCTATCTAACGCCCCAGGGTGATGGGTGGTAGCTATTGACCTCCATAGCAGTACTGCGGTAGTAGAAAGTGCAGTGGCTCGGCGCCATGAACCCAGGAGCCCAATTGGGCTAGGTTGTGCCGTTGATCTTTGGGCCGGAAATGGGTGTGCACGTGCGCAGACCTCGGATATCGTCATCAGTTTATATACATTACCTATCCAGTTATAGGGGCGGATTCACCTTGCGTATGGCCTCATCTACAATCCGGTTGCTGTGGCCCAAGGGGTTCTTTTTTTCTACCTTAGACCGGCTCTCCTCGATATATTTGTTCACGTAGTCGTAGTCACTTCCGTACCAGTCTCCACTTAGTATATCGATTTCGAGTCTTCTCCGCCGCCCATCATGTTCGGAATCGATGCTGTTTGCAAAGAGCTCGTTGTATTCCCAATCGACTAGCCAGTAGCCTATTTTGCGGATCGCCACCTTGACGAAATCCGGGGTAGCGTAAAGGTGCTCTGAGTCGTTTTGCCATAGGACCAACGCCCTTGTGAGGTCTGCCACATCATCGATGGAACGTGTGGGTAGTCTGGTCTGCTTGGGAGCTAGCGACGACAACCTATGGTTTCGCATGTGGACGATCAACGAATAGATGTACTTCTTTATATCTGGACTCACATACACCTTTTGCCAGCTGGCCCGCAAGCTCAAGATATGGTCCTGGTATTCGGGAATCGGCCTGATCTTTGAGAGCTCCAGCAAGCACACTTGCTCGGAAACGAAGGGGTAGTTGACGGAAAACCAAAACTTCTCTTTCAAGTACTGATACATTTTGTTTTGATAATACTGGGGCTCCACCACCAAAACGATCGAGAAAAGCTCAGGCTTTCGCACAGTTATATCCCGGAAGTCCACGGTATCCGTGGGGTACCATTTGGATGCATTGGTGTCATACTGGTCGATTTGGGTGAGGAGTTCATATAGCTGCTTCTGATGGTCATGGCTCAAAAGGGACACATTTCTCCACATCACGATGTTCTTGAAGGTATAGACAGACTTAGAGTAGGAGCTCATGCTGAGTACGAGCTCATTGATGTTCTTGTGGGTCAAAACGTCCAGGACGTCGATACTGGCAAACTGGTTGGGTTCATAATGACAGAGGTTGTGGACAATCAGATGCTGGAAATGGTGGATGGTCTGGCGAGGAGAGTCTGTGGAGATGACTATGCGCTTGTTGCGGATCAAGCCGAGGGATAGGGCGGTGTAGAGCGAATCCATCGGGGTGGATATGGCTGATTCGTGTGGTCCTGGATGTAGTGGGGCGGCCTTTACGTAATCCGCACGCATTGCTTACGTAATCCTAGATCTGACGGCCGGCTCAGAAAAGGGGTGGCATGCCAGATCGGTATGGGTACGGCGAGATCTGAAACCCTGGCAACCATACCGGGACCCCACATTCTGGAGGACTGCGCGGATCACCACCACCCAGCATTACTACCGACTCGTCTAAAGACTGAGGGGACGACGGAGGTGTCTAAAAAGTTTAATTCGCAGTAACCATCTGGTGATTGTCTGGTGTAAATGCATAAATCTCAAAAATTGATAATTTTGGCAAAATACTCAGAAAAGTCGCCTAAAAATATTTTCAGCTCCGATTGTACCCTGGAGGGCAGGGACCGGAAGGAGTGAGGTAAGGGGAAGAGTCCACGAGCGCGAGCAACATCGGTAATGCCATACTCCGAAGGTTCCCAGGCTTTCTACCAGCTCAGTAAACACCCACCCTGCTACTATTGCCATACTCTTCCACCTCGACCTCGGTTCCAGGCACGCCTGCCATGGCGGGTTGCGCAGCCCGCGCCCATCCCGCGAGTCCACCGCGTTGCCAAACAAACTTTGACACGCATGGTCTGCACGAGCTCTTTGTGACGCGAGAGTGACGATTGGCCATCAAAACAAACACCGTCCGTGGGGACGAACAGCGATGGTGGTGAGGTGAGGATGCTCCCTCCAACATCGCCACTAGCATAGTAGCCCCCTTGCACGCACCCACGCCCAGCTACTTCATCGCTGCCAGCCGTCCTCTCCCGCCATCGCTGTCGCTGACCGCCCCGTGGCGCGTCTCGCATGGATTTATTACTGCGTCGGGGAGTGCGTCTCGCTTTGCGGCTCGCTCTGCATTTGGCAGCTGGCGATATCTCCACGACCAAATTTGCATCAGCAACGCTTGTAGATTTTGATCGTTTGATTGTCTTCTGTTTCCACCACCACCACTCTATAACTAACACCAACACCACCATCACCACCAAGCTGTAACTGGCACATACCTCACCAACTGCTACATAAAACACCACCACTACCATCGCAGCCCCTCCCGCCATGGAATCGTTCCCCAAGTTCCTAAGGTCCGACACCCACCAGTTCAAAGACTCGGCGTTTCCTCCGTTCAAGGTGGAGCACCGCTACAGGGGAGTCTACGAAAGAGCAGGCTTTGACGTCAACTTGGGCGGATCCACCGCCCAAGATAGCCGCTCGATCCACTCCAAGTCGTCAGCGTCTCGTCGCAGGTACCCAACGCCTCCCAAGTCGACCTCGCCCACCTCCACCACCAGCTCGCCATTGAGCCCCCACTTCAACCCCCACAAGGGCTACCAGACGGCTTCCAGCACCCCCAACATCTCGCTCCACCACCAGCAGCCATTGCCGCCACAGACAAAGCCTGCCAAGGCCTATGGCTACGGGTATCCCTCCAACAAGAACCCCTACGGCCAGCCTCCCCAGTCTGCGCCTGCCACAGGCTCGTTTCCCGACATGAACCGCTCGGCTCCTCAGTTGCGCAACGAGTACAATCCCTCGACCTACTCAGGGTCGGCAGTGCCGCCAGCAGTCCCCCAGATGGCGTCTCCCGACTCCATCCACCACCAGCCCTACGCTCCCAAGTCCCAGGGCTACAGACCTCCGCTGGATGATAACTTCGACTTCAGCCCCAGCTCCAACATGTCTGCCAGTAAGAACATCAAAAACCTCCACCTCGACTTGAACAACGAAACCCCCGACATAGACAGCTTATCGGAGAGCGAGAACGAAGCCAACCCGTTGTCGCCTAAGGCAGACTCCTTCAACGACACCAGCAACACATCGGTCGACCAGAACTACCCCCGCGGCCACAGTCACTCGTCCAGTGTCCAGTCCACCAAGAAGTTCGATCCCCGTCAAAAGAGACACAACAAGTCGGCCTCCTTCAACACCTCACCAAACTCACAGAAAGATAGGTTATCCTCAGCCTTGGATGAGTTCAAGAAGGACGTCGAGGTCCACAAGACCCAGGCAGTAGCCACCCCACCCTCCATCAACGTCGTACCACCTGTGTCTGAGTCCTCCCCTGCCAAAATCCCAAAAAGCCACAACCAGCACGGCGCTACTCATGCACCATATCCCGTGGATAACGATTTCTCTTATGGCAACCCAGTGGACTCTCCAGAGCCCTCTAAACAGTTCGATCAGTTCCGCGACCAACACCATAATGCAGACGAGGGCTTGAATACTGATTATCAAAAGTTCTTGGGTGGAGGCACATCTAAAATCAACAGAACCAGTCAATTGTCGATGGTGAGTTCTATCATCTCGAAAGACTCCATGTACAACGAAGAGGATGACGAAGTTGAAAAGGAATTGGAGAGGCAGTTGGAAACCTTAAAGTTGGCTGGTAACTCCAGTAATATTGAGGGTAACGGCTCCACCAGGTCTGTCAGTAATGACGACAACTCCACTATTCAATATCCCCCTCAGGCGGCTTCTATTCCTGTGTTCAATATTGTGGATGCAGACAGCGAGCCCATCAAAACCCCAGCAAACCCCACATTTACCATTCCAACCATCACCACAACCTCACCAGAACGCTCGATGAAGGGCGTACCACAAGACGAGTATTCTCTGCATGGTGGAAGCGACAGCACTCGCTCCGAGTCTGAGAACATGGCAGACTTAGATGATGTTTCTTCTACTGCATCCTATGAGTCTGTCAAACCATTGTCAGTTCGTCACTCGCACATTCCGCCATTGGAAAGAAGAGCCAACCTCTCGCAGTCAGAAGTTCCATATCCGCAGGAATACGAGCAAGCCCCCAGAAACGTCTCCTTTAACGACGTGATATTGAGCAACACACCAGGAGCAAACCGTCCTGTGAATTTCAACGACTCTTCGCCTGACTCCAACGATGCTTTGGATCTTGATGATGTTAAGCCATTGAGCCCAAAGAACCATCAAGTCGAGGAAGAACTCAAGGGCATCAATTTCAGACTCGCACAACCAACCGAAGAATTGGACGAGGCTCCAATGGCCAGTCCTTATATTCCAAGCACCACCACTACCACCAGCTTGCCCTACCCAGTGGACACGCCACCTATGAGAGACCTGGTTCAGTCATCAGGCACTTTTGCTAATGAAGAGGTCAAATATCCACCAGGGCAAGGGCCATGTCGTAAGTGTGGGCTTGATGTGTTGCCAAATGCTAGGGGTCCCCAGAGATCAATTTACTCTAAAACAGGAGAATTATCAGGACAGTGGCATAGAGGCTGTTTCTCGTGTAATCATGAGGGATGTAACATTTCATTTAACAAGCATGTCCAGTGTTATGCTTACAGTGACCGTCCATACTGTAACCATCACTACCATCAGTTGAACGACACCATTTGTGAACACTGCGCTTTGGGAATAGAAGGCGAGTGTATCGAGAATGAAATCGCTCAAAAATGGCATTTGCACTGCTTGACATGTCACAGATGTCACAACACGATCAATGCCGACTATTACTTGATCAATGGCCACATTATTTGTGAAAACGATGCCCTTAAGATTATCAATGGTGGTGAAGCCTACAGCGATGAGAATGGAAATTTGATAGCTGGAGGTATATCGACAAATGATAAGATTGAAAAGAGAAGAACCAGACTTCTCTTTGTTGAATAAGTGAGCTATTTTCCTATCTTTTTTGTGTTCGAGTCCGTATTATTATTTCTGTGGTTCTAAAAGTTGTCATTATATGTAACATATCATTCTGAGAAGAGGCTGATTACCTGTCATCTTATCTCAGACATAGCTAGGTCTGCTAGCACTACTAATTTATCATACTCTATAATTAGCGTTTATACTATAAACAATCCCATCAATTCGCCTGTAGAAATATTTTGAGGAGGTTTTGCAAGCTTCCTTTAGTAATTCCTGTTTTTGGAGGAATTGGATATCTTACCCACTTCCAAATCTTCGAGATTGTCGTCCAAGATTTTGTCCATTTTTGATGATGCTGAAGAAGGTGGCTTTGGGGAGGGATAGTCATCTTCATCCTCGATGATAAAGTTATCGGCATCGAAATCGGCAGAGTTTAACTCCACGTTATTTGCAGAGTCCAAGTCATCTTCAAAATTACCGAAAATCATTCTGTCATGTTGCTCTGGATTGGTAACTGTTCCCTGAGCAGCGTGATATGATTGCAATTTCCGCTGCATCTTGTTGTAGATAATGTAGGTGGTTAACGAGGCAGCAATGCCTGTGATGATGATGCTAACAAAATCGACCCACTTGGTTGATTTTGGCTTAGTTTCGTCGCCCAATTCCTTCAATTTTTTGCCCACAAAGACATGGATCATCAACTTAGGACAAGTGATCAACGATGCAAGGAGAAATGTGGTTGCTGACAACTCGGGGATAGCGGCCAAACCACCGTTGGAAAGCGAGTACGGCAAGGGACATAATCTTATGAGAATAAGGAGCAATAAAGATGAGTCTTCCCTCAAAATTTCCGAGAAAGCTCTGAATTTCTCGTTGTGGTTGATCAATTTAGTGGCCTGGTTCCTCAACACGTATCTGAAGACAAGAAATGAGCAGAAAGAACCGGAAACTGAGGCCGAGGCCAACAACGGCCAGCCGAAGCTGAAGCCATAGATCATGCCACAGAGCATGGAAAGGGCTGAGAACCCCAACAATGGCGGAAAGCCAACCAAGAAGATCAACGAGAAGAGGATCACCAGCCCAAAACGGAGCTCTGACCAGGAGTCGGACAACAGCACCAAAATATGGATAATGTACTTGTGGAAGACGAGAACCAACAACCCAGCCACGAATCCGAATGCCACGAGGATCTGGAGAAGCACTCGTTTGTAGCGAGGCTGGGCGTTGTACCAGTCCATGGACTGGCGCGAGAGGGTGTTGAGAAGAGCCACTTTGTCTTGGACGAACTCGTTGGCACTGGCAGCGTAGCCAGAGCTTCTGGTGGAGTCGTCAATGAATGGGAGCTGGGGCATTGTGGGGTCTTCTAGGGCCCGAATTGGCGTAATGAGAGTTTTGATAACATGGTCGTGCGGGGAGAAACGAGCCCAGGCTGTGATAATTTGGCCATCTACAGATTCTACATACACCAGCGCAATGGGAGCTGTTTCGATGTGGAGGAGTAGAAAAGTTGTTGGCTGGCAGATTAATGTGGAGTAGAGATAGTCGCTGGAGGTTTTTTGTTTAGTAGATGGTAAGAAATGTATAAACGATAAGATAAAAGGTCTAGACATTGTGAGCGAGCAGCATACAATTGAAATACACTAAACTATAAGCATTATATCCCAATATAGCGCGGGTGCCATAATAGTGAACTGGGCGAGTTTTTACGGTCGAGACAAGCTAAACTATTGGCATTATATCGAGCCCATGGGCGTGCTATAGGTGGGGTGAATGGGACGAGTTTTAGACACGGATAATGAGAGGTGGCGTAATTTACATTTTTAACCATCTCTTGTCGTTTATATTGTGTGAAAGAGAGAGGGCTTGGTGAAGGCTTCGTGAAACCATCCAGATATCTTGGTGGTTCTTCTTTACGCAGAAGTTATTGCTTATAAGTCATCTCTGGCGTGTTTGAAATGATATGACCAATCCCTCGAGGTTTCACGCAGGCAAAACACCCAACAATCCCGTTGTTTTTGAAGGTGCGTTAGAACCGAATAGATACTACTATTAGCGACGACCCCAGTGGCAGGTGCTAAGCTGGCCCGACCATCAGCCACTTTCCGTAAACCTACCCTCACACCCTCCACGTGGTGTCCATCCAATATCCTTACTACTGCCTGCCATTTCTTTGTGTGGTTCAACCCGTCTCGTCAAATGTCTCTTCGCACCGAGATTCTCGCTTATCAGCGCAGTCCGTTTTGGGTGCCAAAGGCCAACGATCGCTGGCCGGTGCATGGTGCCGTCACCAGCCGATCCCGATCCCACCACGATTGCCAGCCCCACGGCCCATCGTTCTCGCTCGCCCAACCTACCTGGCCTCCTGTCACCTATTTCAGGAACAATCCCAAGCCCCAATCCGCCCCGTTTAGAAATGCGCTCGCTGGTGCCTCGTTCCAGGCCCGGTGAGTTTTCGCAGCTTTGATTGTCGTTGTTCAAAGCTTAAGACGCCTGCAAGACGATCAGGAGGCCTGAGCGTGTTGGATCGTCGGTGGTCAAAGCACAATGGTCACGGCAAGCACCAGCGTGGTTTATAAGGCTCGTGGGAGCGCCACTTTTGCCATGCCCCCAAATGCTCTGGTGGATCTATTTGTTGCTTGTTAGTCAGGCCCTCGCTACCCTGCCCTCTGGCGGCTACGCTCCTGGCACCATCAGCTGTCCTGGCGGACTGCTGTTGACCAGAGACGCTTCCGAGCTCTCGCCCAGCGAGAAGGACTGGTTGGCAGTCCGCCACGCCGTGGCGGACCCCCAGCTAGCAGCCTTCCTCAAGGCTGCCAACATGTCTGACTTTGACGTCGACTCGTTCTTGGCCGACAAACACATCAACATCGCGTTGACGTTTAGTGGAGGTGGCTTGCGGGCCATGTACTGTGGAGCAGGTCAGTTAAACGCGTTGGACCTGCGGTCGTCTGGCAACTCGCCGTTGAAGGGAATACTCCAGGCATCCACGTACGTGGCAGGCCTCTCGGGAGGCTCGTGGTTGGTGGGGTCGTTGGCGCTCCAGAACTTCCAGTCCGTGGAAGATATCCTTTCCCAGGGCAAGCTCTGGGACTCCTCGGGGTCGGTGATCCGCCCCTATCGATTCAATGTGGTGGAAAACACTCTCCAGTTCACTAGAATCGGCTTCGACATCTTGGCCAAGCAAGCCGCCTTCTTCCTCACCTCGATCACCGATATCTGGGGAAGAGCATTGTCCCATCAGTTGTTCAACACATTCGATCATGACGGCAGAGCTGTCACTTACTCGGACATTGCTGCCAGCGCCGACTTCAAAGCAGGCAAGTTTCCGTTTCCCATCGTGGTGGCCGACGGAAGGGCTCCCGGAACCACCATCCTCAACTTTAACTCCACCGTGTTCGAGGTCAACCCATTTGAAATCGGTTCCTGGGACCCCTCGTTGAACCAATTCTCCCAGCTTCGGTACCTCGGCACCAAGGTGAATGCCGGAGTTCCACACGGCAAATGCTACGCTGGGTTCGACAATGCCGGTTTCATTGTTGGAACCTCGTCCAGTTTGTTCAATCAGCTCCTTGTCCAAATGGACCAGTCGGTACTTCCTCCCGTGTTGAAGAAGTTGCTCGACATAGGCACATTGCCATTATCCTTGGAAGATGTGGCCTATTACGACCCTAACCCCTTCTTTTCCAGCAATGGTTCCACCTCTATCCAAAAGGCCCAGAGGTTGACATTGGTGGATGGCGGTGAAGACACCCAGAATGTGCCTCTTACACCCTTCCTCCACTCGGCCAGAGATGTGGATGTCCTTATCGTCAACGACAACAGCAACGACAGACACGGCTGGCCCGATGGAACCTCTTTGGTATCCACCTACCAGAGACAGTTCACCCCACAAGGCAAGGACGCTCCGTTCCCCTACGTTCCCGGGCAGTCGTCGTTCCGGAACTTGAATTTGACCGCAAAACCTACCTTCTTTGGGTGTGACGCCAAAAACTTGTCCAGCTTGACCAACAACATCTACGATGTGCCTTTGGTGGTATACATGGCTAACAGGCCTTTCACCTATTGGTCCAACACCTCCACCTTCAAACTCTCGTACACCAAGGACCAGAGACAAGGCGTGATAGCCAACGGGTACCAAGTCAATTCCAGAGAAGAGGGCAAGCTCGACTCCGAATGGGCTGCATGTGTGGGATGTGCTATCATCAGAAGGCAACAGGAGAGAAACGGCCAGGACCAGAGCGACCAGTGCAAACGTTGCTTCCAGAAGTACTGCTGGAACGGAGAGATTTACCAGGGTGAAGACCTTGGTGACAATTTCACTCCTGACGGGATTACCAAGGGGGCCACGTTTTTCAATGGGGATAACACCAAGGGAATTCACGACGGGGGTGATTCGTTGTGAATAAATAAGCGAGCTGATAAGCCAATTCAACAGGTTGCATACAAACTAAATTAGGTGTTAATGTAAGGTTATAATTAGTTACTGAACGATCGACCGCAAAATACCAAGTATTGCGCAACTTCTCTGCTTCTGTAGTTTCCAAGTAGGGGTGCTACCAGAATTGCAGCCTGAGCCACAAACGATCGTACCACAAACTTCTACGGCACGAACGCCCAGAAGCGTTTGAACAGTATCTTGCCAGCGTACTCTTTGAAAAGCCCCGAGCCTTTGGGAGCTACCCATAATAAATTAGTTTTTGATGAAATACTCAACGGTCGGTCGCTGAAACTTGAGGCTACGGGTTCCATCGGGTAAATTTACCAGAAGAAAACACCATAAATAGCCCAAGTGTTATTGCCAGGCTTTGAAACACGTTGGTGGGTGGATTCGGCCATGTCGAAACAGAGCTCATACCTCGTGAGTCACGGTTACGTCATACAACATGGAGACGATACCACCACCACCAATCTGGCACATTCCCATGCAAGCCGGTGCAAAACCGTTGGAGTTTGGTGCCCTGGACTAACATATTGATCCGAAATAGTCGTATCTTGATTGCGCCACCAAATGAAGTTCTACCGGGAGATTCTGTGTAAGTCGTTTGTTAATCTATAAATGAACGATACTAATATACATGTAGCGACGAAGTCAACCACTCATAGGATAGGAGGAGTTCTTACTCCAACAACTCTGGAAATTCGTTGACATCGGCGTTTTCGTAGATGACTTTGTAGGTGGCCTCGAACAAGGGGAATTCGTGTTGCAATTTGAAACTCTCCAACAATTCGTGGACTTCCTTGGCAGTCAAAATACCCTGGGAGGATTGGCCGTTCAACAAGGTCTTTTCGGCTTCCCAGGCATCTACCTTGTGTTCAACCATGTACTTGGCAACTCTGACGTTTCTACCTCCAGAACAGGTGGTGATCAAGTCAGCAACACCAGCACTCTCTTCGGTGAAGGTGGATGGGTTGGGAGGAGTGGAGGCCTTGATTCCGAACTTTTGCCAGTAGGAGGCAAAGTGGATGGTTTCCTTCAAGCCAATTCTCATGATGGCAGCCTTGGCGTTATCACCCCATCCAGCACCCTCGACGAAACCAGCGGCGATGGCGACAACATTCTTCAAGGCACCGGCAATAGAGGCACCCACCACGTCCTCGATGACGTTGACGTGGAAGTATGGTCTGTGGAAGGCTTGCTTCAAGACGTAGTCGTCGATGTCTTGACCCTCACCCTTGAAGTCCTTGGGCAAAGTGTAGGCAATGGAGGTCTCGGACCATCTTTGTCTGGCAACCTCGTTGGCGATGTTGGCACCGGACAACACACCACAGTGGATGCCCAAGGTGTCGGTGATGGACTGGGACAACAATTTGCAGCCTTCGGGGCCGACTTCCAACCCCTTTAAGCAGGAGATGGCTCTGACCGATGGCTTGACTTGGCCCACCAATTGCTTGCAGATTCTGCCCAAGAACTGGTGGGGGATGTTGAAGATCAACAAGTCGGCGTCCTTGACGGTTTCGACAATGTCAGGCTTGGCCACCAAGTTTTCAGGCAACTTGACTTCTGGCAAGTACTTGACGTTTTCGTGCTCGGTGTTGATGATTTCAGTCAACTTCTTGCCGTTGACCTCTTCTTCGAACACCCACATGTTGACGTCTCTTTCAAAGAGTTCTGGCTTCTCGTTGGTGTTTTCCGCCACCAATTTGGCGACGGCAGTTCCCCAGTTTCCAGATCCAATGATGGCGATTCTGAAGGGATTGGCGATTTTGTAGGGAGCGGTGGTGGTCATGATAGTAAGGATGTGTAATGAGGAGAGAGAATGGGGCCCGAAAGGCACCTTTTTATAGCGGGAGGGGCCTCTGAGGCATCGGACTGTGTGCAGGAAAGGTCTTCCACAAACTCCGATTCCGTTGGTCGGGTTGCTTTTCTTTTTTTCACGACATACCCTCCGATGACGTCGTTTCTTTTCCCTGCTGGATGATGTCACCATGAAGTCAGATCTCCGGCAATGGTTGGGAGGAGCCTGGCTTCTCGCCTCTAGGTGCTTCCACCATTGGTGTCTAGATGTCTAGGTGTCTGGCCCAGGAGGGGACCCAGAAAAAGAAAGTTCGGGTTTAAGAATGTTGGGCGAGATTTCCACTCTGGGGGGATCAGACAGCATGCTCCAAGCGACCATGCGGTCTTCGGGCGCCAGTGATCTGCCAGGGGTGTCAGGGGCCTGCTGGGATAGAGAGTGTATGGCTGTAGTGCTGGGAGTCGCAGGGGAGGTGCTGGAAGTCGCATGGCACCGTTCGTCATCATACGCACCATTTCATCATCAGTGCCCAAGACAATGCTGGGGCCGTCTAAGACTAGGCAATGACGAGAGGAGACGACGTGTGAGGGGGGTACAAGTACTGGTCACAGAATGGGCTAGAGGTTGCCAGCATGAGTCGAACCTGGCACGGGCTGGCGACTGCTAACGGTCGTCCGACAGCTCGGAAAAACGTCGCCCACTCGGACTGTATGCATGCTGCGGACACCTGCCCAGAACGCCAGAATAGGACGGATGTGTAGTGGCTCTAATTACGGGAGAACCCTGGCGAGTGTCAGTGGGCGGGCGATGGCACCAGGATGGAGGCGCGGGCAATGCCGGATGCTCCAGGGTGATCTATTGTTGTGGCGCCAAGGTGGTGGGCATGCGTGGTTCATTTCTTTTGGAGATTTACGGAAATAAGTGTCTGTCGTATATTGCTATGCAAATATGAGGTGTATGTAATGGTGCGTAAATGGTAGATGTGCCATGGTGTATCCAAGTTGTCAATCTCTAAGAGACCGTTGGATCGATATTGATACTGTCTAGAATGCTCCAGCGGCTTTGTGGAAGCTCATATGGCTGGAAGTACAGCGTTGCTTGGGAGCATTGCGCTGCTTGAAATTCTGCTTGACAATCCTTGCTTGACAATCCTTGCTTGGAATAATTCTTGCTTGAACAATTGTAGCATTGCTTAACAATTGTAGCTTGTAATCCAGCGTTGCTCGGAAACCATCCTGTCACTTTTGAAGTCTGTCTGTTTATGTTGTTGTATGGTCTATCCCAGAGTGTACTTTTCTATGGTCTACCCCAGAATCTATATGTTCTTCTATGGTCTACCTCCCAGTGGACCCTCCCAGTGCCCAGGACAAGCCTGACAGACTGCCCCTAGTGGAAGTCATCGTCGTTCCGGTAGTCCTCAAACACCTCCTGCCACTCGGGGCTGAGAATGCTGTTCTTGGGCTTCCTGACAGGTGCGCTCCACATGTCGTCTTCCATCCAATCGCCAGACTGGACTTGGTTGCCACTGACGACCTGCGCAGCAAGTAGCGGCTCGCTGATATCACCGAGAGCCCCGTCCATGATGTGGGCCAACGGATCGGGTAACTTATTCTCGTGTGCAGGGTCCTGGTGAGTCCTGATGGGGCCAGTGTGGGGTATGTGCTGGTGCAAACTGTGGTGGTGGGATGGTTGGTCGTGGGATGCTTCGTGGTGACATGTTTCGTCAGTACATGTTTCGTGTTGACATGTTTTGTGGTGGGATGTGGCTGTGACAGGGTCGGCGAGCTCAGTATCACGGACGTCCTGGCGGGAGGATGCGTCCACAAGCTTGTCACCCTCGAGCTCCACCTGACGTGCTCCAATGGAGCTCATCAATTTTAAGAACTGCGAGTTCTGGATCTTGTTGTTCATGTCGGTGTTGGCAGACTGCGAGGCCTTCATGGACATTTCCACCTGCTGAGCCGTCTTGGCAAACTGTTCCTTTTCGAGATCATTGTCAGCAATGGTGGCCAGTTCGCCTGTCACTGTCTCGTTGGCAGCACGGAGCTGCTGGGCCTCGAGCTCCTTTTCCAAGAGATCGAATTGCGAGTCGAAATCATGCTGCTGCTGCTTATGCTGCTGGAGCACCTGCTCGGCAGGCTGCTGGGCATAAAGAGGTGTGGAGAGGTTGGTTCGCATGTTCATCTGGAATCTGGGCCCGCTGGAGTACTGGGCTTGGCCCATGTCGTACTGGGCATGTGCTTGTGACTGTTCGTGATGCTTGGTCTGCATGTTGTTGCTTTGCATGAACTGGTGATGCCAGTCGTTCTGTTGTGGCTTGTTCTGGATGCTGAGTCCCGCAAAGTCCTGGACCCAGTGGGTATTCTGGGAGGCTTGTGCTGGCTGGTGGTGTTGGTGTTGATGCTGGACATGCGGCACGTTATAGCCACCGGATCTCATAAAGCTGCTGGCAAAGTCGTTGCCGCTGTTGAACTGCTGAAACTCGTGGTTGAGATGGGCATCGACTGCCTGGCCCTGTCTAAAGCTCTGAGGACCCTGGCCAGGGTGATTTCTGGCTCTGAACTCATGCTGAAGCGAGTTGTCTCTATTGGAGTGCTGGGTGAGCTTGGATACTGCGTTGGAGGGACCGCAACTTGCTTCCATGGTGAAATGTGGGGTGGAAGAGTGGAGGATTCGGGTAATTTATGACAGTGATGACTCCGCGTAGATTCGATGATTCTGGGGTGCTTATCCGAGGCCCGAGAATCAGATGATAGTGTCACGTGTTGGGGCCCCGCAGTGTGAAAGCTAGCCGTTTCTGGGGGCAACACCCGAGGCACGTGACGTGTGGGGCACTTTTGGAGCGAAGAGCTGCCAAGGTAGGAGCTGATCAACTCATCGTAAACCTTGTATTGTGCTGGTGCATGTTAGAGTGGATCAAGCTTAGTCGATTTTATCAGAAGCTGTATTTATCGCATAAGCTGAATTATTCACAATTTTGAAAAAATGAATAACGATGGAGTTGGCTAATTCGAGTGCCTAGCAAAGGCTTCGCAATTCTACAAGTACTGATTAGTTGTAACTAATCCAGCATTACGATAATTTGAATTTGTATAGTAATACTCCCGAACCATTTAAAACTGAAAGAAAATTTCGGAAGATGAGTGAATTCTGCATTGTTTAAGGAAAGGTCACTTTTCATGGAAAAAGTAAGTCACAGTGTAGTTGTAGATTACAAATTACAAAATTATTCTGCTTATTAATTGGTCTTTGTGAAGAATGGCTTACTGTTTGAGTAGTCGAATAAGTCGCTTTGGATCAAGCACATATCAGGCTTAATAGAAAACGCGGATCGAAGGACAGTTCACCGTTCATTCCTCCTAAACTAATGGATTCCCGCAACCCCAGATAGTGTGTGAAATATGCCGGATTCCCTGTTCATCTTCCAGTGGTACTATTATTTTGGAACAGTATCTTGATAATGCTGTGCTGCTAGATTTGACTTCTTCAATTCTTCGCAATTCAGTATCACATCGGAATTGGTGTGCATAATGTCACCCTTGTTGAAACAATTAGTTAATGATGTCAACCATTCAAATTTGTCGATAAGATGTCACCCTCGCCCATTCACCTCAGATACTACAGGGGTTCCTTGGTCTACAATTTGTGCTCGATCACTCGTGCATCCGTATATTCCGTAACTCATCATTTCGCAGCCACTCAAAACTTTAAGAACACCTGGTTTTCGAACAAGTCCACATACGACTCGCTCAAGAACTCGTGGATGTTGGAGGTTTGCATAGAGCGGTGGTACTTCTTGTAGGCCTTGGAGCTGGCCATCCGCACCAACGAACAGGCCGCAAAACAGGCCAAGAGGTTGGCCTCGTCCGCACTCAAGCCTGCACCGTCCTCAGGGTCCCACACCTTGTTGTTGTAGTTGTACGACCAGTTGACCAAGGTGGCGATAGCACCTGTCAAGGTGTCGCCTTGGCCCCCGACGCGCTTGTTGGAGCCAGCAGTCTCGTTGACCAACACCTGGTCGCCCTTGACGATGAGCTCGTGCAGGCCCTTGCGCACCACGGTGACGTTGCCCAAGGCCTTGGACAACTGCACTGCCTCGCTGGTCAACTTGGCAATGTCGGACTCGCCCACCCGGGCGTCGATGCCGAGCTTGGCAGCGAGCCTGCTGAACTCCATCACGTTGGGGGTGAGGATGGCCTTGGGATAGTTCTGCACCAACTGGGGGCTGGCAGCCACTAGAAACAATGCGTCTGCGTCGAGGATCAATGGCTTGTTCAACACCTTGATCTCCTCGATGATGCGCACCAACGACTTCAACATCAAGGGGTCTCTGCCGAAGCCAGGCCCCACCACCACCATGTCGGACCTGGCCAAAAGGCTGGACACCTTTGGCAACACGCGCGAGTCGATCACGGAGTCTAGGACTGGCGATTTGTTGTCCAAGAGCTCGCTGACCAGGAGCTTGGCAAGCAGAGCAATGTCGTCGCTGGCGAGTCCTAGCTCGGGACTGTGCAACTCGTACAAGTACGGGTGGACCATGAGGTCCGGCGAGTACAGCTTGATGGTGGGGGCGGCTGCTCTCTCGCACACGACATGGGCCAAATCGGCGCCCACTAAGGCGGCTGAGTGGGCTGAAAAGAATGGGGCGCCCGTGTAGTCCTCGGAGCCACCTATGACGGTGATCTTGCCTGCCTGGCCCTTGTGCAAGTGGGGGAGGAGGGGCTGGACGATGTGCTTCGACAACTGGAGCAATTCGTGGTGGGTCTTATTACGTAACATTGGTGGGTGCGGACTGTGGGCCGAGCGGTGGATTAAGTACCGATGACAGCGGATCACGTGGAGCCAGGGGCCACAACGGTTCTAGCAACCTCCAGCAACACGTCGAGGAGTGGAGATGAGGCTGCGCCGGTTTATGTCGGCCGAAGCGACTACCCCTGGCTGCTTACACTTGTGGGCGCAACCATGACTAATGGCCCTCTGAACCGGGCGTTCTGCATACAACCAGTCCCAATCGGGCGCGCCTCGCCAGCAATATAAGTACCCTGTGGCTGCCAGCCAATAGCCACCCACTCAACATGTCCTTTGCTCACCAACTCACCAGATTGTCCAACCCAAGGGTGCTCTTTCCCTTCGTGGCCGCTGTCGGCTCTGTCGGCTTGGCCTACCACTACTCCACCCGTCTGTCGTTCATCGCCAACGAAACCGCCAAAGCGTTCTCCAACAGCGACGAGTGGATTGACTTGAAGTTGGCCAAGTCCTACGACGTTTCCCACGACTCCAAGGTCCTTGTGTTCCACTTGCCTGAAAAGGACCACGTCTCTGGCTTGGTCACTGCCTCGTGCGTGTTGACCAAGTTCGTCACCCCCAAGGGTAACAACGTCATCCGTCCATACACCCCTATTTCCGATGTTGACCAGAAGGGTACCATTGAGTTTGTGATCAAGAAGTACGAGGGCGGAAAGATGTCCACCTACACCCACGACTTGAAGGAGAACGACACCCTTTCGTTCAAGGGTCCTATTGTCAAGTGGAAGTGGGAACCAAACCAATACAAGGAAATCGCCTTGATTGGCGGAGGCAGTGGTATCACTCCTTTGTACCAATTGGTCCACCAGATCAGCAAGAACCCTGAAGACAAGACTAAAGTCCAATTGTTCTACGGCTCCCAAACCGAAGAAGACATCTTGATCAAGGAGGAATTAGACGCTCTTGTTAAGAAGAACCCCGAACAAATCAAGATCCACTACTTCGTTGACAAGGCCTCCGATAAGTGGGAAGGCAACACCGGCTATGTCACCAAGGAGTTCTTGGAAGCCAACTTGCCTGGTCCATCTAAGGACTCCAAGATCTTTGTCTGTGGCCCACCAGCCTTGTACAAGTCTGTTTCTGGTCCTAAGGTCTCCCCAACCGACCAGGGTGAAGTCACCGGCGCTTTGGCTGACTTGGGCTACACCAAGGAGCACGTATACAAGTTCTAGATAAATCAATTCAAAACGTCAACTGAGATACCAATTGTAGACCCTCTAGAAGCTCAATTGCCAGGGAAATACATTTCTGGAACCAGGGAGTCAGGTTGCTGAAAAGCCTTTCGTGATAGGGGAACTCAGGTATTTGTAGGGGCATGGCCAATCGATTATTGACTGGAAATATGATGAAAAATCTGCCCATGCGATAGTAAAAAAAGGAGCTGCTTCTCTATGAATGATTCTATAGAGCAACTGCTGTGCCCATAGAGTGGTTCTGGGCTTAGGGTTGCACGAACTGGCGGAGCTAATAAATATAAATACCGATCTCGTTGATGAATCTTGCCTGAAGCATGGTTGATGTATCCTCAACATCTACCGCAACTTCGACGTAAACTTGTTCTGACTGGTCTTCGAGGAACGGAATTGGTATCAATGACTCTGGGAACACTCTCAGCTAGGGTCACAGCCATCCTCTATTCTTTTTGGCAGCTTTTATGCCCTGGATTGAGGTGCAAGCCCAACCGTGGGGTTTATTTCGCAGAATCGCATCCCATCTTATCATCACCATCTCCATAACAATGCCAGTCGTTGCAATCGAAGGATGCTGCCATGGCCAGCTAATCAACATCTACAGGGCCCTACCACCCGAGGTCGAGCTTTTGATCATATGTGGAGACTTCCAGGCCATCAGAAACGAGGCCGATTTCGAAACCATCAGTATGCCCAAAAAGTACCGCCAGCTAGCAGACTTCCACAGATATTACAGTGGGGAGCTCCAGGCCCCTGTGTTGACGGTTTTCATCGGAGGCAACCACGAGTGTTCGTCATACCTCCAGGAGTTGAAGTATGGAGGATGGGTGGCACCAAACATCTACTACCTCGGAGACTTTGGTGGGCTATGGTACAAAGGAATCCACATTGGCGGGCTCAGTGGGATCTACAATCGGTACTCGTTCGTTCAGAACCGACTTGAGGACGAAAAGCTTCCGTACGACGACAGCACGGTTCGGTCGGTGTACCATGTGAAGCCCAAGGACTTTTTGAAAATGTGCCTCATGGACGAGTTGGATATTTGTTTGAGTCATGACTGGCCTGTGGGCATCGAGAAGTACGGGAACGAGAAATGGTTGGTACGGGAGAAGAAGTGGTTTAAGAAGGATATCGACAATGGGACCTTGGGAAGTCCGTTGAATAAGTACTTGTTGAGAGTTCTCCGTCCCAAGTACTGGTTTTCGGGGCATTTGCATGTACGATTTGAGGCCAAGGTGGTATGGGAAGACCAGCCGGAGCAGGGACAGAGCACGCCAGAGTCAAAGAGAGCAAATGAGAACGAGATAGCTATCGATATGGGCGAATCTAGAAAAATAGACTCTGGCAAAGGAAATAGCAACGAGATAAGTATGGACATGGATGAGCCCAGTCCGAGCAAAGTATCAGGGAGAGGAAGAAATTACAGTGAGATAAACATGGACATGGACGAGCCTACAAAATTACCTACTGGTAGAGGAAATTACAACGAGATAAGTATGGACGAGTCCGCTAAAAAACCCCCTGGCACAGACAACACAATCCATGAACTAAGTGCAAACTCAAGGCAAATCTGCCAACACGACCAGATCACAAAAAATACCAATGAGATAACATTGGACATGGATGACGACATCAGTCCATCTGACAAGAAAAGACCCCCCACAGATACACGACGCCAGGTCGCCCACACGACCACCCCAGAGTCTTCCCCCGCCGGTTTTGCACCCAGAAAAAAGCCCCGGCCTCCTCACACCACCCAGTTTTTAGCGTTGGACAAATGCCTCCCCAGGAGGAAGTTCCTCGAGGTATTTTCCGTGGAGGGCCACCAGGGCCATCCTTCGTGCCACCACCAGGGACTCTGGTACGACCCGCGCGCCATCGCCATCAACAAGGTGGTGGAGGAGTACCTCCGCAAGCACGGCCACAAGTTCCAGCAGATTGATATGGCGAGGGTGGCGAGAGACCCGTCCACGCTTCACGTGGTCCACGAGCTCAGGCGGTTGGTAGACATCGAAACTGCTCACTATGCTAAGCGACCCTCTAGCCAGTTACAGGTGCCCACGAATTTCCGCCAACTTGCACCCACCAGCGAGACCGGGGGCCTGGTGCCTGTGCAGTACTGGCCCAGCAACCAGACCACGGCGTACTGCGCGGGGTTTGGAGTGCCGCTTCCGCCATGGCACGAGCCAGGGTCCAAGCTGAAGCAATAATATAGAGATGAGATAGAATCACAAGATAGAATAACGATAGAACTGACATTTTCCAGCGTCTCCGTCAGTACATAATCGACCCACCTACGGAGGGCTCGGAAGTGAGACACCGCACGTGCGCCGCGCACGTGACCAGCCGCACCTCCCCGCGTCATGGCCAAGCGTAATAAGTGGCTGGTGATCGGTGTCGTCAGATGACTTTGTCGCCAACTGCTAGCAATAGATTTATATAACCCATCCACGGTCCATTCATCTCCCCTCCACCTCCGCCACGCTCCTTGCGCTCCACACATCTCCCGCTTCGTGTGCCAGCATCCACCGTCTCCTCTACATCCCAATACCCAGCCTTAACAGCGTCTATTGACTCCCAATACCGGCTCCTCCCTCTATGACCTTCGACCACAACAACCCGCTTCAGGTGTCGCTACCTTATGTGTTCACCAACCCCCAAGACTACCCCACCGAGGTGATGGCGTCACGGTTCCAGGCGTGGCGGTCCATCATCAAGGACTTGGTCAGCTACCTCAAGGAATACGCCAGCGTCCAGGAAGAAATCGTCAGACAGCAAATGCGCCTCCAGCAGGCAGTGGGGACATCCACAGCCCCACCAACCTCCCTGGGCCACTCGGCACATCACAACAATGCAGCCACCGCCCGCAAGGAGGAGTTGAACGCCATCAACAAGTTCTTCTTGCCGATTGGAAACGGCTCGATTCAAGACATCCCTAGCATTTTGACCAAGTTCCACCAGCAAAACGTCACCAACGCCTCGAAAACCCTCAAGGAGATCAACAACGTGATTATCCCCAAACTTGAGGAGTTGAGAAAGGATTTGCAGGTCAAAATCAAGGAAATCAAGAACTTGCAGAATGATTTCAAGACTAGCTTGGGCAAGGAAATCACCGAAACAAAGGCGTTGATGAACCAGTACCAGCAGGCAATCACGGCCTCTAACAAGTTAGACGATGGCTCGTCTCAGCACCATGTGGACGGAAGCTCCGACCACGGGAAAAACGACCCCTACTTGGTCAAAATAAGATTGGACAGACAATTGAAGAGACAGCTTAACGAAGAAAACTACTTGTACCAAGCCTACGCCAACTTGCAGAATGCAGGGGGTAACTTGGAGTCCATTGTCGTGTTGGAGATTCAAAACTACTTGTCCCAGTTCTTGAACCTTTTGAACACCGAAAACTCTTCCCTCCCCGAGTTTTTACTTCCTAATTTCAACAACGGGTTCTTATCTAAAGAGGCTACTTTCGAGTGGAATTCCTTCATCTCTAGGAACTTGCCTTCTAACTCAATCGCTAGTGCTGCCATTGGAAACAATTCGTTTGCCATCAAGGCAGGTACCTTCATTGACCTTTCATTCCCATCTAGAAAGGTGGCTGACCTTAATGTACCAAATTTCGATTCTACCTTGAATGCTGCTGTTAGAGAAGGCTTTTTGGAAAGAAGATCAAAATACTTGAAGAGTTACTCAAGTGGCTGGTACGTGTTAACTTGCAACTATCTTCACGAATTTAAAACTGCCGATCGTAAGAAGGACCAACAACCTGCAATGTCGTTACCTTTGGATTCCTGTACTGTGACTGAACACTCAAAAGACGATGGTAAGACTGGTGGAGTGTACAAGTTCATTTTGAGCTCAAAACTGGCCAATGGTTTGATGCATAGAACTCACAACTGGGTTTTCAGAACCGATACCTACAAGAGCATGATTAACTGGTATTCTGATATCAAGGCCTTAACCAGCTTACCTACTCCTTCCTCGAGAGCAAGATATCTCAGCAAGAAGAAGGGAACAGAAACAACCACTACATCTAAGAGGCTCTCTCGAAACTCCAGTGTTTTATCGTCAGGAACTGCTGCCAGATCAATCAAATCTGGATTGACCAATGCATCTCCCCCTCATGGTGAATCTCATGTGAATGGTAAGCAGAGGCCGTTGTCGCAAGCTACATCCATTCTTAATGCTCATAGATTATCATCTACATTTTCACAGAAGAATAACCAATCGCCAAGATTGGCCAACATGATCAACAGTGATGGAACAATTATAACACCTGTGGACACCTTCGACGATGAAGCCAAGTCGCCAGAGCAACCCGGTCACACTCATGAACAGAGAGATCATGAAAATAAGCAGCCAAGCCAATCTCAGGTCAAGAATGCTCAACCATCTGTTCCATTCCCCAATCAACAATTTCTCACGCCTCAACAGAACTATCCCTACTACTTGGCGCCTCAACCTGGACAAGCTCAGCCACAGCAGTTTTATGATCCAGTTCAACAGCAGTACTTCACCTTGACCCCTTCCATGCCCAACCAAGGTCAACATCCCCAACCTCAATACTTCCCAGCCTCACCACAACCCAACACTCAGCAGCAGCAATTTGTAAGTGTGCCGCAAACAGCGCAAGCACCACAAGTACCAGGCTCTCCAGGAGTACCTTCTCAACCAATTGCGATTAACACTGCAAATTACTTTCCTCAGTACGTCCAAGCAAATGGCGGCCCTGCTCAATTCGGGGAGGCACTTCCATACCCAGCACACCTCCAACCTGTGATCACCTCGACCGATAGGTTATCCATCAATGAAGACAGAAACGGTGGAGAGCACGAGAAGTTGAACAAGGAGCACACTTTTGCCAATAATGATGTTCCAGACGAGGTTTCGACTTTACAGAGCAACGGTGACATCCAGTTGGTAGTGACCACTAGCAACAATTCCTAAGGACGCTGAAGCCCAGGAATCACTGTAGGGATAACTAAGAAGCGAAGGAATGTTTTTTGATAGTACTAGGAGTTTTGGGGCCAGCATGTACAAAAAGTCGTAATGGCATTAATAAATGAATTATTACAGGTAGACAGAGTCTTTTTGGTACAGTTGTAGTCAGGACTAGTCCAAGTAGAGATTGTAGTTTAATTGCAGTTGGAATACAGAAACTACATAAAAAATCTCAAGTGTGACTTTATAGGCTAAGTAGTTGCATAAAAAGGTTCGAGATGCCTCCTAGATCTTCAGCATGGAAACGGTAACTCGCATAATCAGTTCTGGAATGTGATACACTCTATAATGATTACTCGATGAGCTTTCTCAAATTCAAAAAAATCTTACAAATGTTCTACCATTAATCGATGTGGATGTACTATAAATTACTTAAAATACAAGACTCTTAAACGACAACACCTGAGTTAGAGGCGATACGTGGCCATAAATCAGCACATTCCTTGGCGACAGGACCAGTGATGGCAGAACCCTTCATTTCACCCTTTGGATTGACAATGACACCGGCATTGTCTTCGAAGTACAAGTAGACACCGTCCTTTCTTCTCCATGGTCTGGATTGTCTGATGACGATGGCTGGCATAACCTTCTTTCTTAATTCTGGCTTACCCTTCTTGACGGTAGCCATGACCATATCACCAGCAGAAGCAGCTGGCAATCTGTTCAATCTAGCACCAAAGCCCTTGACGGCTATGATGTATAAGTTTCTAGCACCAGAGTTGTCAGCACAGTTGATGACGGCACCAACTGGCAAACCTAACTAGAGGGGTTAGTATTGTTTGATAAACGGTATCGAATGAGCTCATCGGCTTTTTGGGATGGGCATCTCGTTGCCTGCTCGTCACTTCGAGGAATCCTCCTTAGGGCTTCGATCCTCTTGCTTTGAATAGTTGCACATCGCTGTTCTGCTCTCCACTAAAACTTTTCAAGATGACCATTTTCAACGACGGCTTCGAGGGGGCGAGTTCCATCCGACATTCGACTTCTATTGGTTTCCATGATCGTTGACACATACAGACATACGGAACTTGTTACCGGAAGCACCAGAACCAGACATTTTGTATTATATTGATGTTTCTAAAGATCTTCAAAAGAAAAATCACCTATATTTTAACAGAGTGAGGAGGCAGTGGTTGTGCGGGCTGAAAATTTTTCGGGCAGGAGCCGCGAGCACAAGGGCGCGAGCCCTCATGGATGGATGAGAACACGTGACGTGACCGCTGTCAGCTTGACACCCGACATCTGCACACGTGACACTGTTCACTCGCAGCCGCCATGCGGGTGAATGTTTATCCGCTTAAGCAGGGTTCACAGAATAAACACCACCGCGAATGGGTTTGTAGCATTGAAGCCAAACAATCGAGTCCCACCACAGATCGGCGCAGCTAGATCAAGCCAGATTATTGTGGACTCTCAGGGGGAGGGGAAGCACCCCTCCATGCTGGGAAACCATCACAACGAGACCCGATCCGGCCTCTGCTGAGAGTCTCCACCGATCTGGATGCCAAGGGACACCATCAAATGGTGCTTGGAAACTGGAACGCTGTAGTAAACAAACCACAAAGCCCCGGCCCACACTGACTAAGCGAAGTGGGCTCAAGACACTGTTCAGGTAAGTGTTTGCCCTGTTTGGGGGTGCGAAGGCTTGGAACTATTCGCGAGTCTGGGCGACCACAAAGCCTGGAGAAATGAGATCCTGCCATTAAGACGGTGGTGGCCGTGGCGGTGGCGGCGGTGGGCGTCCGAGAAGGTGGCGAACGTCTTCACTCCCAGCACCTGATTGGGCTGTGCCATAGACCAACCTGTACGGCAGGTTGACGTATTTTTGTGCGCATTACTAGTATGGGGCGTAGCCTTAAAGGCTAATCAGCAGACGACAGATACTGAGTTTGGGACACACCACTAATTTTGGACACCACCAATTACGTCCGACTACGGGAACAATTACGTGTCGACTACGCAGATTACGGTGGAAACGAAAATGTATTAGTCTAGTAAAACACAGGAGAAGTAAGCGGAGCATAACGTAGAGAAGAATCGTGAGGAAGGGGCGTTCAGTTGTTCACCACCTTCAAGGAGCCCGGTTGGCGAGCTATCATGTCCGGCAACGAGCCGTTGCTCAATCTGCGGCGCCCAAACTCGGGCGAGGGAGGCCTGTCCTGGCCCCCCAAACCGTGGGAGTTGGTGTCGTGGAAAATGAAGTCTTTTTCGGCGTTGCTGGAGTTGAACGATTCTCCGTGTGAGTTGTGGTATCCGTGGCCCAATCCAGTGGAGTTGGACCGACTGTGTCCATTTTGGCTGTTGGTGTTGGAGTCGGAGCTGGTGCCATTGTAGTGCTGGTTGGCGTAGGCCAATTGTTGGTATGAGTGGGGCTGCTGGCCCATACTAGGGGTTCGAGTAGGGTCCTGCAGTTGCTGCGAGGTGTCGAAGTTGTTGTAGCCACCTGCAATCAAGAATGGGTTGGGATCGAGGGGAGGCTCGGGGCCAAGGCCGTCAGCAGGCTTTTCGCTGATGGGGCCAGAAAGCGTGAACTCGTCGTCGAAGTCGTCGTCGTCCTTTCTGTATCTCCTGAAGAGGAAGAAAGCTAAGAGGGCCAACAAGGCCACTCCTGCGATGGAACCCACCACGGCACCGGCAATGCCACCGCTGGAGAGTGACTTCTTGCTGCCACCGTTGCTAGAGGAGGAGTGGGCGCCAGCAGAGGCCAGGGAGGTGGGCAGAGCCGAGGCTGAGGGGGTGATGGTCTTGTAGATGATGGACTCGGACCCCTTGGAGGGCTGTGCGGTGGTGACGATCACCGACACGGAGGCCGAGGGTGAGGCTGAGGAGGAGGAGGAAGTGGTGGTGGAGGAGGAGTCACTGGAGTCACTAGAGGAGGACGAGGAGGAGGAGGAGGACGACGAGGACGACGAGGATGACGACGACGTGGTCCGTGACGAAGTTGTCCGCGACGAGCTCAGGGACGATGTGGATGATGACGAAGATGATGATGACGAGGATGACGATGACGAGGTGGCAGAGCTGGCAGATGCAGACAGCCCCGTCACGTCGCTGTTGATGTAGATGAGGAAGGAGTCGGAGCCTCCACATTTCTCGAACGGATATCCCTGGCAGTTGACATTGCAGTTGTCGCCAGAGTCTACCTGGTCGCTCTGAGAGGGAACGGTGTCGCCACAGTAGCAGAACTTACCGTTCAACAAGGCAGCCACCTTGCTGTCGGAGCACTTCTGCTCACAGTGGCCCGACAGCTGGAAGTTGAAGTTGTCGGCTAGGGTGACTGATGACAGGAGGGCGCTTCTGGGAAAGCACCCGCCCGAGGACCAGGCGGCAGCCGCCAGCTGGAAGCCGTAGCACGACAACACAAGGAGGGGGAGGATTTGCATGGGAGCGAAAGACAGTCCAGATGAGCCTACCAACGATGATGGCGGTCTGAATGAAGTAGCGACCTTTTGGTGTTTTGGATGAAGAATCAGAAGGCGATCACTGCGAAAAACCAGTGCGATTTCGGGCTGATTTGCTGCTTATATACAATCTAAAAATATTTGGTAAACAGACAAAGCCTCACCGGAATTAAGAGATGGGCAGGTGGGAGCAGGCGGTGGTGGTGGGGGAAGGGGAGAGTTGGAGGATGGGGAGAGCGTAGGGGAGGTGCTGGGCGACGGCAGGGGAGCGTAGGGCAGGTGCTAGGGTAGGTAGAGGACGGTCCTGGTAGCTGGGACTGGGGCTTTGACCTCGAGGGTGCGCTTCACAAGGGTATGACACGGGCGCCAGGGCTGCGGGTGTCGGCCTGTGCCTGTGAAACCTGCACCATTCGGGGTCAGTGCGAGCGAAGGGAGGATAAGGATGGGGAAGGCTATGTATTAGCAAAGAAGATAAGGGGGACGGTTGACTACCAGCAGGAGGCTACGGAGGGAACACCCTCGCCATTCCCTGGTGGTTCCAGAGAACAAGGACGGCCGATCGCTGCCGGTGCACCCGTGGGGCAGATCCCGATAGAAGGGGCGTACCCCCCGGTTTCCAGAACGCTACTGGATGGGGATGCGACTTGCACCACCTGGCGTCCAGACCGATCGGGACGCGAAAAGGCTGAGAGGAGAAGGTGCGAGATGGGAAGATGGAGTGTGGAAGATGGAGGACGGAAAGACCAGATCGGTGCCTGTCGGGCTTATCTGGGCTTTACGGGCTGTCCAGTTTCTCTGGCTTGGCTAGCCGGCTTGATTCATTGTCCACTTACGAGCTTGCTGTCGGCAGGAACATGAGTGGTGTGGCAGAACCGAGCCTGTGGTGCAGCCCTGGATTTTGCAGATTTTTGTCAATTTCTTGAAAACTCGAATAGGCTGGATAAACACTCTCGACTCAGAAGTAGATCGTGGATACCCAAAGTAGTGGAGACGGATACCTGGATAGCGAGGAAGACAACAGCACGGTTGTCGGTTTCCAGCCATCGGCGGTGTCTCGAATCCATCACCACCAAACTCTTCTGTCCCAGAACCGGTTTGTGTAGCTTGCACCTGCAGGAGATCACATCAAAATAATGGGATTTCAGGTAACTGTCTAGGAAGCCCCGGTTGGGGGATCGGGTCACCCGATCAATAAGCCCAGTAAGGAACCGTTTCAACATGCAATGGGTTGTGAGTCTCGTGGCAGCTTGGGGCAGAGAGGTGCTACAGTATTGTACAGATGAAACAGTGAGGGAATATCCAGAGCAGTTTCTACGGCTGGACACCTTAGCTGGTGCCCTGTCAGCTGGGATGGGAGGCTTCGTATCATCTCTCTCACCACCCACGTCTCACCTCCCACGTCTCGCCTGTCACCACCCACGTCTCTCACCCTCCTAGCCCTCCTTAGCCCTCTTCTGCCCTCCATCATGTTCATGTCCGGGTAACCCCCTGGCCACTACAAAAGCTCGCTGGCCACCAAATTCATTCTCCAGGACTCGAATACTCAAATCAGGTAGAGGAGCTTCTCCCCCATAACCTGTGGAAATATTCTTGTTCTAGAGAACCTTGCCCTTTTCGCTAACCACGATCATATCCCATAGATCGTCGTTTGATAGTAGTTGGGCGCACATTTGTAACCATCCACTTTGGCCCAGTTAGTAACACTCCCACTACTGGCCAGTCTTCCCACCGCTCTACACCACTGTCTTTGGATCAGCACCCGTACTCTCTGGTAGCCATCCGTGCTTCTGATAGCCAAGCATCCCTCTGATAGCCATCCTTTCTTGCCCTACTAGCGGTGGTCCTGGCTCGTGCTCCCCCAGTTCCTCTGATTATTGAGGCCCGCGCAGCTTCTACATGTACACCCATCAAATCCACCAACCGATTTCCGTTCACCAAAACATCCCGCCATGTCGCTCCGCTCCATCGACCTGGTGCTTCTCCAGCATTCAGCAGACATACAGGCGTTGCGGATCCCCAACATAGCCGAATACGTCCAGTTGCTGGCACATGTGGCCAGCTCTCCGTACGTGGATCAGTTCAAGCTACGTCAAATCAAGACGGAGTTGAATCGCATAAGGCACAAGGTAGCCACAGAACATGCAAACGACAGGACCCACACAGATACCTTGAAGCAAGTGGACACTCTCCTCAGCAGTGTGGACGAGAAGGAGTTTGTTCTCTGCAAATTGACAGCCGCCTACACCGCTCAGTACCAGCAAGAATTGCAAAGGGACACTGAGCCAGAGGCCATTGACAATACCAACGAAGCAGAGCCAGTGGCGGAAGACGACTTGACGTCGCTCCGCCAGCGCCTTTTGTCAGGAGGCCAGCACACCCAACATCTCGATGAATCTCTCAACAACACTGACAGCCTCAACGAGTACCACGAGTCGGTGCAGGAAAACATCCTCAACGACTTGACCGAGTTGACATCGACTCTCAAGAACTCGGCCATCGCATTGAGCTCCAAGATCCTCAACGACGACTTCCAGATCTTGAACGAAACTAACGAGAACATCATTAAAAATTCCAGCATGTTCAAGCTTATCGACAGAAACTTAAACAGCTATCTCGAAAATAAGTCAGGTGGCAAAATCAGTTTGTTCTTTTTGATTAAGGTCACAGCTGCGTTGATTGTGACATTTTTAGTGATGATAATCTTTGTAAAGATCATTCCCAAGATCGGTTAGGGAGCCACCGCAATTAACCCACAATGCTCGGTAGGCTGATTCTTCAAGTGGCCCAAAACAAGCCTGAACTACCTGGTTCGCCACTCCAGGTTTGCTACATTCACGATCCAACCCATTGTAAGGTACTAAACGATTGCATCAAGATCTGACAAAGCAAATTTTCCTGGCACACAGAACCCACCTTAATCGATTTCAATCAAAACGGAAGATAATCACAACAGCCCCGAAATGGAGCCCTACAATGGATATCCATATTCCCATGACTTGGACGGACTTCTTGAATAAAACATATTACTCAGTATATATAGAAAGCCTAGAAGTTTTATGTATAAATTTGAAAGTTATAGGTAATACTGAATTACGAAGTATAATAAAAGATAATGCTAATGATATTTTTTTGGGGTTTTTGAATAAACTTCTTTTGTATTTTGTTCCTATCATTCGTACTATCATTGATCAGACTCAACAATAATGAAATGATGTATAAAGATCGAAACGAATCATAGTTACCGCCGGTATATCAATCAGTATCTAAAGAATAGGACCGGAAAATAAATAAAATGGAGACAAAAAGATGTGATTTCATTATACATAACCAGATCATGATTCATGTATGTGTCTCATCCATATGGTGAGCCTGTGACAACATAAACACCTTAAGGAAACATGTTCATGAAAGGTCTATTGCTGTTGCTGGTTTTGTTGCTGTTGTTGGTGATGATGTTGCTGTTGATGATGGTGAAGGTTCTGGAGGTGTTGTTGGTGTGGCTCTTCATTCATAAATTCATTATCGGAAAATGATGGATTGGAGACGTTTTCAAGTCCATTGAACCCAACTTGAGCATTTTGACTTTGGAATTGTCTTGGTAAGTTACCACATCTGTCCTTACCAAAGTTGATCTTTAAATTCTTGTAATCATTGAAAGATTTGATTCCATCGATAGCCTTGATAGCATTGGCAATGTTGACAAAGTTGATGAAGGCACAATTCTTTTCTTCCAAGTAGTTGATTTGTTCGATATCACCAAATTTGGAGAAATCTTCTCTCAACTTTTGAGGATTGTAGTAATCAAAATCAATGATGTTTCCAATATAAATGTTTCTAGAAGCACCATTGGAAACAGCTAACGACAAAGCGTTAGACAATGGACCGGAATGCTTACCCCATCCAACCTTGATTCTACGGTTGTGAATGGTCAAACCATGTAATTGACACATAGCAAAGAATTGAGCAGCAGCAATGGGATCAATGAAGGTGATGAAACAAACATGTCTCTCCTTCAAGAATCTAATACTTTGTAACAAACCACCTCTGACAACGTTACAAATCTCTTCGACAGAAGAGTCTTGATGTAAGTTTCCCAAATAAACGGTTCTGTTACCTAAATTGTTGGCTCCACCAGCTTGAGTGGCAATTTGAGCAGCAGCAGCAGATTGTTGAACTAATGCAGAAGAAATAAATTCCCGGTCGGCAGCAGTAACGATGTGTTCCATCCCTGGAGCCAATCCTAAATATTGTGCAGCATTGTGTTGCTGGGTCTTTGTGATAAATGCACATCTATCTTTTCCGTAAAAGCATTTCTTATCCAAATACTTTTCTTTCAATGGCAAATTAGCAACACATCTGATAGCACTCAATATAGATAAGAAATGAATAAATGCAATACCTTTTTCTGGAATGATTTTGATACAGTCAATTACACCATAACAAGACAAGTCTTCTCTCAATTCTTGTTCAGTTATAATTTCTCCATTGACTGGGTTGTTCAAATTACCCAAGTAAACGTTTCTAGTGGCTCCATCCCTTTGAATAGATTCCAAAACAGCAGGCAAAATTGGACTATTCTTACCCCAGCCAATTCTGATGTCATGACCCTTGATACTTAACTTTTTCAAGATACAATCAGAATGGAATAACAAAGCTGATTGATGGTCTATGAAGGAAATGAAAGCACAGTTCTTGGCAGGCAAAATCTTGACACTTTCCAAAATACCCGATCTGACGTAATCCAACAATTCATTTGGTTGGATATCAGAAGGAATATTGCCCAAGTACACAGTTCTAGAAGGAGCCGCATTGGAGTTAGCAGGCCCACTGTTCTGACCGTAGACCATTTCACCTTGGTGGGATTGGGTTTGCGATTGCATGTTTGAGACTGGTGGCATATTGGCGCCTTGATGGTTAGCACCATTGTTCATTTGAGCGTATTGGGATTGGTTTTGGTTTACCATACCTTGGTTAACCTGAGGCATGGAGGATTGCCCTGGGGCGCCCGTGTTGCCGTTGATGAACACACCGTCTTCATTGTAAAACTCGTTCCCAGTACCGACAGTAGAGGAAACGTCGTCTTGAAACCCGAAGGAGGCATCGTTCTGGTACTGAGGGTACTGCTCGAACGAGTTTTGCCTGGTGTCGAGCGAAGGAGGCATGTTACCTTCAAGGATCAATTGATCCTCTGGGTTCTGCTGGTAGTATTGCGGGTAGTAAGGCTGGGCCATATACTGCTGAGGTATGCCTTGATAAGGGTCGTAGTAGGACATGGTTTTGTCTGAACTTTTAAGGGTCTATAAGTAAAACTGCAAGTGACAACGAAGTAAAAGAAGAAATCAGCCAAATATATCAGACAACGAAATGAAGGAACCAGAACCAGTGAAAAAGGAGAAAAAACGAACGAGATCGACTAAATCGAATCAATCACTGATGATGACACGGTGGATGGTGAATGCAGTGATGGATTAACAGAGCTCAACGAAGCACCAACTGATCTAGGATGTTAATCAATCAACTGAGGCGTTTGCTGTACGGGAGTGGGGGTCTGAACAAAGAATGTGGCAGACCTTTGAATAACCAACGGATGAATCAAATGGACAAAATGAGGGCCACCAACTTGAGTATCCACGAAAAACGAGACCTAGGCCGAAAAATTTTCTTTTGATCTCTGCGCAGAACAAAGCCTGGAAGGGTTGAACAAAATAGTGGTGGGATGGCGAGGGACGCGAGGGGAGCTACCGCCGCCAGGGGAGAAATTACCGGCATTGTTGGGCCGGCGCGACACGACAGGTAGTGGGAGGACGGTGGGAAAAAACACCACGGTACTAGTACCGGGGTGGCATTACTGGGACCTGTGAGTGGCATTATTGGGGGTTTGTAGGGGTTACCACCATGCTTGTGGGGATGTAGTAGATCACCCCCCAGGGCCAGCACCGATGTGTCAGGGTTGGTGACGGGCTACTGTCACCATGTCTCAGTTTCTGCGGGGCCGATGCATGCGTGGTGGTGCCGTGATCCGTGGAGTCTAAGGACAAATAACGGCCGAGGAACGCCAAAACCCGGGGCCAACGGCCGTGAGCTACTCATCGTCGTCCGAGCTGCCGTAGTCAGTGTCTTCCTGGAGCGGCTCTGAATCGGGCCGCTCGGGAGTGCTTTTTGCAATCAGGAGGTCTTTTTCGCCATCACTGGAATAGTCTGTGTCCTGAGCCGATTGGTGGGGCGATGCCTGTGCCGGGTCCTGTGCCGGAAGGCTGTCTTCGATTTCTGATTCTGATTCTTTTTTGACCGTGACCGGATATGCGGGGCTATTGTTCTCGTTGGGCACTGCATCTTCAGCAGGGTGTAGAGATTCGCTCATGGAGACCGAGGTTTCTTGGTTCAGTAAATTTGGTGGGTATTTTTCTCCAAGTGCTTCTGCTGGGTGGTTGTCATCTGTAAAGTCCTCTACCGGCTCCTGTTTGACCTCCACCCTCTGTGAGTCCATTAACTCCGGAGATTTTTCTCTTTCTGGCGTTGGGCTTTCGGAGGGTTCAGGCGTGGTCATCTCCACATCCGAGGAGTCTTTCTTGACCTTTTTCCGCCTTGAGACCGGCTCCTTTTTGATCCGCTCTCGCTTGACAGACGCTGCCCGTTTCTTGATGTACTTCTGGTCCAATTCGTCTGCGATTTCGTCCTGGTTGATGAAATTCAACCCACTGGTACGGTACCTCTCGTTGAGGCCCTCTAGGTGGTCGGTGGGGTACTTGTCCTTAGTCAAGCTCCAGATCGTCTCTTTCTTGGAGTCCAACAATTGGTAGAACTTCTGCTCCAAGTCGTCCACGATCATGCGGTGACTTTTGGCGCTGGTTTCGTAGTTGGCACGGACGGCAAAGTTCTCTTGTTCGAGGGTGCTGATTCGCTTCTTCAACAACTCGATCTCCGAGCTCATGGCCGTGCGCTGGCCGTGGATTAAGTCCAACCAGTTGAACAAGTTGCCTTGGTGCTCGTCTAGCTCCACAGCAGCGAGATCGAACGACCCCACAGTCAACGGGAGCTTGTCGGTGGTCTTGATAGATACAGCCAATGCACCGCTATTGGGGTCATCGTCCGACTCGAGCAAGTCTCCCGTGAGCGGGTCGTACTGGGATTGTAGCGCCATGAGCCTGGCCTCTACTTGTAGCCGCTGACTGATTTCAGAGTCTCTGTCCTCCTCGTCAATGGGAAACAAGCCGGCAAGGACACTAGTCCATTCCTTCTTGGGAACCCTGCCGCCACGAAAAATGCTCTGTGACAACTCAGCAGTGATGTCCGTGTGGAAACTACCGTCTTGGTACACTCCGGTGATGGAGATGTTGGTAAAGTTGGGGTCGTCATTGGAGATCTGGGACCGAGCAACATGGAGATAGATTGTGGTGGACTTGATGATGTCGTGGGTGTTTCGATCTTCCACTGTCAAGGGAATTGGCCATATGGTGCCGCTTAAGGCGCTCTCAGCTTCTTGAGACATGGTTGATTGTCGCGATAAATATGGAGATGGCTGAGATAAGACGATCGCGACAGATCTGGGGAAGACGAGGATATTGATGGTTTTATGGATAGAGCAGACGGGACCACTTGGTGTAGTATAGAACAACGATACAATTTTGGGGTGAATTGCATTGAGTACTTTCATGGGCAAGATACTTAAAAGTGGCCAGTGGTGCTGAGTGACGGTATGAACTACAGAGGGAAAGATAGACTCAGTTATTGACTGGTCAATTCTACTCTTTATACTTATTAAACACAAGTTATCTACTACAATAATAATAGCGATTTTTACTCTGCCGATTCTTAGGATTTCCTGTCATATTCTTAGTCAGTTTGATTAGCGTGTAGTTGGTAATTTGGTGTGATATCGCTGCAATGAGAAAATGTTGAGATGGCATAGAGCAGAATGATACAATTAATCTTCAAGTGCAATCTCAGGCAAAAAGATCAGTCTGAATACCAGATCTATGCTGCCAATATTCGATCACAATAATGACTGGTTTGTCCAGAGTTTGAGTTAAGTCCGTTATGTAGAATAAGAGAACACACAGAACACATTAGAAGAAAGGACACCAACCAAAGTAGATCAACGCCAAATTTGACTCGCTGGTCGCTTCCTGGATCAATTCTCTCACCACTGCCTCATCGCTCAAACCACCTGCTGTCAATTTATCCATTACCGTCAGCACTGCTCTTCCTGCTTCTGAGCCGTCCTCCTCTGGCTGGACCACCCACCCCGTATCATCGTCCTGCAACTTCTTCTTCCGAATGGGAGACAATGCCCAGGAGTACAACGGATCCCAGCGGAGAACGTCTAGGATCGAGATGATATGGTCTTTGTTGGCCCTCAACACCTTGAACGTAAGCTCACAAGATCTCTTGAAAACACCCTCCACTCCAGTGACTCCTAGTCCATCCACTAAGTCTCTGGTCAACCTGAAAGGCACGGTTTCAGGTATGGGCAATCGTTTTCCCTGGTCAAATGCAACTCCAAGATCAATATGGATAGGTTCTCCCGTGCTTTTATCAATTAATATGTTATTGCAATGGCGATCACCCAATCCCAACATATGGCCTACCATAGAAGTGGTTGCCATTCCATGACTATAGGAGATTCTGCTCTTGAACCAGGAATCGGGCGTGACAAAGTTCTCAAAGAAGAAGTACCGTAGTACGGGGTGAATACCGCTAGTAACTTCTTTATAAACCCTGATACGCTCCTCTTTATCATTCGACTGACAATCTTTCATTTTGATTCTCGCCTTGTCTAGCTGAAGCAGATCGTACTTTATATGGTACGGTTTGACAATATCTACCAAGGCGATTGAATTGGCCACAAACTCAATGATCCCCGATTGTGGTCCAATGGGAACGGCCTTGTAGGTTCTAATAGCCAATTTTCGACGCCTGGTTTCTCTGGCACGATGGAAAATATGATTAACTTTTTCGAAGACTTGCTCCATAATGGAGTCTTGTCTGAGATCATCAGTACCATGCTTAAAGAGAATCTTATGCGTGGAGCCGTCTGTAAGAGTAAAAGTGGCAATCTTTGGCAAACTCAAACCAGATGTTGCAATGGATATTTTGCAGTCAATTCTATGCAATTTTGGAATGTTTTTGTACATTGTCGTCTGGTCAAGAGGCAAGTTCTTTGTTGGTGGTGGAATATGGGGAAGAGATTCAAGCCAGTATTTTCCAAAGCTTGCTCTGTCAAGGTTAAGACTTTTTCCTTTAGGAACCTTGTATTCCGCAAGTTTGACACTTTCATTGCAGAATAGTTCAATCGTGGACAAAATTTCTTGATATAAAGGATTTTCATGACTGAGTTCATTCCATAATTTGTTCGCAGCCATGTATTTCGAAATAATGATACCACTTGTGATATCACTGGAATACGCCTCATGCTTTCTAAGTGACATTAATTGATAGAGAGTATGATGCGGATGATCCACACATAATTGAACCAACAAGAGGTGAAGAAGGTTCTGAAATGAAGTCTGTTCATTTGAAAGTCTTGAAATGAGTTGTGCACACCAGCTTATTAATTTATAAGAGGGTAGCTTTAAAAGGAAGTTTTTAATAGAGGCATTAAGAACGTCTCTGTTTGTATTCTCCAACCATAATGAAAAAAACTTATCAAGACATTCCTCGCTTCCACCAAACGAAACACTTTTAAGATATAACTCCACAGCTTTAAAAGAGAACTTTTCCTTGTTGGACTTGATGTTTTCGAGTTCATTCGTCTCCAGTTGAAGTTGATGCTTTAGTTTAACATAAAACTTCTGAACATTTTTCTTTTCTTTGGCCGAAACTGACGTTTTGCTATAATGTGATTTTAACTCTTCAATTTCTTGTTTCTTGTTAGCGACCCTCTTTTCAAGTTTCAGTATATCTTCATTCAAACCCCTCGACTTATACTGTGTCTCACAAAAATGAGCTAATGCTTCATATACCTTGGGATCATTTCGATGGGGCTGTTGAGATTCAAGGGCCAAAGTTTCTTCACTCATCCATCTATAAGTTGGAATCACATATTTTTCCATTATGTTCGATGCCAAATCTTGACGAGATTCAGACATCCATTCAACCAATCTAGAATTAACAACACTAATTGAAACACTCAACTGATTCACAGGGAGAGAGATCCCACCATCTTCCTGAATTTCCTGAAGCATTAAAACTGGAATACTTGTCTGTCCTTGTGACCATAAGGAACAAGCATTATGATATTTGGAGAGATTAGAAATCTGTTTAGTAATAGCATCAGCAGAAGATATTTTGTTTTTTGCTATCCGGTCTAACAAAATAGTCGAGCTTATCATTTTCTGTTGCTTTCTGTTGTTACGAGCAATGTTATTAAACCTGGATAACTCGTTAATGATAGCAAGCCAATGCCAACGAGACTGCTTACCAGATTGGCCTGCTAGAATTTGAAAGGCTACTTGTCTTGCATTGAGTATATTTTCCGAAAAGTCAATATCACAACGTTCGAACCACTTAGTTTGATCATTGAAATTCTCAATGGGTTTAACAAAGTCGAAATCTTGATCTTCATAGTCAAATGCAGTCAACCCTAGCGGGTTCAGTGTGCTTTTAGACTCTGCCAAACCATTAAAATAATCAATGATATCCCTAACACTCTCAAGAGTTGCAATCAGCTTCATCCAGCTAAGTGACTGATTCCCTATAGTCTTAATATCCAGGAAACTATCAACGAAGCGATCCTTATTCGAAAGGACTTCAACAAGCATATTCTCACATATGTTCGTGCCAGGTGCTGAGCGTTCAAGAATTAGTTTCAAGGCTTTGTAGAGTATCGCGTTTTCATTATCTGGCTTCTGAACTGCTGGTAAATCCCAACAATTCAATTTCCATGCCCACTCATAATTATTAGAACCCTCCTGGTTAAGCATTTTGGAAACACCCAAATAACCGTTGGCTAACATGGATTTAAGGACAGGCCCCGAAGGAGTATTCTTATCATCCAATGTAATATGTGCATCAAGGTATCCACTATCAAAATTGAAGAGATCTGATGAAGTGGTTTCGACCAGTTTAAATGCATAATCCAAAGATGTCTCAACTGGCAAGCCATAAACAAGATCTTCATCGTCAAGAGATTGGTATATTTTCCTCAAGATAATTGAATTTGGATTTTCTGTTTTCATATTCACACAGTTGATATTAGAGCCATTCATTTTATCTTCAAAAATCATCAATGCAGTGTGATACAAGTTGATCTCCGAGGCAAGTTTATAGCATATTTCAAGGTCTAGTGAGTCAAATATGGCTCCGAAAGCGCTTAATCCTTTTCGAAAACATATACGCATTGAAACCAATATGTCCATAAAAAGTCGTATCATCTCGTTTGGCATTTCCATGTTGTGCATCTGAAAGACGGCCTCAGTAACAAGTTTTAACGCATCATTTTTGGTGTTGGCATAGTAGCAGAGAAGAAATGGCAACTGTTTTCTTGCAAATCCAGGAACCTTAGATGCAAATATGGCCATTAAAGGAGCAAGACTGATTTTCTCTGATAACTCGTTGAGAATGGACAGGAAAAATCGGAAAGCGAACATCTCAGCACCTTCTTTCGCTTTCTCATGGATGTTAGAAATGAAAGAATGGACATTTTCGTTCAATTGATAACTGGGTTCATCATTCAACTGGTTACAAGACTGATAACTCAACGGAAGTATGTATGTCAAATAGGGCGAAAGCAACAGCGAAAAGTCCTTTGCGTGTATGCTTGACGAATTGCTTGATTTTAGCATTTGGATCAAGGAACCCATGATACTTTCGGCACACGCACATATTTCTGGATTCTCATCTGACAAGTAGCTTTCAATCAGCCTCAATAAAATACCAAATGAGGATATAGCATTAAAGAAATCATTACCATCAATATTCTCAAATTCCCTTTGTTCCAAGATTCTTTCTGGACCATCCATCAAACCACCATTGAGATAATACTTTCCCAAGTATCTTGCACTCCAAAGTTTAAAATTGTTTGATTGCTTTGGATAATCAGTAGACTTCACTTTTAAAAGAATTTTAACCACGTTGTCACTGTAATCCAGTATAGTGCTCGAAATTTCGGATGGAAAAATGTTTGAAATTAGACTCAAGATATCATTCAAGTTTCCTCCACCAGTGCAAATCTCTATCTCTTTTGAATCGGCCAAGAATTTCTCAATTGACCACGGTGGTAAGTGCGTTGGAAATGATCCCAAAATCTCAACTGCAGTAATCAATATTGGATAGATGGATCTTTTCGATTCCAAATGTAAAATGTACTCCTTTAGATTCTTCAAAAGACTTTTCGAAAGCACTGCTTTTGGAGCCTTGAGGAGGACTGAGATGAGATGAATCATCAACGGAAGGACATCTTCAGCATACCTTGAAAAATACTGAATATCAAATGACTGGAGAATACCCAGAATGTCTTGACAAAAGTAAAGAGTTAATTCTGATTCTTCGTGCACTGTTGCATCCCCAGACAAAGCGCACAAACATCTTATGATGAGATTAACAACCTGAAACTCCAGACGAGTGTGTGATCCACCTAGTAAAACAATAAGTTTGATTTGCCTTAATAATTGTATCTTATCTTCGATGGACCTGGAACTTTTATATGTTAGAGAAATTCTTCTGATGAGAAAGTAAACCGTGTGTACATTCCAGAACTCTTTACCACCCTTACCATACTTCTGCACCAACTTTTGAATCAAATCTAAACTCGAATTAATAGAAATCGAAGTTTTTTCATTCTTTGGTAAGATGTACGAACGCAAAAATAATGAACTTGCCAGATCCGACGCGAACAAATCTTTCAAAAGAGTATCATTTGAAAGATCTGTATGACTTATGATTTGTAAAATGGCAATCTGAAGATCTTTAGTAAGCAGCAATTTGTACTGAATATTCTGATTAGCCAATAGCTCAAATATTTGGTTACGTATACCATCTTTGCTATAAGCCAAAGCAATGATTAGGGGGATACTTTCATTTATGATATTCGTCAAGGAAGAGTCTCTCGACTGTGCTATCTTTAAGTAAAGATTATCGACCTCTGAGTCTGTTTCTAAGGAGTGTTTTTCCTCTTTTGTTGTCATTGACACAGCAACAATTTCTTTGTAATTGGATTTTAAGAATTGGGCCTGATCATTGAATCCAAAAACTTTCCAAGGAAACAAACTTAGATTATCAAATTTCCACCAAAATCTCAATATCTCTAGCTTGTAACAGGTAAATAATTCTTTTGTATTTGATAAGTTCATAATATCGGCATAACCTTCAAGCGTGGGTTCCAAATAATGTGCAAACTGGCCAAATTTTGATAGCTTGAGTTGGTTAAACAACGACGTAATGAAAATGGATGTCGAATTTCTTGAAATAATCATGAAAAACAACGAGTAAGTTGATGCAGTCTCTCTGAGCTCCTCGGGATTAACAAAACAACTTACTAAAGCATGATATTCTATCGTTCTTTTCGAGCCAAGGAGCAGGTCAAGCCATTTGAGAATACTCACAGCCAAGCTTATCTTAATGATGTTCGGTGACTGGCGTACATAGTTGAGCATATTTGATTGGACAAGCATGTTACTTATTATCGTTTCATCGTTTCGCAACATGAATACACATAACCACTTGCAGTATTCAGTTACTGATTCTTGTGTATAGATCAATGCCTTTTCTCCACATTCTATTAGCCACCCAGACATATCAAAGCAATCTCTTTTAAAATCATCATCAGTTCCATTGACAAATAGTGATACCAGTAGAGTTAATAATTTTGAGACTGTGATTATTGTTAACTCGTTTCGTTCTAACTCATGATTTGTGAGAATTCTTTCACCCATTAGCCGTACGATTGAAGATAAATGCGGTGAAATGCTAGATGGTTCAATATGAGAATGTTCAATATAACCAACAAGGAAATAAACTGTACTAAGAAAATCAGGAAGGTTTAGTTGATCAAGATATATCGCCAATGAGGACAAACTGCTAGCAAATTGGAGGTTTCGCGACTTATTAAAGTTGATCAAAAATTTCGTTGATTCAACCGAGGGAATACAAGAATACTCTAATTTAAACTTGTTTTTTGAGTTTGCAACAGGGAAATCTTTCCTTGACCTAAATTTGACTTCATTGAACTCATTGCCAAAAAAATCCCCCAGCACATCCATTCCCAGATTATCTGCACTAATTAATTCCATTGGGGCGGCCGATGCTTCCCTGCTATCTTCATGAGAGGTAAAGTCATTAAACAACAAATAGTCATCAAGATTGATCGGCAAGCTAATATCCCACTCCATTCTACTCGCTAGACTCAAAATATTCAACTTGCTTTCGTCTGAAAGTCCTTTTGAAGACTCGAAAAGCTCTTCAGAATTCTGTTCAATCCTCGCACAAATAGACCCCATATTTCCAGAAACACTGAGTAATGACCCAAGTTTAATAAGTATTGATCCCCACTGGAAGTTAAGATATGGATCCAAACTTGACTCACAAGATCTCAATAGCACTTCAAATAAACCAGTAAAATCCTGCTTTGAGAGATGATCTAAGGCAAAATCTTTTATCTTAGAGTTTTCAGGTTTTTGATGGGATGTTTTTATTAGCATGAACTCTTCAAGCTTGTGAAATGTTTTCTCAAATAAACAAAATTCTGCCATTGGGCCACAATACAAAGATGGTAGTGCAGTAGGGACATTATACTCCACCTCAACTCCACATAACCATCCGATGAATTTAGGCAAACCTGAACAGCTCAATAATAAATTATTTTCATTAATCTGGTTTCTTTCTAATTTGTCAATCAGCCAAGTTTCAATTCCACGAGAAATAAGCGCTCGCTTCTGAAAGTCTATTCTTATCATGAATTTGTAGATAGCATACCAAAATTGAATAGCTTCGTTACTCAACATAAGCGGTCCATTTATTTTCGGAAGTTCAATTAGGCTGTCCAATTGTGTCACCAATGAAATGTCTGTGGTAATTTCTTCATTTGGTGAAAGTAGTACTAAGTTGTAGAATAAACTGCATGAAATTTGCCATGCTGAAGGATCTTTTAAACTTTGGAGTGAAAGCTTCAACAATTGCACGTGTATATCTGTCATGTCTGTCTGATAATAAACGATTGACCCGATGGAATGGAAAGTCCAAAATTTGAACTCATCTTTAAAAGACCATAGTGTCAATCTGGAAAGCTCATTCAACACAGAATTGTCGACATATGGGTTTTGTTCATCACTTTCTAGATAGAATACCAATAACTGTAATGTCTTTTGTTGTTCCTGTGCAGAAAGATGTTCTTTTGCTAATTGAATAAAAAATTCGGAGGGATTGGCCGCTTTATCTAATACACTGCTGAATCTATCCACTTTCAATCTTTTTCTAGGGGTCTCGAAAGATTCTATTCTAGAAGAATCACTTTCGTCGGAGTTTTCAGAGAGAGACTGTTTCAACTTGTAGTATGTGCAAACTAGTCTGCTTATACCAAGAGCAAGCATCCAGGACTTGTGATTCCCCGACTTTAAATATATTGTGTTAAGTTTAAACCACGTCCTTTCATGATCGGTGGTATGGATAATTCCAATATCACTTGACTCAAACTTGTAATCGCCTGTATTCAATTTTGAGATAAGATTAAGGATCAACGTTTTTACGTTGTACACTAGAATATCATTAGTTTCCGGTCTTGTTTCTGAGAATGTTGGAGGTAAGGTCTGCGAGTCAAGGACTAAGGCCATTTCTTCTTCCTGGAACTCTTTTGTTAAGAGGCCCCAGTTCATTAAGCTGTGAGTTGCAGAAAGGTTTAAAAACGTTAGAATTTGAATTTGAATGGAATCCCAGGTTGTGTTATGGTTGTTTAATAAAATTTTCACACCCAACCCCAATAATTTATTAACGAAGGAAGCATCTTGCGTTGATAGCACTATGGCCAATTTGTTGATCAATTTTAAGTTTATGGTGACAATTTGGTGGTCAGACTTGAATAGTTGCAGGGAGTCCTCGATGATAGGGTACAAGATTTTGTAGTTATGATAAATATGCAAATAGTTTACCGAAGTCAGGCACTGGTACAAGTTGTGTAATGCTTCAAACATTGTAGTGATTAGCGAGTTATAGCTGTTGTTCCACTGTGAAATAAGCATGGAGAGCACCCGGGTCAAAAAATGGCAGATTCCGTTCCATTCTTCGATAGTTAAGTGTTCAATAAAGTAATCGAGGGCCAATATTCTATTGAAGATAATGGCAAAGTCCAAGGCGCATGGCTCGAGTACTTTTTGCTCTATGAAGAAGTTGTCTACGATATTGGAGGTTATTCCCAAGAGGGTCTTGTACTTCAATTGAATCGAGCTGGACTTCTCAAGGATGAGCTTGAGCGATAGGGCAGCCCTAGAGAGTCGGGTATCTGTGGCTGCTATTGGGTTTGCTTTGTATAAGGAAGATTCGAGTTGTATCAACTCAAAGATGGCATTTATGAGTAGTTTCAATTGCTTTGCCGTGAGGCTAAATCTGGAGGACGAAAGGGTATCAAGGAGAGAGAGTGCATCATTACGCTCTTTGATCTTGGATGATGCCAATGATAAGGTGATCCTGGATATATCTAGAGTGGACATGGGGCATTGGAGGAGTTACGCGTGCGACGTGATGCGTTTGAAATGGGGGGATAAGTGAGTAGAGACATTTGGCGATGGGACTCGCGGGACCTAGCGAGAACTGGCGGGACTTAGCGAGAACTGGCGGGACTTAGCGAGAAAAAAGATGAGTTTAGTGAGAATTGACACTCAGGAGTGATAAGGCGCGACCAACAGGGAGAAAAGAAATAGGAATTGCGGAGTTGGGAGCATCATAGGGCTAGTAAGGGTAGTGATAAGTAAGAGCAAGTCAGGCATTGTTAGTCCTTCTTCTGTCTTGCGATAAATCATGGACACTGATGCTTCCTCCAGGAAACAGTAATACGGCATATTTGTTCCAGACATTAAGAATGTAACTTCTCTACAAGCAGAGGTATTTTGGAAAGTATCACTGAGTACAAAGACGGGGCCATCTATTCTCAGGCTTCCTCAGAATTCAGCTAAGTATCAACTAGTGTTGGGTCCTGTGAGAAGTGCAATGGGTTGTGTTCACTTGGTTGATCTGTATAAGACATGTATCAACCGCTGGCCACTGCGACATCCTAATCTGGAAATTTTTGGAACCATTCTCTACACTTCTGCAGTTGGACATTTTGTATAAGATGATACGGGGGTCTGTAAGTACCTCCACCAAATCCTTATAGGAGATGTCTTCCAAACCGGTTGTATGGACTGGTAGGAGCTTCCAGCTCTTTGGCTGCGAAAGAGACCCTTTTTACTTGGACCAAAACGAATGCGTGTGCACACTGTGTGATCTGATAAAGAAAAGGAACCGATCATTGTACCGTTATCTGTGGTTGGGGTTGGTGATTCCCCCCTTGTGGTTGGCTAATATCGTGGTGCTAGTGTATCTTATGTTTCGTTCTAGAAATGTCCAGCCCATGCGATATGATCTGTTTCTAGAAATAAGAGGCGATCGAGTACCTCAAGAGCCGGCATGCAGGAGCATCGACGACTATGAGTTCTTGAACCACCACTTCTATAACCATGAGCTGTTGCGGAACTGCGCGGGATGGTGCCTCATAGGCTGTGTCTGCTATGGCTTTGTTGCAACCGAAATCTGGCTATTGGTGAGACTGACACGTGATTTTCCTTCTACGAGACGGGACTAAAACATGTTCCTCTATGCCACCAAGCTAGTAGGCTACTTGATCCAGTCAATCCTAGCCCATAAGTTAACCGGTCGCTAGCTTGAGTATGTAGTTCCTAATAAATGCACATGTGGTCGCACATTCAGGTGCAGCAGCCCAGCCACCAACCACCACTAAATGACCAGGTGTGGATTGTATTCGTACCACGATGACTCTCTATACTCACCAATGCTTTAAGCACAAATCTACCTTGCCAGTTTCGACTTCCCCATACTTTCATGTTGTATGAAATAGCGGGGCCGTTTGACTCTAGTGCGTGCGGCTTGTGCGCACGAGTCAGACCGAGTCAGACCGAGGTCAATTCGACCCGTATATATTGTCCCCATCCCCAGAACTAGCAACCCCATCCAAAATGTTCAAAAGAGCCCAAAACAAGTTCTACTCCACTTCGGCCAACCTTCTCAAGACTCCACTTCACGAGGCGCACGTTGAGTTCGGGGGCAAGATGGTGCCCTACGCCGGATTTGAGATGCCTGTGTTGTACAAGGACCAATCCCACATCGAATCACACAACTGGGTCAGATCCAAGGCAGGATTGTTTGACGTCAGCCATATGTTGCAGCATACCATCCAGGGCCCTCAGGCGCGTGCCCTTCTCGAGAAAATCACCCCAATTGACTTGGGGAGCTTGGGTGTCAACCAGCTGAGTTTGTCGGTGTTGTTGAACAACGAAGGAGGTGTTATTGACGACTGTATCATCACTAAGCATGGCGATAACGACTACTATATGGTCACCAATGCCGGTTGCAGAGAAAAGGACGTCAAGTTCATCAAGGACGAACTGACTGCCTTCGACGTCAACCACTCCACATTCGAGGGTACCTTGTTGGCCGTGCAGGGTCCTCAGGCAGCTGAATTGTTACAGAAGTTCACCACCGAAGACTTGTCCAAGGTTTACTTTGGTGAGTCTCGCTACTTGGACTTGAAAACGGGCGGCGCAACCACCAGAATCCACCTTGCTAGATCTGGTTACACCGGAGAAGATGGCTTCGAGTTGTCCATTCCTTCAGGTACTCCCGCAGAGCAGGCCGAGGCCTTGTCGTTCTTTAAGGTGTTGATCAACGAGTACCCGGATATTGCCAAGCCCATTGGGTTGGCTGCCCGTGACTCGTTGCGTTTGGAAGCCGGAATGTGTCTCTATGGCCACGAGTTGACAGAAGAAATTACACCCATCCAGGCCTCGTTGGCATGGTTGATTCCAAAGTCCAGAAGAGCCGATGGCGGGTTCAACGGGTCCTCTAAGATTTTGGGTCAGCTCGCAGACAAAAGCAGCGTAACCCACCGTCGTATTGGAGTCAAGTCCAAGGGCCCATCTCCTCGTGACGGAAACAAGATTTTCAATGCCGAGGGTAAGGAAATAGGATACATCACCTCTGGGTCTCCTTCGCCTACTTTGGGAGGAAACGTTGCCCAAGCATACATCGACAAGTCCGCCAAGATTGGTAGCGGGATCAAGATTGAAATCAGAGGCAAGTTGAGGGACGGAGAAGTCGCCAAGTTGCCATTTGTTCCAAGCAAGTTTTATAAGGGTTGAGCGGCCGGGGTAATAGATTTTGCCTTGTCCACATAGAGGTAAAAATAGACAGCGATAGCCCAGTCAATTGTAGCCATAAGGGGTTTATTTCATGCATATGAGATGGCGCCCTTCCCTGAAGTCATTATGCCCTTTAGGGACGCTGCCTTCGTCTCACACCGTAATGTTCGCCCTGCTGCCGCTGCCACATGATAACGGCCTCAGGCGCGCATTTCTCCATACAGCTGACGATGTACGGTAGCGCCGGGTATCTGGTTTAGATTAGACGGTGAGAACAGTAAGAAGGCAGTGCCACCAATTGGCGTCCATCTTGGAGAGCCGTTGGAGCGCCATCGGAGCAAGGTGGGAGAGGTTTTATTGTTTCTGTTGCCTCTCCCCCTCTTTCGTCCCACCATTTCTGTCTGACTCGTAAATCCACAATACTAAGCTCAAAAAATTTTCGTCTCCAATGGCTCCTTCAACCAACAAGCTTGTTCGAACAATAACGGAAAACTACCAGCGGACTCCTATTGTGTCCACTTCCGCAACAATTAATCCAATCCGGACAACAATCCACCTCTAACAAACCCCAATTTTACCGATTCCAGAATAATAGGTATGTGCAGGCGTGTTCCTGCGAGTCTAAAACCCAGAAAATATCGTGCAGGAGTAGGAGGTTTGGGGCAGGTGAGAGAAATGGAGCAGGGATGGGGCTAGATTGGCTTCAAAACGGTGGCTAAAGACAGGTTGGATAGGCTGCTTAGGTAGGCACGCACACGTGGCGCACTTTGGGAGGCTCTAGGGAGCTCCGAAGGAGGCCAAGCCTTCTGATCGCCGCAGCACTCCTCCAGCGATAGCGACAGGAGCGTCGATGCCGAGAGTCACGTGATATGTAACCGGAGGTATCGCGCGAGCGCGTGGTGGCTGCAACCGCGTCTGTGGTAGCCCGTCCCATGGAGCCAGCGGGAGGCTCCAAAGACTGCCAGCACGAGCCACCAGCTGTCCTCCCACATCTCACAGTTGTAGCAGTCACTATTAACTGGCCAGGCTATCTTGGCCTCCGCCAAACCGTACTCCAACGCGCACCAAAACAAACATCATCGCGGCAGGCGCTGGCAGATTCACGCCATTGAGCAATTCACGCCGCGAAGTCACGGTCATTCGAATTACATCACCATTTCACGTCTAGCGTGGTTTTTCGTCTATCCCCAATATAAAGCCCGGGGTTCCCGTTTGAATCTGCCTAGGTCGTTGGTCTGAGAAGCGAACAGTAGTAGTTCGGTCAGGTATTAGTGTTTGTTGCTCCTCGATTGTTGTTGTCTGCGTCATGTCCTCCACCCCTTCGCCCACCAAACGGTCGGTGTTGTCCCCCAAGCCTTCCAACATCTCGTCACCCTTCAGGAAGGCTGCTCCTTTCACCAAGCTGTCTCCATTGGTGCACCACAAACCTGCACTGGTTGCAACACCAGCCAAGAAGCCCAAGCTCAACTTCACCATCTTCGAAGACTCGCCCGCCCAACATCCTGTGGACGTCGAGTTGTCGCCAGTTTCCAACAGGCCCAACCACTACGACCAGGAGAACATCTTGCAGCCCAAAAAGGTGGCAGAACCTGCCCACCGCCCCCACGCCAGAACCCCCTTGGGTGACTTGAACCTCAACCAGTTTGCTGGATACATCCATTACACTGGCGGCGAGTCCCGCCAGTTGGCCGAGCTCTACCAGCCCGCCAACTTCAACAATGACTTCAACTCCTTGCATAAACACACCAACATCCCCTGCTATTTGACTCCCAGTAGAGCCGCCAAAGACAAGTACTTGGTGAGATCAAACATGGACAGTGTCGACGAGCTGGAGGTAGACGAAACTGACGACGCCGAGCTCACCTTGCTCAGGAAACACCACAGGCTCCAGAACCGTGTGGCCACCACTGGTATGGTGAAAAAACACAGGAGGTCGATGTCGGTGGGCAAGAACGACGCCAAACTCAAACTCATAAGGAAGAATAACTTCACTATCTTGTCTAATTGATACCCAAATGCATACACGCCTAGTCAGTTGTAGTCGCAGCGCGAATGGTTGCAAGAAATTGCGCCAGAGGATTGTAGCTCGCGGTGGGCGACTCGCAAACTGCACTGGCCGCCGCCGGATTCTCGCTAGCTAGTGAAGAGCATATGGCCGTTCTCGCTATCTGTTCTAATTGCCGCTGCGACTCCTCAGTACTACAATTGTCAAAACCCATAATTCATTATTCTATATTCTAGTTACCAAAAGCCTTGTCAAATCCAGTGAACACAAATCTGTATCTGACATCACCATTGTGGCATCTGGTCAATGCCTCGTGACAGTTCTCTTCTGAAATGTCGATCTCTTCTATCCATGGCTTGACGCCCTTTTCGGCAGCAATTTCAAGCATCTTCATAGCTTCCTTCTTGGATCCCAAGAACGAAGAGCCAAACGAACCACCATTGCCAAGGAAGCTGATTGGAGATAACTGGAAACTATCTTTGGCTGGTGGCAAGCCCACCGACACGAAGTTGGCATCCACCTTCAACACATCCAAGTAGTCGCTCAAGTTCAAGCCATCCACACCAGAAGCACAGTTCAACATAAGGTCGAACGAGTCTTCGTACTTGGTGTTCCAGCCCTCTTCTTCACCAGTGGCAACGAAGGAGTCGGCACCCATGCTCAAAGCCTGTTCCTTCTTGGAAGAGGATCTGGAGAAGGTAACGACCTTTGCACCCAAGGCGTTGGCGAATTGAATGGCCAAGTGTCCCAAGCCACCAATACCAATGATACCAACGGTCTTACCGGTAGCATCTTCACCCAAGTTTCTGATCAAGGGAGAGAAAACAGTTAATCCGGCACACATCAAAGGACCAGCAACTGTGAAGTCCATCTTATCGGGGATAGGGAAGACAAAGTCCTCGTCAGCAATAGAGTGGGAGGAGTATCCACCTTGGGTGACATACCCGGTCTTTTCGTCGTGAGAGTTATAAGTAAGAACTTGCTTCTTGCAGTAGTGTTCGTTGTTGTTCTTACAACGAACACAATCCTTACAAGAAGCACTAGCAGCACCGACACCAACACGCTGACCAACCTTGAATTGGGTGACCTTGTCACCAACAGCCATGACATGGCCCACGATTTCGTGGCCCACGACGAGTTCCTTTCTCTGCATAGGCATCCATTGCTCTCTCAAAGTGTGGAGATCACTTCCACAGAGACCACAGGCAACGTTCTTGATGACAACATCGTGTGGTTGAATTTGCTTTCTTTCGTATTCAACTAGCTTTGGCTTGTTCCAGTTTTCGCTGCTGCTGACTGCGAAACCTTTGAAGTATTGTGGTACTGCTGACACGGACATATTGATAATTATTGATATTGATTTAAATTGAGAGAGGATGGCCGTCTTTTATACCACGGCCCAGCTGGAAAAGATTTTGCATTCTACGGATGATTACATATCCTTGTCGCTCATACATGCAGAAAATGGTGCTGTTCACCCAAACATCTGCAAGACTCGGTAAAACTAGAATTTTTTAGTCCAGGCACATAAAAAGGCCGCAACCGAAGGCCAATTGCCGCCGTTGCTGACGTGATTATAACTGCTCGGCCCTGAAGTTTGGAGGGTGTTATGCTGTCGGAGGTTGCGAGCACTGGAATTAAGTCCGTAACCTGCAAAGATCGCTCTACTAAATCTCTCCAGTGCTGAATAATCCGGCAGCACTGGCAAATTTGTGCAGCTAAAAATTTGATGGGGCGGAAAGTTGACATCTTCTATAAGGTGCATCATCGCCACCTATAAATTTTACCGCCAAGTACCTGAAAACTCATGGAAACGATCAGACCAACAGTGTTCTATTCCTAGTGTTCTATTCCTATGCTCGGTACTATCCATAGTGAACCCTGATTATGTCGTATGCAGTTTTGACACCGCTGATCTTTTCCTGTTATGTCAATTTTTGGTTGCGGATAAAGCCCGACCGTTGGAGTCTAACCTGCAAAGTATCTATTCGTCACAAGTCTGTCCCAGTTTCCGGAACAACTCGGTAATGCACTCGACCTACAGCATGCAATCGGCACTACAATGTACATTACATGCTTTAGATAATTAATAAGCGACTGATTTTGTTTACAGATTATTGACACGTACTACTTCTTACCCTTTTTCTTTTTCTTCTTCTTATCACCGCTTGACGAAGAAGTCTGTGATTCGGGAGCTGGCGATGAAGTTCCAGATCCAAATTCAAGAGCCCCCTGATGACCACCTCCAAGCTTCTTTCTTTCCTTCTTAGTTGGCTTGTAATAGGATCTCAACTTCATGGGCAACCATCTTTCCTCGTCTATCTCAAACTCCCCTTCAGGCTTAAGCACCTTGTTCTTAGAGAATTTAGGCACCTTTTGCTTCTTGGTACGCTTTTTGACGACCTTTGAAGGGGTTTTCTTGATAGTCTTTCCTAAGATCTCATGGACGGGTTTTTGGGGGACAATTTGGGAGGCTAACTCATCTACAGCTTGCGATGACACCAATTGCTCAAGGGACTTGGACGAAGCTAAACTCTCAATGGATAACAATTCATCGTTGGATTGGTTCAACACCGAGTTGATAATTTTATCCTGTCTCACAGTAGACAAGAATTGGATAAGCGGAGTGGCAGGTTCACCAGGCTTTTGGTTCAACAAGGCCACAGTCTTGGCGAAGTTGAAATAATGCAAATCATTGAAGGTGTCCTTTTCAGTGGCCAAGAGATGTTCAATCACTCGGTCTTCCTGTTTCCAGCCTTCTTTTCTCTCCTTTTCGATGCTCAAGAAAACACTTATTAACCCTGGCACAAGCTTAGCTTGTGTCAAGTTGACAGCGACAGCTGACTTCAACTCCCCGTAAGCACGGCTGATCGAATCTTCGCTCTTGGCAGCGAACAAGGTCAACAAGACTGTTACGATGTATTCATCTGTGAATTCATTTCTCAAGGCATTCAAATGTTTGTGGAGCTTTTTAGCGACTTGCTTGTCGAGTTCTTGATCTTCAAGGTCTTGGAATGATATGTCGATCTTCAATAAGACTTTGTACACCAATGGTACCAAATCACCAGTGAAATCCTTAAGATATTGGTTTATGAATTTATTGCTGATCTGCGAAGTGCTTAAAGTCCCGGTGGCGTATCTCAACTTCAAGCTATTCTTCTTGATGATTTGGTATTGGTACTTGGTAAGCTTTTGACCGAGTTTTTGTAAAGCTGTTTGATAGTCCAAGTCACGTTCGACCAAGTTTAAGTCGAGAGTCTGGGGGGTCAACAGGTACTTGTTGTTCTTGACAATAAGCTTGAGAATGGTATCTTGAATTGCATCCACATCAATGGAGTCCAACAATTCAATGCTCTTAGCGATCTCGCCTTGTAATTCGTAGACGTATGCACGGGTGAGTTTAATTGGAAGCACTTCTGAAATCAAGTCTGCTTGAGAAAGATCTATGTTTTGGGATTCACAGATCTGCTCTGCCTTTTCCAACGATTGCAAGGAGAGACTAAGGTCGTTATTGGATAATTGGATCAATGCCTCATTGAAGAGCAAGTCATAATTGTCACCATATTCGGAGTGATCGTAAGTTGATTGCAAACCAGTCTTGTGGAAGAAGTTCAACTGGGATATCACCGATCTTTCATTGACGATAACATCTACCTTGTTGTCATATTTGTTGTTCTCGATCAAGTCATGGTACAATTCCAAGGCCTTTTCGTACTCACCAATCTTGTAATAGTTCTGGGCTAAAATGTGCTTCAATCCCACTTTGAGACCTTCGTTGTCAATGTTGGTGCTATTGTACAATTCGACTAAGGCGTCTGATTTGCCAATTTTGTAGTATACATAACTGATCTCCAAGATTAAGGCAACAACATAGTCTTGTGGGATCTTCTGGATGATTTCATATGCCTTGTAGTATCTGTCAAGATTGATAAGGGATATTAAACAGTTCTTGAACGCTTTCAAATCGTCGTAGTTCTTGACTTTAGTGAGGTAGTCATACGAAATAGAAAATATCTGCTGGTGCTCCGAGAGATCTGCTCCGGGAGTCACATTCAACTTCTTGAATGCTTCAGCTATAGAGTTACTCATAGTGGTGTTAGTGGAGTATTGGTGGAGGTTGTTGGATTTTTTTCGATCGTTCAACAAAAAGTCGTGCGCCGGAAAATCTATACTGGTACCATAAGCGATAATGATACCAGTGCAATAGTGATAATGATACCAGAAGTAGTGTTTTCACACCTGGAAGATAGGCGAAGGATTCAATTTAGAAGAGGTTGGTTATACTTTAGCGTCCATGGTTCAGATAGTCAATGTTAGCTATTCAATTCTATATCCAACATGCCAGGCAAACGAATATTCAGAGAAACAAACTAAAAGAACAAATCATAGTGTGTCATGATCAAAAGGCTCAGAAATTCAATAAAATTTGCTAATAGATCCCTTTATTGGTATAATTCTTTTGTTTGGTGCATATCGCATGGGTGCAAAAGAATAATTTATCTAGGGTAGTCGTACTATTGAATGACGGGAAATTTACAAGAGCAGACCATATCCCTCATTGATTAGTCTTCGAGTATGCACTTGCCTAAAGACGGTATTGCTCTGAGTTGCAAATATATCCAAGGCATGATGCAGTTGAGTTTGTATCATTTTAGGGCGAACTGATTTACAGGGTTCCTAAATCGGAAGAATAATATTAATTTGAATCGGACTATAGTTGAGAAAGAATCTACTAGTCATTAATCTACTAGGCATGAAGTAGGAATTAATGGGGTTTTTTAGTTATTAGTTTTCAAATCACCGTGAAACCTGATAGACGTCAAATCTACTTCGACCCTCATCTTCACACCAACAACATCACTGGATAGTATAGGTGTCTGGGAGGAGCTACAGCAAAGCTTTAACCCATTGGCTACCTCTCTTCTTATATGAATTAGTGAGTGTATTCATATACTTTTGTAAATTCGGAGAAAAACTTACAGTCAGTAACAAAATTTGCCTAACTAGAAGAATCACTTGCAAAACTTGAACACAACAATAACACCTTTTACTCTGTTTACCACTTGCTGCCTTATTACAGATCTGAGCAAACACAACCGCCTGGTTTCCTTATCTTTCTTTAGATACAAAACGTGAGCGATAACACGTGAGACCATCGAAAAATTCCTCCATTCAAATTCTCAATATTTTGTATCATACTCCCTAGATACGCCATGCTTTCCAAACGTATTGTGGCTATTCGCCCTTTAAGCTCTTCTACAGCAGCTTCTTTCCAGCACAAAAACCAAATACTCAACAAATTTAACCAACCACAGAAAGACCTTGAGACTCCTTTGGAGTTGGCAAATCAATCGACCCTTCCAAAGACCCAACCAAAGCTTCTCAAGAAGGAACCACGTCAACCAACATCGAAAAACCCCTTCTTGTCAGATCACAAGATTGAAAATGATCCCAACTACAAAATGTCTGGCTTGATGCAATCCATAGGTCAACTGGTTATTAAGATTTTCTCAATCGATATGGATAAGACCAGAGCCGGACCAGTGGCAGGATCTCTCTACTACGGAGAGTGCAAGAAGCAAGCATTATACTACCCAAACGAACCACTCTCTGACACCGCCAAATTCTACTATGAAACGTTGAACCTTCCAAGATCCTTCAGTCAGTGGTTCCAGATCACAAATCTTCATTACTGGATCTTATCTGTCAGAATGAGAGCCATGCCTTTCAAATACGGAAAGAACTACCAACAAAAACTAGTCGACAGATTTTTCAGAGATATGGAATTGAGAATGGCTCAAGAATTGAATATCAGTTCCAACCGTATCATCGAGGGATACCTTAAAGATTACCATACCCAAATGTTAGGATCGATAGTCAGTTTCGATGAAGGTTTAATGACTGACGACATAACATTGGCCGGTGCTTTGTGGAGAAATGTCTTCAATGGTAACCCAGATGTCGACATGAGACACGTGGAAGCATTAGTGGGCTACGTTAGATCCCAACTTTACGTGTTGAACAAGATGAGTGACCGTGAGTTTGGTTTTGGAAAGTTCAAATTTGTTCCACCTAACGAAGTGGTCAAGCCATTGACAAAGGCACAGGAAGAAGAATTGAGAGCCAAGGTCAAGGCTGAATTTGACTCGCACAATTTGCCATCCCAAAGGAGTGTTTTATCATTGGATGAATAAACAATTTTAATGGGGGCAGCGGGGCAAGCATGTTATGAATCTTATTGGTCGAGTTTGGGACTTTCTCGATTGTCTGGTCACATTCATAAGAGCGAGCAAGCATGCCATGCGGCTCGCAAGCATCCATTCCATGTATATAGCATTGGGCCGCTTACATAAGGTGTTACATAATATAATTTATTTAACTTGGTTAGATGTGTAGAAGTGAACCTTGGTCAGCCTAGATCTGACCAATACGACCTGATTACCTTGGTTATACCGATGGTGTTAAGCAAACACCGACGGACACGCACATTGCGTGTCCGTCCCATGAGCTAGCTAGCTAGACTTGATGCAACGGGGTCCTAAAGTATTCCTGTACCTCAGAGCTTTCCCTTTTCCAAGGATTCTTGCCAATCCTTGCCCTTACTACCTCTGATCATCACGTTCATGATGGCGTAGTCTTTGCCCTCGACGGCATTCTTGGACGAGTTGTCACCTAACATGATGTCCTCGTAGAATCTGAAGCCAAATCTCTCGTAGATAGGGATGTTGTCGGGGCTGGAACTTTCCAAGTAGGCGATGTTCTTGTCGGACTTATCAATGAAGTTCTTGAACACAAATTCGAAGTGCTTACGCACGTTACCCTTTCCACGGGCAGAGGGGAGCGACCCCAAATAGACCAAGGTATAGATGTCCTTATCGCTGAATCTGGCATCGTTACTTATGATACGTTCACACGAGTCGTGTAACAAGGGCAACATTCCGTAGAACACTTTTTCTCTGCCCTCGGGACCAAACATGTCCCACACTTTGCCGTAGCCTGCTGACATGAGCGTGGGGAACGAGTCCAAACCGTCTTCGACGGAGGTTGGCGTGGACCACACAGCCACCGTCTCGAAGGTGTCTTCAGTCTCGTTCATTCCGAGGCAGAAGCCCTTGGTGATGTGCTGGTGGACGTAGGCCTCGTAGAGAGCCAATTCGCATTCGTCTCTGTACTTTTGGTCAGGGATGTGAGCAGTCAAAAGCTGGGCCAAAGCGTCGGTACGGAAGGAGTTCAAGAGGCAGAAGGCGGCCTTCTTGACGTCGGCGTGGGTCAAGATCTTGATGCCCTTGGCGTGGGCGTCCTGGACAAGACTGGAGGTGGAATTGGATATATAGGCTTTGGACTGGGTGGACATGGCGATAGTGTCACGTGATATACTGGAGATGGGGATGAAGCTGGCTAGTAACGAGCTGGTCTGTGGTGGACAGACTGGCTGGCGACAGCTAAGGCTTATATAGAACGGTTCTGTTTCAGGCCTACGGCCCAACTAGCCGTTCTGATGCGCCTTCCAGAACAAGCGTCAGCGCAATTGCACCTTCCATTTCTGGCCAGTGGAATGCGCATCGGGGTACAGATTAGAGGAGGTGGAAGCGACGATTCACAGGGGTGATATTCTGAAATCAGAACGGATGGAGACTGAATCACGCCACAGACAGCGGTACAGTAGCCAGTATCTCAATTCAGTGGGGTGCCAGTAGGAACCAGGCGGTATCCTTACCAGAACTGCAGCCATCTGGTCCGCTACACTGTCGCCAGTCCGAGCGCAAGGCGCGATGCGCTCTTTCGTGTTAGGTAATCGCGGAATTGGGTCGACTCCGTTTCTGACCTACTATGATCTCCAGAATGATGGCTTAAAAAAGTCGGGATCCGAGCACCACTGGCACTCATTGCGCCCAAGGCTGCCAGTGACCCAAATTGTGGTTCGGAGTCGCCACACGCAACCACGCTCGGATACCCCTGGTCATTTGAGCCAAGCTTATTGCATCTGTGGTGCTCGATTTCCGCAATCCGGGGTAGCGCAAGAGAAGCCGTTGGGGAGGACCCCTCGCGGAAGAGGGGGAATTGGAGGTTTGCGAGTGATTGAAGAACTGTTGTTTGACGAAGTGGTGCAATCCGATGGGCCCACCACAAAGCAATGATCCACCACTCTACTGCTCCATAACTCTGAACACACACCAGGCCATGTAGCTTGTGGGGGGATGAAAATTAGTATGCTTACCTAAATGTAGTGGAGTAGAATTCTTACCGCGAGATGATCATCATGCGCGAGCTTGTTTTGGGGGCCAGGGGTGGACCTTCGTGACCCAGACAATTGCGCTTTCGTCCAGCTAGTCCCCACAAGAGGCCACCAGCCTCACATACCACTGCAAGAACTTTCCCGTAGTCTCAGCTAGAGATTCAGCTTGTAGTCTCAGCGAGAGACTCACCAGATGAGCTACCCGGACACATAATCACGTGACCGGATATCCATCAAGCGAGGATGGTCCACAGTGTCTACTCCAGCACCATGTTCAGCTCGCTCCTCCCCAAACCAAAGCATGCTCCCTACGACCCGAGTCTCAACGTGAGAGTCTCGCGTACAACCAGTCGCCACTCGTCCCAGCTTCTCCATCTCCCTAAAAGCTCCAATAAAACCATCATCGATAACCCGCATACCAACAACACCATTTCGAAACTTCACCTAAACCCGGACGGAACTTTGGACTATAACCTCACAATCGCATCTGCCACAGGCTCTAATGTTCAGGCGTCATATGAGGACACCATCGCCTTGAAAAAGCGGTTTCCCAAGCTAAAGCATCATTTTCCAAGGTACGATTTGCATACCAGTCCAGACAGCAGCCTTCAGAAAACCGTGCGAGAGACCAAAAAGGCCATTGCAGCACTCATGAATCGCGGGGCAGGCTCCTCGTCCAAGAGCACCAACGAAGTGTCGTACGTGAAGTACGAAAACAATAGTCTTGTGGAGGGAGAAGATAGGGGACGGGTGATCCAGATACGAGAGTTCCAGGAAGACCCAATGCTCCCGCCCAAATTCAAGCTCAGAAAGAACCGACACAAAGAACCGTCTCCCCCTCCTCCTATTTTGAAGAATACAAATGCCTCCCAAACGAAATTGACCAAGGAAGACAGAGAGAAATGGAATATACCCGCAGCAATCTCCAACTGGAAAAATAATCAAGGTTTCACCATCTCCTTGGATAAGAGGGTTATGGCTGCGAATGGTGGAAAAGAGGAAGAGGTTCCTGATTTAAACATTGAGAAATTTGGCAAGCTATCGTCTGCTTTGGAAAATGCCGATAAGGAAGCAAGAGAGGAGATCCGCATTAGAAATGAAATGATGCGAGAGTTGGCCATCAAGGAAAAGCAGGAAAAGGAGGCGAAATTAAGGGAGTTAGCTGAAGCTACTAGGCGAGAAAGAGGAAAAAGAGCAAATCATGATGGTGGGAGTGATTGGAAGAGAAGAAAATGAGGAGATATTTACCCAGGGGTTTGTTATAGAGTTAGTTCCCTCGTCGAAGTCTTAAATGCTTTTATAGATCAGTCAATATCACGACGCACCAAAAGTGCTCATGTGTGACTTGCAATGACTGGAGAATTCCAAATAGGACAATCGAAAAGATTCAACCAATTTAATAATAGGACATCCATAACCTACACCAGTATCTGATTGTACGAGCTTCTAAAATTACATTTAATAATACATCCTATTTATACATATACTAACGCTTTTTTGGAGGTCTTCCTCTGGTGTGTTTAACCTTAGACTTATCTCCTCCTTCGTACAAGGACTTGTCAAATTCATCAAGTGCTGTAGAGTTGACCCATTCCAAAACCCTTTGCAAGTCGCGAGTTTCTTTCTTCTCTTCCAATTCTGAAGTCAATTCTTTCTTTAATTTATTCAAGTCATCAAGTTCTCCCAATTCAAGGATTTCTCCCACAGTAGTGAGCTTTTGACGCTTTCTAGGAGCACTCTTGTTACGAAGTTGCCTCTTTTTGACACTCGACGGAGCTATGGTGTCATCATCATCGAACTCATCATCCTTTTGTAAAGCTTCAATTCTGGCATCGACTTTACTCAAATCATTCTCAATCTTTAATTCCTCTTCTTGGGCACTGTTCGTGGATAATGCCTTCTTTCTTGCTTCCATGGTAGACACGATCACGTCTTTCACAGAAACCAATTCTTTTCTCAAGGTAGATTCTCTCTTACCCCATGGATTGAGCCAATTGATTAATTCATCTATTTGCTCAGGTTCATCGTAATATCTCCAATTGGTACCATTGACTAAAGGATCAGGAAACTCTTCTATGGTTTTTCTTTGCAAATTGCTTAACTCCTTGATAAGCTGATTGGCTTTCAAGGCTCCATGACAATCCACTATCAATTCCTTAGTTCCTGCATTCAAACGATATATCTCATTATTCTCAAATGAAACACCATAGAGCTCCGAAACTGTCTTTGTGAAAGGTTCAGGAAGACTCTTGAAATCTAACTCTTTGATCAAATCTCCTGAAGGTTCTCCTTTGATTTTAGTTTTGGAATCTTCCTGGGCCTGTACTTGGACATTTTCGATTCCTTCTGTCAAAGGAACAGGAACTTCTGAAGAATGTTCCGTCAATTCAGATTTAATATGAACATCTTCACTTTTTATCTTTTGTTGTTGATAATTTTCGAATTCTAACTCATTATACTTCTGATTGTACAACTCACTCTCTTCGAAAGTTCTACCGAAATGAATTCTCAAATCATCATTTGATGGTCCTTGAACCCATAATCTGCCCATTAAATAGGTTTCGTCGAGAACATCATCTCCGTCGTCATCAACTTCTGCTGAATCTTCGTTTTTTTCCTTCTCTTTTTCTTCATCTTCATTTTCGTCATCATCATTTGTTCCACCGTAAAATGTAGGAAGACCATTATTCTCGAACCACCAATACCTATTAAATAAACGATCCTTACCTAAAAGCTTGACTCTCTGACAGTCCAACTCAGTCAACTTTCTCTCAATATCTCTCTTATCCTTTCTTAATTCCTCAAGCTTAACCAAGTAGTCCTTTCTTTGGTCCCAAGCTTTCTTAAAATCAGGATTCTTTGATGCAATTTCCTTCTCATCAACATTCATCTCAACAACTCTTAAGTTCAACCTATACCTTTTGACAGTGGGTGTTGCCGTATCTTCCTTGCCGTTGGACAAGTTTGAACTAGCTTTTTCAGGTTCATTTTGCTTTGACAAAATTTCCTGTATTTGAACATTTAACTTTTGGGCAGCTTCAAAATTTGTTCTGTAATCCTTGAGGTTATCCAATCTGTTTCTTCTCAAAACCGTTGACTCCTCTAAACACTCATCGATATAATTTCTCACTAGAGTTCCGTTGGCCAATAATTCAACCAAAATGGTTAACACTTTGAACTTCAAATTGATATCCATTTCTTCGTAGAATTGGGATTCCGCAACAGCAGGAGAAGGAGAAGTTGATTTCGGTGCCAATACCTTGTAAACTTCTTCAATGACAGGCTTATAAACAGGGATATATTCTACCATGGAAAGAACCCCAAGCAAAATTATTTGCCAGTTGCCATCTTTAAATGTCCGCTTACGAAGACGATCATGCCAAGGAATGTTTCGGTAATTGATCAAGGAGTACGCATTGTGATCGTTTGACGATTCACTAGAAAATTCGCTTTCCTCCTCATCCTCATCCTCCTCATCCTCATCATCACCTTCCATTGGCTCATCTTCATCTTCTGCTTCTTTATCTGCTTCTTCGTTATCATTTTCTGATTTTCTTCCAATTTTATTCTTCTTGGGGCCTTCTTCGCCACCTGATTCATTTCCCGAATCTTCGTCATCGCTCTTCAACGTTTTATCATTTTGATCTGTATCAGAACCTCTATCCACATCATCATCTTCTTCGCCATCACCAACTTGATCCGATTTATGAATGAAAGATTTCTTGGGAGGAAGATTGATTAACAAACCAAAGATTGTGTCGTTCTGTTTGGCTAACTTAGATTGCTGAATAGTTGGCGGATGATTGGAGACAATAGCACTCAAAACAGCGCACCAAATTTCATCTAGGAGTTCACAGCGACCAATATCATTAAACTGTTCCAAACTCCAACCCATAGAATAAATGAAATCGTCAAAGGTGAAGGTATCTAGTTTTAACACTGAGTGGTACACATTGAGGAAAATCCATGATTGCAATGCCTCTTGCACTACTGATAATTTCTTCGTTGAAAGTTCTTTAATTTTCTGGACCTTCTCTACCTTGGCACTATCTTCGTTGTTCTCACTAATATTCGTCTTGATATCCTCTTTATACTCCTCGATCAAGTGTTCGTTCCAAAGCAATGCATTTTCAGGCAATTCTAACGTGCTAGGTTGAGGTTTGGTATTTTGTATATGGAATTTGATCTCCAAATCATCAATAATGTGTTTTTTGGAAGGTTGTAGAAGGGTTAGAGCATTGAAATTTGCAACAGTGATTTCCTTTTCATTAATAACGCCATTGTCGTCGAGTTCCAACTCTTTGCGCAACGATTCTGGTAAAAAGTGTGAGGGGAATTTTGTTCTCCTGTCAGCAGGGATTTTGGCAAGCTGATCTGGCGGAAGCCCTACTCTTGGTGCCTTTTTATTCCCGTTCTTGTCCTCTGATTTTATCACTTTCTTTTTTCCAGAAGCACCTGCTTTACTGCTTGTGGTGGCAGCAGGATCGGCTTTCTTCACTTTCTTAGAAGCAGCTGCCGCTTGAACTGATTTACGACCTTTCGATTTTGGTTCTTCAAATAAGGTATCCCCATTTGGAGTTGAATCAGCAAAATGCTTCAAATCTTCAGGATATTCTTGAGGAATTCTGTACTTGATAGCGAATTTGTCTTTGACCACCCAAGGAGCTCCTACTTTATGGGAGCGTGACATGGTCAACTTGATGAAGGTTTTAATAAGCCATTTTGTGAAATGGTTACGGTCTCTGGAGATCTTATCGGTTGTGACGATCGATTGCAGCATGTCATGTAGTCTCACTACTAGATACTTCGTTGTCACGTTATCGGAATTGCCGTACTGCACCTTCTCACGAATGGTTCCACGTTGCTTGGAGCCAGGGTGAATATCGCTGTCGTCCTCCAATTGGGATGTGCCGACCGACTCCAGGTGACTAGTTTTGATGTAGATGGTTTCGCCTGGAAAGTAATCGTTGCGGAAAACCAGATACACCTTATCAATGAGCTGATCGAGTCTTGTTATTCTGTTGAACTGGAGAAAGCGCAAGATGTGCTCTCTCAAAGCTTCCGGGAAATTCTTCTCCACACCCTTGATCTCTCTGGTTTCACTCTCATATGCTTCGAAAAACGTTAGACAGGAATTGCCGGTGATTTCACACACAAACTTACGGCGATGGTAGTAGTCCATTCTGGCCAAGTACTGATCGTAGGTGAGGAACCATTCGCGTGATTCGGGGATAAAAAACACCTCGGTCGATAGATCATCGGGGATGTCTGGCGGTCTGACAAACGTCACTTGTTTTCTTTTGTAAAGCACCATTTCGTGTGTGGATGCGGATAATCAGATCGAATAATGGCTGTTAAAATGGAAGCCGGATGCCACAGTCGATCTGGGCGGTACGGAGCCTCGGGGATTTATCCAAAAGCTGATTGATCAAACGGGACCAGGGGGTGCCGTCCAGATGTGTTTGGAGGTGGTGAATAAATAATTGTAGGGAAGAAAAACATTATAGACAGAAAATCTCAGCTTATATCATGGCCGTGTGCAGGAGCTATCGCGTGTTGCAATCTTCACGTGAGGATAGGTTAGAAGGGCCAGGAGAGAGTGGTAAAGGGCTATTAGAGACGAGAAAAGGGCTACGACTCTTGCGGTGGACCTATAAAATCGTTGAAAATAGCCCGGAGACCAACAAGCGCTTTCCATAATTTACACTAGGCCGAACACGCTGTTAGTGCCAATCTCTTGGCCAATGGTGTAGGAGGCTGCTACATGCGCATGTAGTTCTGGTCCCGAGTACATTGAGAACTGTTTACAGTGTATTGCACACTGCAAGAGATGAAAAGGGGTACAGTGGCAGAGAGGCCGCTAGGAAGACTTAAGGGCTGAGCAGATAGAGAAATGGAGTAGCGAATTTTTGCTGTGCCCTGGAAGATAATTTGGAGCAATTTTGATTCATTCTCCATACTCAATCGAGTCGAAAGAAAAGAAATCAATAAATGGTGCGGGACTGTCACTGGCCTAGTTGATCAAAAACCATGTAGTTTTCATAGACTGGTGGACTTAGCGGGAATATGCCATGCTGTAGTATTCCTGCTATCTCTTTATCTCTGTTATCTCTTTGGGGTCAAACCTATCTGATTCATAAGTAAGAGTCAAAGGTTATACCACTTGCCGTAATCATCTGAAATGTAATAATCGTTTGTTTTAGTTTTTTTGTGGCAAATAGAGATTTGGAAAGATTCGTCCGTGTGGCAAGCCGAATATCGTAATGCCGAAAAGAATATACCACATATGTAATCTTCAAGAAAACAGTTCGGACGACACACAATGTAGGAAACCCCCTTGCCTTAATTATTTTGACATTGGGCGTAATTTCCAAAAACCGATTAGTAATTTAGAGACGATCAAAAAGAAGTCAAGAATGATTTACGATGAATTTTTTATTCCGAACCTGACTAAAATTATTAGTGCCTGGAATGCTTGAGCACCAGCATGATGTTAAGCCAGATTAGTACTAATGCCTCTTACAACACATTAATTTTATTAATTTTATCCTTATTCGCCCGATGTGAATTGTATCCTAGTATGTTCTTGGAACAGATATTCTCCTATACCTCCCTTGACCTACACTAAATCTATCGAGGGCAACAAAAGAAGTAATTTATGAGTTTGACTATAGTGCAAACCCAAGCAATTTCTTTTCACGACAAGATCTGTTATTGTGTGTCTTTACCCAGTAATTATTCTCTTATTTGTCTATTCTCTATTCATAGCTCTAAAAAATCCCAACCTTCTGACACTTTTGAAAAACCCATCTGAAGAACAGATTGTCCTTGGCCGGAATAATCCTGTTCTCATCTACGTACGAGTCGTATTGCTTCTCTTCAGGAGTCACTGCCCTCATGTTGGTAAACGCCTGAAACGTCGAGAACAAGAAGTACACGAATCTCTGCTTCAAGGACACCTGAATCCTCAACTCGCCCTCCTCACTGTAGGCCTCGTCACAGGTGGAGTAGGTCTTCAACTTCTCCAAGTCACGGGCCAACTGGTCGCGCTCGCTGTGCTCCTTGTCGTTCTTGTGGTCGGACATCACGTCTGGATGGTCGGTGATAATGCCGTACTCCACGAGATTGGCTGCACTTCCGATCTTGGCGAGGTAGTCATACTGGGGAATGGTGTTGATGGTCCATGAGTACAATTTCAACCGCTGGATGCGGAGCAACGGCACGAACTTGGTGACGAACTGGGGCGACCACGTCAGCACGTAGAGCAACGACACTCCCGTGATGCGGACGCGGTAGAGGTTGTCCTTCTTCAACTCGCTCAATGCATCGAGATAGAAGTTGTAGTTGATGTAGTGGATGGAGTCCTTCCAGCTGAGCGAGATGTGGAACACGTCGAACTGGGAGTACCCCAAAGCATTGGGGGTACCGGGAAAGTGTTCGCGGAAGAAGTCCTCCTGGTTCAAGTACTTGATGAAACGGAGGTCCCAGATCCCGAACTGGATGCGGTGGTACCACCACGCGATATCATTCCTGACTGCCAAGAGGTCGCTGATGAGGTGCTTGAGGATCTTGGTGGGGTTCAACCGCTTGATATCCAACTGGAGCTTGTGGCTGTTGGAGTCATGGTCGTCGATGTACTGCACGAACCACCTGAGAACGTCCTGGAATGTGAGCAACAGCTCACCAGACGTGGTCCTGAGATGTCTGAGGGTGTCTTCGTAGCTGGTTTCGAGGATGTTGTAGTTGGTCTCGTTGCCATCCGCATCCACAAAGATGCGCTTGGTGGTAACGTCGTGCGATATCACGATCACCTGGTCTCGCGAGAGCCAGAGATCGGTCTCGATCACGGTGGCACCCGTCTGGTAGCACTTATCAAAGCCTAGAAGCGTGTTTTCCGTGTAGTTGGCCTTGAAGCCACGATGGCCTGTGATGACTGGCGAGGTGTAAGACATGGCCAAAAGTGAACTGGTTTGAGTATGGCTGATGTGGTGGGTGGGGGCTCCTGAACGTGGGTGCTAACACCTATAAATATATCGAGATGACAGGCTGTGGCATCGAATAGTCTGGAGGGTTGAAAACGTGCTTGCGAGATGTGGGGGCTCGTTTCTTTTACTTTTCTTTTGCAATTATCCGCCTGCGCTACCGGGAAGCGAAATGCGGAGACGGGGGCGTTACGCTGGGGTCTTGAGCGTGACGGCAACGGGGACTTCGGGATGGCTGTGTTTGGGGCAATGGCTGTGTCGCTGAAAGGTTTCTCGGAGTTGGAGGAGGACCAAGACGGTATATCCGTGCCGTAGCGGTGAATACGGTGACTACGTCATCGGCACTAACGGCGAGTCACGTGCGCTCCTGTGCGACCACCTACTGGGTGGCAGCCCTTCTCTACCGGGACTGCTATTATCCGTTCCAGTCGGTCCACGCCTACACTCTGGTACGGATAAACTACTGGTTTGTTTAAAGGGATGCTGTACGTCTCCACTAGTATGTAATTAGCCGATCTCGTACCACTCGTTGGAAGAACAAACGCAATTGCACCACACGAATATTCAGTAGTGGCTTAGAATTTCATTCAGATCCATCGACTGGTTAATTGTCAGCTAGTATAATGCCTCAGGTTGTGAAGATCATATCCCGGCACTGGTGGTTTGGCATTGGATGGGAGTTTTTTTTTGGCTCTCTCAGGTTATTTCTGACCCTAGAAACACCGCGTTGCATTATTGTCTGGGAGAAACCAATCCATGGGCATGGGTCCTAAGTGCTGGTATATACTACTTCCAGTTAGGTATGAAGTATTTTATTCTATAACCTACGGTGTGAGGTATTTTTAGTGTCCGTTCTTCATAGTATTTCAGTATTGGCTCCATATTTATGGAATGTGCTCTTGTATGGGCAAGTAGAGTGGTTTGGTCAAAACAAGATTTCTCAATTAGAAGCACTGCCATTCTAGCCGTTCTCTCATCTAGAAGCTATAATAATTTCTGGCTTCGCTACAACCACTTTTCCCTCTAGAAGTTATAGTAATTAATAGTGCAAGCTCGACATAATTCCAGCTTTTCGTTACATCTACCTTTCTCTCTAGAAGTAATAATTACTTGTGCTTACATCTACCATTCTCTAGAAGTTGAATTTATATGTACTGGCTATTCGTCTACAACTTTTCTATTCGTTGCAATTTATATTATTCTGGTGTGTTTCCTACAACTTGCCTTTGTTGCCGGCCTGGTCCACTGCCAATTTGATCAAGGAATGGGCAATGCTCTCGGGGAATGGAAGCAAGATGTTTTCGGGGTTGAAATCCTCGCCGTCCTTGACCTCGTTCTTGTAGATCAACTTGCGCACGAACTCGATGTCAAACCACCTGGCGTCGGATAATTCTCTGTCGTGGCCCAAGTTGACCACCTCGCTTTCACCATCAAACTCGACCTCCCCGATACACCCGATCATTAAGTTACCAGGGAACGGCCAAGGCTGGGTCAACACCACGTTGATCTTCTTGCACACCACGCCAGTCTCCTCCCAGATCTCTCTTTTGGTGGCGATTTCCACAGTTTCCGAGGGCTCCATAAAGCCTGCAGTACATGCGTACATGTTGGTGTGGGCATGTCTCTTTGCCAACGACAACAACACCTTGGTACGGTCGGTGTTAGTGATTGCGGTAATGATCACAGCATCCGTTCTGGGGAATGACACATTGGACACAGTGGCGCTCTGCACAGGACATTCGGAAGCCTCGCTGTTGGTACACTTCAACTTGCCTCCAGCGTGGACTGGAATAACCTTCGATCCACATCCTGGACAGAACCTATTTCTGGCCAACCAGTCCAAGAACATACGTCCGTGCGAGAACAAAGAAGCCTCGGTGTTGGTGAAGCCTATATGGTGCTTTCTGTGGGCAGTGAAAATGACGTCGTTGTCGGCAGCAGACTGGTTATTGTTGTTGATCTCGGAGTTGTAGAAATCTACCACGAGATCACGGACGGTTGGGGCGTTGGTGACGTCCACAGCATAGTAGGGAATACCCTGGTAGCGGCCCTGGTGGTCCAAGTAGTGCTCGCTTTCGCCATCGTCCGCTGCCTTCAAGCTCTTCAAGTCAAGCCCCACGCTCTCGTCCTGGAGCCCCAAGAAGAGGAAAGTGGGCCTCTCGGGAGCACGCATGCTGGCATCGTGGTTCTTGTTGGCCTCAGCCCAGGTTTCCACGACCTGGGTCCACTGCTGCAAATTTTGCAAGCCCTTCTTGCACACCTGGGGGCCTTCCAACTGGTTATCGCCGTTGGTAAGGAGCACCAACTTGTCATCCAACTGGCTGTTGACCAATGGGTTGGTGTTTTCGTAGAAGATGAACCGAGCCGAGGCGTGGCCTACGCTGTCTGTGATGAAGTCGGGGTCTTCCCTCAAGAACGACACTCTGTTGAGCACTTCGGTGCCGTAATAGATGTCGTTCTGTTGTTCTATGATGGTGGCATGGGCACTATGCGACATTTTGTAGTACTTGTTGTAGAAACGTCTAGCGAAGTAGTGGGCAAATGGTCGTGGTGGCGGTCTGATAAGCTTGAACATGATAGATATCAGTTTCATTTGTCGACAGCTTAGTAAGCGCGCTACCTTGTGCCGATCTGGCGGGGCAACGAAGCACTGACGGGTGGGGTGTATTGAGGGGAGGTAGGGTGGATTTGGGTTGTTTGGCGTGGATAGACCGTTCGAGATCTGCTAATGTCGGTGACTGGGAGCAGATAATTTCGCAATTAACTCCGGATTTTCAGCACTAGATGAGAGTCAATCTCAGCTAATAATCTGCCAATAAATCTGGCGAATGAATTAGCTAAATGGTCTTCGTTTCGCTAGCTAGTATAGCTAATTGGTTTTAGTTTAACTAGCCGATGTTAGTTGGACTAGTTCGTCTTTGTTTGTCCAATCAGCCTGGCTAGTGTATATTTATTCGGTAATTAGACTTAGCCAGCCGATCTTAATTTGTCTAATTTTAGCTAATTTTGGCTAGCTTAGTTTGGCAAATTGCCATTTATGCTGGCATGTCGATCATAACCGTCTACATCTGGTCCCTAGATGGCACGCAGCCGTGTGTTATTTACATGAATCGGACACCCGTCCTCTATGTACATACCGTTGTCAATCCTGAATGTTAGTAATTGCCTTATCAAAATGGCACGATATCAGCTGTCTAAGACGGTCTCCTCAATAAGTTTCGGAAGTCTAACGTCTGTAAATCTTTTGAATCATCACTTATCGGTGCCGCACTTCAATGAACATACCTTATCCTCCAGATTCTATTATACAATTAGCGGGAACTATCGAGCTCTGGTTCTCACAGTTAACCCAAGGTCACACCTCTTTTGATTGCGTTGGGCAATCCTTTGATCCACGATTTTCGGGTCTTCTTGTCCACAATGACAAAAACTCTTCCGGATTGTCTCATCCGGCCGGTTCTGCCAATTCGATGTACTAAGTCCACCGAGTTACGTGGAAGATCCATCAAAATAACATTCTTGATCCCCACAAAATTCAAACCCCGTGCCATTAAGTCCGTGGTAACCAAGATCTTAATCTTGCTACGGTCCATGTCATCTTCGATCAATGCAGCAGGCTTCAAAAATGGTTCAAGCTTGTCGGAGCGATCCAGGGCACTGTCGGAACCGGTTATTCCGATAACGTCCTCTTGGCGATGTCCGTACTTGGAAACCAACGATTCGACCAAAGGATCAACATCCTTCTTTTCGTTGACAAAAATAATAATACGCTTGACGAGTCCAGGCTCGGTACCATCGTTATGAATTGCGTACAAAGCTTGCGCCAAACATCTGGTCTTGGAGCCATTGTATGGGGAGACCTGGGCATCGATGATCTTGACATGGATTTGTTTTGGAATCTTGTGCAATGATGGTGTGGCAATGCTGATGATGGACTGGTGGTCGGGGAAGATCGTGCTCAACGTCTTTTTGAACTCTTTGGGGATCGTCGCAGAACAAAGAATCAAATCCTTGCACTTATTGAGTCTCCTGACAATATTCATGGTGTCTTTCATCCACGATTGGTCCATCAACGTGTCAGCCTCATCAATCACACAATACTCCGTGAAGTTGAAAAATCTAAAAGGACGATTGAAGTTAGTCAATTTGGCGAGACCAGCGATCTTACTTGGCGTGGTGACCAAGACGTCGATTCTTCCCTTGTTGTTTACAGCGTTGAACAACCTGTTGTGAGGGTCTCCTGACCCCCACTTCATGATCCGCAAGTTCAAGCTGTCCTTTTGGTCGGGCAAGCTCAAGAACTGGGCGTAGTTAGAGTGCACCTTCAATTCGTCCACGTCGTACCTGATTTTGTTGGCTCTGTTCAACGTGTCATAGACCTGTTCCACCAACTCATGCGTAGGCAACAAGATGATCGACCTCACGGTGGGCACTTCCTTGGCCTTTTCGTAGTGCAGTTCGGATCTTGTGAAATGCTCTAGATCGTCTTCCTTGAGCTTACTCAACACCGACGCGAGATACGCCCATGTTTTCCCCGAGCCAGTCTCGGCTGCAACCGTAAACACCTTGAGCTTGTTGCGCTCGTTGCTCTTGACCAACTCGTCCACGATGGCCTGGCCACCTTCTTTCTCGACACTGGCACTCTTGGCCTTGCGGAGTCTGGGCTGGTTGATCTTCCTGATAGCCGCAACTTGCACTGGCGAAGGCTTGATGTCGAGCTCCTGCTTGTCCTTAATGTAGGTACTTTTCAAGTTGTAAACTGACTTGATTTCCTCCACCATGGCGGCTCGCACGGTGGGAAAGATCCGGAGAGCGTCGAAGGAAGCAATGGTGTCGAGTCCAGTGCTGGACGACTCAATTGTCTTCTTCTCGGGGATCTGGAGCTGGGAGAACTTGCCGAACGAGAATATGCTCTGCTTTTTGGGGCCATCGGCAGGCCTAGGCAATGGCTTATTATTTTTGGACGAGGCCACGCTGCGGCAAAACGTCGCAGCCTGTACGGCTCCCCGCGGGCGTATGCAGCCGTTCACATAGTTCCACACCCTTGTAGGACGCCCTTTCAGAAACATGTGAGGTGCAAGCCAAATCGATGCAGAGGAGTGGGAATATGGCGCTCTTTATATACCATCACCAAAGTGCGCACCCGCAAAAATTTTCGCACCACGAACGCCGTCCTGCATCCAGACGGGTTCAGGTATACTGAAAATTTGATGGTGAGCCATTGGATCCCCAACCACACCAGGAAGATGTTGAGATTAGCTAGACTCGCCCGGGCCCAGGCAACTGCCAGCCCCAGCACCAAGGCCTTCTCGACCACGTCGGTCACCATGAAAAAGGCTGCTCCATCAACCCCAGCCAGAAAGACCAAAATCGCATTCAAGGTGCTGAGAGAACAGACCAAGACCAAGAAGCCAGGAATGACCCATTTGGAGTTCAAGGACGCTGTGGGCGCGCTCGGCTTCGAGAAGATGGCCGCAGACCTCTCTGCGTTGGAATTGAACAAGTTGTCGTTCGAGCACCTTGCAGCATTGAAGGCTCAAGTCACCAGATACGACGCCAAGGTAGAGCCCAAGTTGAAGACACTTGGCTCATTCAAGAAGCTCCAGCACCACGAGTTGTTCCAGAATCCAGTCTCGTTGGTTTCGGAAAACACCCTCAGGTTGGCCCAGGAACTGATCGCCAAATTGGACTCCACTGCCAGTAAAGACAACAGAATATGTTTGGTGGGACCCAACGGAGTCGGAAAGTCCACGCTCCTCACCCAGGCCAAGGCATTAGCATTGGCTCAGCACGAAGACGTCGTGCTCTTGCACATCGACAACGGAGTCAACTTGGTCAACGGTTCCAGTGACTACATCTTCAACCAGAAGTCTGGCAAGTACCAACAGCCCATGTTGACCAAGAGATGGATCTACAAGTTGCGTCAGGTCAACGAGGAGGTGTTCAAGAAAATGAAGTTGACCAGAGACATCTCGTTCCAGTCCAACAGAGTGGACTACAACTTGAAGAAGAACGTTAACACCGTGTACGAACTCCTTTTACATAACCACGACTTTGGTAAGTTTGCCCCCACCTCAGCATTCGCTTTCTTTGTGGACGAGCTCGTGGCCCACTCCAAGAACTTCCCAGTATTATTCTCCATCGACAACTTCAACGGTATCACCGACTACTCACAAACCAAGTATCACCACCCTGACTTCAGCCATATCCACCTTTCTGAGTTCGAGATGGGAGACTTCGTATTGAAGGTGACTGGAGGTGCATTGAGCTTTGCCAAGGGAGGAGTCTTGTTGGCCAAGACCAGCGACTTTGGCCAACACCGTTCCACCTTGGACGTTGCATTGGGCATCGAGGAGTACGACCCATACTCCAAGAAGAAGTTCTTGGACGTGGAAGTCGCCAACACATTGAAGCAAAACGGTTCCATCAAGCCGTTCGAGGTCAAGACCTGGACCAAGGACGAATCGAAGGAATTGTTGAAGTTCTACCAGGATGCTGGAGTGTTGTTTGTCAACGACTACAAGACTAAGGAGTCCAACCAGACCGCAAAGGAGATTCTTGAGGAAAAGGCTGCCGTCAGAGCCGGCAAGCTTGAACAACACGAGTTCGACCCAGTCAGACACTTTGACAGAATTGTGAATAACCAATACACCATCAGTGGAGGTAACCCAGCACACTTGTTGAAGGCCTCAGCATTTATATTTTAGGTACTTGTATATAGGAATAGAGCTTCCAGCGCCATGAAGATGAGTAGGCGATCACCCTTGGACTAGAGCCTTTCGTTTAGTCGGAGAGATTGAGGGAACGAAATGCTTAGCAGCTAGTAAAGACACCTCTAATAATCATCAGTGCGATATACCCCTACAGGTTTTGTCTGGAGTTCTCGAACTACCATTGAACCTTTGGGAGTAGGACGTGAAGTTGAGTCTTTTCTGTCCCCTGTTGGCTCAGAAGAAAATGCAATTTTGGATATGCAACTAAAACAAATGTTCAAGTAAATTATGGTTCATTCAGCTCAATTATACCCAATCAATTGTCAATCAGTTCACCAATACTATTAAGCCTCCTACAGACGATTAGCGGTGGCAATTGCCTAGAAGTGATGTCACTCAAATATAGAAAGCGGATATGCACCTCTAAGAAATTGAATGAAGCGATTTTCAATGGATCATATGGAGGGGACTGTGAACTGAACGACCGTGATTGAGTAAGGAACCTGAACAAAGGAAAACTTACTGATCCAATTCGCCCCAAGTGCCCGTTTGAGCCTTGCTATAAATTGACCACCCAAAGAATCAACCACCATTGCGACCACAGTACAAATAATTATTAAGCTAGACACACAACACAGCGTACAGAAAGGCTCAAATAGCCGGTAATTTACCTTTCTGTAGGGCATAATAGTCCAACGAGAACTATCCCGGGCCGAAAATGGCTGAAAATTTCGTTCCGAGTACGATCCCATGATCGTAATTTACAATAGTACATCTTGTACCCGAAACCCGAAATTCCCACACAAACCTTGCCAAGATCTCTCCGAGAAGTTGAGGTTTGGGGCAATTATTACTCGCTTATTTTCCTATTCTATCGTGGCTGCAACCAACAGAAAGACAATAGCTCCGATCCCACGTTTACATGATTAATAGGGCGATAACGGGCAGAATAGGATTGCCCCTGCCAGGTATCCATCCCATGCCGGGACAACTAGGGACTCGAATGCCGGGCTCTGGGTGGCTCTGCTACGATTGTGTATTATTGTAGACAATAGAGTTAGAACTAGATGGCCTTTTTGGTTGGCATCTTCATATGCGGCCATCGCACCATTGCATCAATGCGGAATTAAGCTTATTATAGATGTCAAACGTGGGGACGCATGCAGGTAATTACCGTTGATAGGCAAACCATTTCTGATTGGAGGCGTTACCGGGAGAGACTCTTGAGTATACCAGAGAAAGAGCGTATATGGAGCCTGGGGGAGGTCAATTGAAGCAGCAGCATGGGTCTTACAGTTGTTCTGGCACTGGCGCTGACGCTGTTCTGACAGCCCTGTCACAAATACGTCAATATGCGACCCGTCATCGCTGCCCCTTTTTATACCGTTTTGCGCTTGAACACCGCAGGCCAATATCACAGCTTCCACACGTGTAGCCCCGGCAGACCAATTTACGATAAGCCAGAACCTGGATCATGGCCACGACCGGGTAGCAGCCTATATAAACCGGCTGTTCTCGTCGAGATGAGCCATCCATTGCAACGGTAAAATGGTCAATTTCAGAACAGCTTTCACTCTGGCAGTGATCGTGGCCTCGGGTGTTCTCGCCCACACGGTGCCAGGGATCGACTCGCTCCGTACTCAGCTAGCAATCAGAGCAACCAACCCCATTGACTCCATTTACGACAATCTCGATGATGCAGAAACAGACTTCATCAACGACCACTACAAGAATTTGACCGCCTACAATTCGACCTCGTGTGACCAGTGTAAGAACAAAATCAGGTACGGAAGACACTTGATCGACACTTATCCTGACAAGCAGCACCTTGTCAGTCTCTTGTTGTTCAAGTACTGTATCTTCCAGAACAAGGGAAGTGAGTCTAAATGCGACAACACCGACTTCTTTGTCTCTACCCAGACCAAAGACGACGAGAACTTCGGCGACTCCTGGGACTCAGGAGTCACCAGTGCCACCAGTATCAGTTTTTTTGACAACGACTTCCTCCACATGTTGAAAAACTTCAATGTCTCCAGTGAGCTCGACTTGGAGTACTACTGTTACTACAGAGGTTCGAATGCCTGTAAGCAGCCCAAGACTCCCGACGTCGATGAGTTGTATGGTGTCGACTCGTGGTGGCCTGCGAAGCAGCCACAGCATTCTGGCGAGCCAGAATACAACCGTACCAACGGAGAATTGGAGAAGTTCAACGTGTTGCACTTCACCGACTTCCATCTCCAAATGAGATACACTTTGGGCAGTGAAAGCAACTGTACTCAGGGCCTTTGCTGTATGCCTGAGTCGTTCAACAAGGATTTGGTATCTAAGGGTCATAACTTCACCGAGTACTACAAGCAACTCGACCCCAAATTGTCCAAGTACGCCTACTCTTTCTACCCAGACGCCAAATACGTGAACGATACTTACATTGCTGGCTCTTACTACGACTATCCAGCCCACAGAGGCTTCAACTGGAACTCTGTTCCAGCTACCACCTTTGGTGCCTACAAGTGTGATTTGCCAGAAGTGTTGATGAACAACAGTTTGCACTACATCAGCAAGGCCCACGAAGACAAAGATTTCGAGTTCACCATTTTCACGGGAGATTTGGTGGACCACGACGTGATCCACTGTGACGCTAACACCACCAAGACTGCTGAAATCAAGTCTTTCCAGTTAATCAAGCACTACTTAAAGAACATTACAGTGTTGCCTTCATTGGGTAACCACGACACCTTCCCATACGGCCAGTTGTCTCCCATCAAGTACAGTCTCAACAACACCTACGACTGGAATGACGAGTTGATGAGCGAATTGCTTGTAGAAAACGGATGGTTGCCAGAAAGCAAGGCTCAGCAAATCAAGACCCACTACTCCGGGTTCTCCTACGTCACCCCAAGAGGTTTGAAGGTCATTTCCTTGAACTCAAACTGTTACTACCAGAAAAATTTGTGGTCGTACATCGACTTGAGCACCAATGCTGATTTGTTTGGCCAATGGGAATTCTTGGTCAATGAATTGGTCGAGAGTGAAAAAATAGGCCAAAGAGTATGGATCATGGCCCACATTCCAGTCACCGACTACGACACCTTGCCAATCCAAGCCGAAATCTTTAACAAGATTGTTAAGAGATTCTCTCCTTACACCATCGCCAACATTTTCTGGGGACACACCCACAGAGACCAGTTCCACATTGCCTACTCCGGTAGTGAGAAGAACTCCTCTGAAGTTGTCAACATGGCCTGGGTTGCCCAGTCAGTCACTCCTTACACCAACAACAACCCAAGTTGGAGATACTACGTTGTTGAAGACCAATCCTTCAACATCTACGATTCTCTTAATTACTACGCTCAATTGAACACCACCTTTACCAATGGAGGTGCCGAGCCTGAATGGAACTTTGAGTACTCTGCCAGAGACACCTTTGATCCCGAAAAGACCTGGCCTGAAACTTCTCCACTTAACGCCTCTTTCTGGCAAAGTTACGTGGTGGAAAAGCTTGCCCAAAAGAACAACACTGAGTTCCACCAGTTGTACTCGGATCTTCAGTACAGAAAGAGTCCATACGTTCCAGAGTGTAAGAATGGCTCGCAGGTTTCCACTGACTGTTGGAATGAAAACTACTGTGTGGTCGCCAACTTCTTGCCTAACGACTATGCCGACTGTTTGATCGACTGATTGCTTCGATACTATACCCATATTTACTTTCTTTCCTATTCTTCGTCGTCCTGTTATTTCGAAAGCCTAGCTACTCTAGGCCAATAAAAGTTCCTTTGTCTTTTTCTTTTATTATGTCTCTGTATTCCAGCATCTCGCCTGCATACAATTTTTCGCAGCCACTGTCACCATCAGAATTGGATGCTTGTGGGGGCGAATTTGAGCGAAGAGTAGTCTCAATACTCTAGATTGTTTGGAGCTGGGCAGGTAAATGAGTTCTGGTCTTAGATGGAAGCGCCAGGAATGATTGCAAAAAATGGAGAGTTACTAGCCGTCTATATTTAATGGAGACAAATAATTCATTACAAGGAGTAACTGAAGTTCTGTGATACAGTCCTAGGTATGCCCCCAAAAGTAGAGTTGTGACAAGATTAGCGGACAATCAAGCCAAATTTTCTGATACGAATCGTAGGTAAATTATCTACTTGTATTGATCAATATACATTCCCTTACTTAGTTTTAAGGGTAAGAACATTAGTTGTAGCCCGTTTCCGCATCCTTGTGACGTAATTGATGTAAGAGCGATGAGACTGATAGTCATATAGTGTAGGCAATATAGGTCCAACTAAAGGTTCAGAAGTAATAAATGCTTATGGGTCTGCAATAGTTCCTTCTGTTTCTTGGTTTCATCACAACAGAGTGTGAAGCTGTGGCTAAATGTATATTATCTCCAATGCTACACAGGCTAAGTAACCTTTGATAAGTGAGTATTTGTGTAATCCGTAAATACATATGCCAGTCTTAGCCGATTGTTGATGTGATGGAACTACTTTTACTACCAAGCACTGGAATCGCTACATTGAGTAGAAAAGATCGGAAATACTCCATTTATCTAAGTATGTTCCAAGAAAATGGTACCAATTTCCAGTAGGAGGACCTACGTCTAATACCAGTTCACTGGGAAATATGCTCATTATTTTAATGTATTTTGATTCCTAAGTATAAAGAAATTGAACCAATTTGAGTCATTTAATCGAAAGAGACCATAGGCCACCAACAGCAAAATGAATTCAGCAAACGATCACGATTGGCGCCAGCGAGAGGGCCCTCTGTTCCCAACTATAGCCAGCTTTCACTCGTGCCAGTACTGAGTGTTACTATGAAAAGAATATCAATGAATAGCTGCACACAACAAAGAATGCACGCTAACCTATATTACAATGCAATACATCCCAACAAAACCTGACCTCTAGCCTTGTCTAAGTGAATAAAGTATCTTCTTCTCTCAAATATTCACCAATATCACCCTGTCTGAATGCAACAATAGCAGTGGGCTGTAAGGACCTGGCTTCATTAGTGGATTTGGCACTCACACCGAACCCTAATGGGGTATCATTCATCGAGTACACTATCACACCGGCGTGCTCTGGAATGTCGTCTGACATACGGCCAACGTGGGCTTTTAACACATGGTTACCGTATAAGTAAGGCATCTCACCATTTTGTTTAATCCATATTTTGAACTTGGCGTACTGGGACAAATATGGCAAGGAAGTTATGTGTAAACGGAACTTTCCAGTCTTTGTGAATTTACCGAAACAAGTTCCAACCGACATTAATTGTTGTCTGGAGACCGAAGTAGCGAATCTGGCCACTTGATCAGACACATAGTAGACACGATCTTTTTGTAAACGGAAGACATGGGGATTGGAGGGGTTGTCGATCAAGAAGGAGATGTTTCTGCCAATGTAGTTGGCGAGCTTCTCGAACACAACCTTGGTTTCTTCTTCGGTTAAAGGTCTCATTGTGGATGGTAGACTATCACAGTGGAAATTTTTCAGATAGCGATGGGATGGATGTATGTCACGTGACCGGCGATGGCTATATCTCCATGAAAAATTCTACTCCAGAACACGCCAATGAGTGAATCAGTACCACCTAAGGAGTCTTCGATTCCTATCCCCGAGTCTGCAGAGGTCCCTGTTACCCAAAATGATCAACTTTCAGCCGACGCTGTTGCTTCGCTCGACAAAACGGTTGACGAGCCAGCTTCCAAGACTGGTCAGCAAAACAAATGGTCTCGTACACGTGCTGCAGACAAGAGAGAAGATGGTAGCAAGAGACAGAAGAGACAACGGGAACACAAGGTCACGTAGGTATGTTTTTCCCTGCCAAATTTGAGCAATTTATACTAACAACTCCAGTGAATATACCACCAGAGTAGATGAAAATGGGGTTCCATTGCCTAGATCCGAAAGAAAACCAAAGAAGAAGGTGGCTGTCATGATTGGGTACTGCGGAACCGGCTACAACGGGATGCAGATCCAGCCAAACCCCGACATCAAGACCATCGAAGGAGAATTGTTCCAGGCATTCGCCAAGGCTGGAGCCATTTCGCCTGAAAACTCGGACGACATCAAGAAGAACGGCTTTATGAGATGCGCTAGAACCGACAAGGGTGTTCACGCTGCTGGAAATGTTGTTTCGTGCAAGTTGATCATCGAAGACGAAGATATCATCCAAAAAATCAACAACGAGTTGCCAGAGCAAATCAGAATATGGGGCATCCAAAGAACCTCCAAGTCGTTCGATTGCAGAAAGATGTGTTCATCGAGAATGTACGAGTACTTGTTGCCAACCTACACTCTTTTGCCTCCCAAGCCCAAGACGGTGTTGAGCGACTTGATGGAGTCCAAGGACAAGGAGCATCCTGGTATCCTCCGTGACGACGTCGAGGGCAGAGAGTGGTGGGCCCAGACCAAGGAAGAGATCAAGAACAGCGAGTTAACAAGTGAGCAGATTGAGCAGCTCGAATCCCTTTTGGAGAGCAGCACCGTTACCAACTCCAGCATCAAGACCTACGACGACAACGGAGAGATCACTGAGATTGGCAAGCTCTTTAAGATCTACAAGGGGATCGAAAACAAGCGCAGAAGAGCCTACAACGTCAGCAAGGAACGTCTTGATCTTTTCAGACAGGCCATGAAGCAGTACGAGGGTTCCAACAACTTCCACAACTTCACCATTGGTAAGGCCTACAGGGATCCTTCAGCCAGAAGATTCATGAAGGACACCACAGTATCTGACCCCTTCATCATTGAGGGCACCGAGTGGGTCAGCATCCATATCCATGGCCAGTCTTTCATGTTGCACCAGATCAGAAAGATGATTGCCATGGCAGTCTTGGTGATCAGAACTGGATGTCCTATAGAGAGAATCAGAGATTGTTTTGGCCCAACTAAGATCAACGTGCCCAAGGCCCCAGCCTTGGGTTTGTTGTTGGAAAACCCTGTCTATGATGGGTGCAATGCCCAATTGGAGAAGCTTGACTATGAAAAGATTGAATTTACAAAGTACTCCACGGAAATGGATGCGTTCAAGAAGAAGTTCATCTACGACAAGATCTACGGCGAGGAGGTGAAAGAAAACACCTTCTACGGATTCTTCGGCTTTATTGACACCTTCAGAAGTTCTGAAGGTGACTCCACCTCGGAGGCCAAGCATGTATTCGATTTCTTAGGTGCTGTTTTCGACTCTGGGTTGAACAAAAATGGCCAAGTGAAAGAAATCGAAGAAGACAAGAACGTGGGCGTTGCCAGTGCCAATGACAACGTTGATTAGTCAAAAACGTAGTCAAGCATTCCTCTAAAATAGCTTTGGGTACATCTGTGTATATCTAGCATGTAATGAACAGAAGAGAAAGATTAGTGTAAAACGATGGAATGAACATTATTACCAGTACGGGTTTGGCAATTTCATTGAGTTGCTTGGATCTGGGTGCTTTTGAGTAGAAAGTACAGCGTGAGCACCACCAGTTAGTCTAACCAGACCACTTCCTACGTTGCAGCCTACCCTCCTTCTACGCCTTTTAATACAGTTTTATTACCTAAAAAACATTATAAGCTATGTATGCAATGATCCCGAAGATACAAAAAGAAGCAATAGCAGTTGATGACTACCCTGCTGATGCTGAGTGCTCAGAGCCAGGTTGGATTACGGTTGTTTTGCACTTGTTGGGCAGGAGCACCACGTGACACTTTGGCTTTATCCTGTTCAAACTGGTTGGATACTGTTGCACGAGAGTACTTGTTGTTGGCATTAGCTTGGTAGATCCCGGCACCGTTGACTCCACCTATGTCCTTAGCGGGTTCTTCCTCCTTGTTTATGATCTTCTGGTAATCGTCACCAAAGAGGTTCTTGTAGAATACCTTCTGGGGGTCTTCTTCGGGGTTCCCGGAATCCTTATCTCCTATAGTTTGTTGATGCTGTTGTTGTAATGCTCTTGCTTTTTGTAATGCCAATTGGTGTTGGTGTTGAATGGCGGCTTGCTGTGCGTTGGGCTGCGCTGATTCCTGGGGTTTGGCTACCTGCTGTGCTTGCTGCTGTTGTTGCTGTTGCTGTTGCTGTGCTTGTTGTGCTTGTTGTGGATCTTGACTCTGGTCTTCGATCTTGCCCTGGGCTCTTTGCTTTTCTTGTTGGAATTTGTATAAGGTCCAGTCGAACACGTAGTCGTATCTGTAGTTTTCCTTCTTGAACAAATCTCTGAACAACTTTCTCAAGTATGGGTAGTCTGGCTTGTCGTCGAATCTCAAGGTTTTGATGTAGTTCATGTACTCCAAAAACTCTGAAGGCAAGCCCTTGGTCAAAATGTTATTTGGAGTGGTTATTTTCTTTTCCATGATTCTGTCATACTTTTGCCTCTTTGTAGCGGCCTTCAATCCCTGCCATGGCAAGGAGCCGCGGCAGAAGTAGATCAAGACGTACCCCAAACTCTCCAAGTCATCTCTTCTGGACTGCTCTATTCCCAAGTGGGTGTTGACACTGGCGTATCTTGCAGTACCTGTCAAGTTCTTGTTTTCTCTGTAGGGGATGTGGGAGTGGGTTCTGGGGTCACGGTACTTCTTGGCCAACCCGAAGTCGATGACGTTGACCTGGGAGCCTCTTCTGCCGATACCCATTAAGAAGTTGTCGGGCTTGATGTCTCTGTGAAGGAAGCACCGCGCATGGATGTACTCAATGCGGCAGATCAACTGGTCGGCCAACAACAACACCGTTTTGTAGGTGAACTTGCGGTTGCAATAGTTGAACAAGTCTTCCAACGAGGGCCCCAACAAGTCGATCACCATGGCGTTGTAGTCGCACTCGGTGCCGTACCATCTGACGAATGGAATGCCGACTCCGCCACTCAACGCCTTGTATACCTTGGCCTCGTACTCCAACTGGGGGTGTTTGGCCTTGGTGTTTTCCAACTTGATGGCCACCTCTTCGCCTGAGATGATGTTGGTGCCGAGGTAGATGTCTCCGAACGAGCCTGACCCGATCTTACGACCGATTCTGTACTTCTTGCCCACCCTTAAGTCCATGGTGGTTGTGGTGGCGTTGGACTGGGAGGTGATAGTTGCTGGATGCGCCTAGCGTGGAGGGGACGTGGGCGGCTGGTGTTCACGTCGATGACGTGGCTGTGGAGGAGGAGCTGATGGTGGGGTAGTTCTGGCGAACTGGTGCTGATGTCTGATAAGGAGTATCAACCGCTTACCGTGTAGGATATTGAACGAGAATTTTTCTGAGTACAAACGGAAAATTGCTTTTTGGGAGCGCGTGGAGGGGGGATGGATAGAGGGAGAGGATTGGGAAGGGGAAGAGGGAGAGGATGGAGCGAGATGGGGGGAGATGGGGGCGATGGGGGCGATGCGAGAGGTTAGAGAAGTACGGATGTTTGGCTGGGGAGGTGGCTGGGAATTGTACAGTAGTACGGATGGGAGTGTGGAGGAGTAGTGGTGCACGTGAGGAGGTTCGGCAGTGGTGCGACATGCGACACGGGGCGTAGAGGTGGCTGCCGATAAGCGGGCGGATTCAACGCAGGATCCACCGGGTGCGAGGCGTGGGGGAGGACGGTGGAGACGGTATATATGGCGGTGGTGCCTGGCGTGGACTGTCGGTGGGTGCGTCTGGTGTATGTCTGGCATATATTTGTCTGACGTCTGGCATGTGGCGCCTGGTGCAGCAACAGCGGCCCTCTGGCCCGGTTGCTGTCAGCGCACGGTGCGGATGTCTGGTGTTTCGGACCCGTGACACAACCCCACGCCACCTCTTTCTGGCCAATCGCCCCTGTCCCGTGCCCACCACTCCCGTTATCTTGGCTTGGCCCACAATGGAACGCCCGGGCCCGGCATCTCCCGCAACAGCAGCCGTTCCGTCCAGTCCAACTGCCAGCTCAGGCATCGTACTGGCCATGCTGGCGCACGCCACACATGCAAATTCGCTTCTGCTGCCAGACGTACGGCCTGCAGACGCGGATTCATGTGCCGCATTCCTGCTAGACGACATACGCCGCCATCGCGACAACGGTCTCGAAATTGGCAACCATCGCCAAACGCCCTCTACACTCAATCCGGTTCTGACATTACTTATTAGTTATTACTAGCCCTACTTACTTACTTGGTGGCAGTGGACGACTTCTTAAACTTACCCAAAATTCTCTTGAAGATATCGTTCTTCTTCGCAGCCTTGTCGGTCTTAGCAGACGAGTCTTCGACGGCGGCCTTGGCGGTTTCGCCTTCCTTGCTCAATGGGTCGGCCTCTTCGGTGGCTGGGGCAACGTCCTTGACTTCAGCCTTCTTGGCGTCAACGCCTTCAACAGTTGGCTCAACTGGCTCAACTGGCTCGACTGGCTCGACTGGCTCGACTGCCTCAACTGCCTCAACTGGTTCCACAGTAGGCTCAACCTCGCCAGTGACTGGCGCAGCGGCAACTGGCTCTTCAGCAGCAACTTCCGGAGCAGCGACTGGCTCAGCAGTGGCAGCCTCAGCAGCGCCTTCGGTGGCAAGAACTGGCTCTTCAACTCCAGCAGTTTCGGTGGCAACTGGCTCGTCAGCAGCGACTTCAGCGGCACCGGCAGCTGGCTCTTGGGCCTTGGTGTCAGCTGCGGCTTCCTTGGTGTCTATGTCCTTGGCCAACGACTCCTTGGACTCGGAGGAAAAAATCTTGGAGGCTCTCTTTACCCTATCCTTGATACCCATGGTGAAGATAAATGACTAAAAGTGGGCTATTTTTGCGGCTATCCCCTGGTATAAATAGTCGCAGGGGTTTGGCCAGAAAACGCAGGCGCAGCTCCGTGGTACCACAATGCAATTGTTTATTTGTTTGGACCGGGAGACGAGATCCCCGGTCCGCCGCAAAAAGCGGCACCCAGCACTGTCGGGGACGGGGTGGAGCTGGCATTGGCAGCGCAGGCAGCATGGGATGGTGACGCGGGTGTCAATGTCCTCCGCGTGGTGGGTGTTTGGGGGAAGTGTCGGAGGTGTCGGAGGTGTCGGGGTGTGGTCACCCCCAGCCGTGTGGCTGACGTTGGAGGATCCACGGAGGCGGCTTACGGGACTTGTTATCGCTATTGTGTGCTAGCACATTCCTGGGCCTTCAACTGGCGACGCTGGCGGGGTGCTCTGTGCTACTGTGGATGTCTCGTGCCGACGGACAGTCGCGTGTGACCACCGCCACTATCTGGCGGTGGCGCTAGTCCTACTGGGCCCACAAGTGGCGGGATAGTGTTCTTGTCATGCGCGCGGCTGGCGTCTCTTTTTGCAGGGCCAACGGCTGAAGCACGGCAGAAAATTAAATGTTTCTGTTGCGAGCCCCGTCGCGTGGGCCTAAACAAAGTCACACGATGTGCATGCAGGACCAGTATTATTATTGGCCTGGGTGCTAATAGTGTTGTGAGGGAGGTTTTAGCCCCCAATGCGGAAAGCATGACTTCGGAATGCACGGGAATTGCAGGTATAGCAGACGCAAGTAGACGACGGGAATTTGGCTGTTTTTCCGCTAGCCGTGCCGCAGCTTATCGGCTATGCCTTGGCCGTCTAGGACTTCGTCAAACGCGCACTGCCATGTTGTTGTAGCGACCAATGCAGGATGCACCCAGCACCTGTTGTTCGGGCGCCCGCGGCGTCTAGGCCCTGCTTTCGAAACCGCAGGGCGGCATCGTGACATATGGTCACATGCTCGATCACGTGACTACAATCATATTCTGGCGGCCTACTTCAGGTGTTCGACTTTCCGGTTTTGTTGTAGTTTCTCCATTGGGGCGCCAGCGATGACATGGAATTGACACAATTTCAATGGTTGACTGTTTCTGTCAGATACCAAATAAGACATCACCCGCAGGCTACGTGGTCTTTTCCAACTACACTCAAACCCGCCGACTCGTATCTCGTAGCATCGCTCCCCATCTCCCCCAAGCCCTACTGTTTTACAGAGTGTAGGCAGTTTTGAACAGTGAACGAAGAATCGCCCTGATGAGTGTATGCTAGGCAAATGTCGCGTGTCCGGCGACATCTATTGATGCTAAGTTCACCATCTCGCTCCATCGCTCCATAACCACACCATGAGCGAAGACAGGGGATTAACCTCACGAACTAAACTAAGACGAGAACCTATCAACTCTATCATCTCCTCTCCCCAATCTCCTCCGCCTCCCCATTCTCCACTATCTCCACTATCTCCCCATCCATCGCTCCTCCATCTCCCACGACATTGTCGCGTGTCCCGCGTTTGTTTACTCAAATCACCACCATCCTCCTCCATGTCTCCTTCCTCTGCCACGGAGTCTGCGGCCACCATGTCCTCGTCCGTACCCACAGCATCCTCGTCGTCGCACCAGCTCAAGCGAATAGAGACGCGTATTGAGTCGCTATCGCGGTCCTTCGCCAAAACACCCACCATTGCCTCCCTCACCACCACACCTTCAACCTCAGTGACTCCCACCAATTCTGGGCCCAGTTCGGCGGTCAGAAAGCCATTGTCGAAGTTTCTGCTCAACACATTTGACACTTCGTCTGCCGCCAAAACCAATGCCGCCAAAGTCAACAAACCCACCAAGTCGTTCATCAAACAGCACCACCTAAACCAATACAAGAACACCCTTTCAGCCAAGGAACGCGCTCGTCACCACAGTCTGGCCACCGCCGTCAAGCTTCTGCCAGAAAAGTATCGCCTGAGCTCTTCTGGGTCCAACGTGACGCCAAAAGCCACCAAGAAATGGTGCCTCCAGGACTTCGAAATCGGCCGCATTCTCGGCAAGGGAAAGCTCGGGAAGGTGTACTGTGCTAAGCACGTGGAGTCGGGGTATATTGTGGCCCTCAAGGTGATGTCCAAAAAGGACTTGGTGGAGTTGAAGCTCGAAAAGAACTTCAGACGAGAAATTGAGATCCAATCGCGGTTGATCCACCCCAAAATATCCAGGCTCTATGGCTTCTTCAATGACGACAAGAATGTGTATCTCATTTTGGAGTACTCCATCTATGGCGAACTCTACCAGCATCTCAAGGTCAAATGCCGTTTCGACAACCCTACTGCCTCCCACTATATCTACCAGGTGGCACAGGCATTGTACTATTTGCATTCAAAAAACATAATTCATAGAGATATCAAACCAGAAAATATCTTACTATCCCTTGACAATTGCATAAAGCTAAGTGATTTCGGCTGGTCCGTATACCAAAATCCAACTTCTTCTACAAAAAGACTCACCATTTGTGGCACCCTAGACTATTTGCCCCCAGAAATGATCGAGAGTAATGAGCACGATTATAACGTTGACATCTGGTCCTTGGGTATCTTGTGCTTTGAGTTTTTAACAGGAAAACCGCCATTCGAAGAAATAGACAAAAATGCAACCTACAAAAGAATTGCCAAAGTCGATCTTCAAATTCCAGAATACATAGATGACGATGCGGCTGATTTGATAGTGAAGTTGCTACAGAAAACCCCTCGAACCAGAATGGCATTGACCAAAGTATTCACACATCCCTGGATTCTTAAGAATAAACCATACTGGCCTGTTACCGAGAAGTCCATCAAGGAGGAAACTTCTACAAGTTAGCATAGCCTTACAAGCCTTGTACACTATTTTATGAACTACCCTTCATGTGACGTATATCGGTTCACATAAATTGGATAGTATTAGCAACATTAATAGAATTCGTAAATCTACAAAATATATTTTGCACCAAACACCTCTTAGATCTATCAAAGAATCCTAACTAATATACACGGCCCTAAGCTTGCTGCAGAGAGGCTGAAACGTTGGCGTTTGCCGCGGCTGCGGCTCTAGCCTGCTTCTGCTTCATCAACATTTGTTGCTGCTGCTGTTGTTGGAATTTCAACACTTGTTGCTGGAATGCCTGTTGTTGTAATGCGTTATGCTGAGCAGTAGTTATAATGGCTTTCAGTGGCGCTCTCACTTGATACATTTCTCCGGGAATTGCTGAGAACGACTGGGTGGAAGAATCTGAGTTGGATGAAGGAGCATCCACATTTATCAATGCACACCGACCTTGAAGACCCCCAATGGAGCCTGAAATCGCCTGGTTCGCGAGTGTTTGCTCTGCTGATTGAGATGCACTACTTCCTCCGTTAGCAGTACTGGCGTTGTTGCTGTTGTTGTTTCCAGAGATAATGAATGCATTGGCATAAAATTCTCTTGTTGAAAGAAATCTGTGTCGGCTCCTGACTGGAAGTAAGACTTTCCTTTCCAAAGGTATTGGGTTATTTTTGGACAAACCTTCCAATACCAAGTTCGTCTCCTCATCGGGATCGAGGATCTTGTTGTAGCTTCCATTGAGATCGTCAGACATGCTGTCACCAACTCCGTTGAACTCGGCATTCTCCCTTCTTTGTGCCGCCAACGCATTTGAGGCGGCAATCTTGGCTTGGTTTCGTTTCTGGTACTGTTGTAATAAAACATCGTATGGAGCACTTCTTCCCATGACTGCTCTTTTTGCACCCATGGAATGTGTCTTACAAGTCAATGATCTTGCACAGAATCCACCAGAAGGCAATGGTACACCACATTGCTTCTCTACATCAACAGGACCCTTTGGCTTGGCTGTGGATTTTGGTTTTGCTTGCTTTTTCTTCTTGCCAACTGAACCAACGGATTCCTTTTTAGACGACGTTCCAGCTGCTGCTGCTGCCGCTGCCGCTGCTGCATTTGCGGCTTCTTTCTCCTTTTGAGTCTGTGATTTCTTGTACTTCTTCTTAGGCTTGGATACGCCGTTAGTCATACTGTTGGGGGTGCTGGGCACTGGGGTGGAGTTTCGAGATGAATCCACTGATGAAGGCTCAATATCCAACAAGTTGTTGGCTCTTCCTCTCTTTCTTTTCAACGAAGGCGTTCCCTTGTCTGCACCTTCTTCCTTTCTTTGTTTCATTTCTAAGCACTTGGTCAAATGGCTTGCTAAACTCTTGTCTCCGATGGGTCTGTTGCACGAGTTACAGATCTTATATCCAATGTTGGTAGATAAGTAGGACCTGTCGGGGATCGAACCAGCAATGAGCGATGATCTTGTCGAGCTTTCTGAGTCAGGTTTGGTGCTGATGTCGACTTTTTTATCCAAATAGACTCCTAATTCCTTCCAAATAACAGGTTTTCTCTGTTCGTGGCTATCCTTGTTGTTAAGTGAACGTACGGCTGCTAATGTTATCACTTGCTGCGATCTCGTACTGGCCATTCTATGAGGGATGATGGGTAGCGGCTATGGCGTGGTGCGCTTAACCTTGGTGGGATGTAACTTGGTCGTTGGTAGTGCTACGGGGGTCAAAGTAGCGCTGGTCGGTAGCCTCAGTGCAGATGCGTCTGGAGGGGTGGGATAGGTTGATCTATGGAGGACTGCTGCTTGCCAGTGGATGTCGACTGTGTAGGAATCCGCGCTCAGGGTCGTTCAACGTTGGATGGTCTCGGTCACGTGTCACTGTTTGTATGTCAGCAGTCTCATTTTAGTTGGCAGCAAAACCGAGACAACTCTACAGCTCCCTCAAGCGTAATCACCATGCTAAGACGTCAGGCCACCACCATCAAGCTCACTCCAGAAGACATCTTGGAGTACGATGACTCCTTGGCCCAAAAACAGCTCCAGCGCCAGCAGGAACAACAAAAAGACCAGGCTCACCGCAGTATTTTGCAAGAAAGAGACGAGGGCAATACCACCCAGAACTACAAGGATGAAAGGGGACGCGATGAGCGTATATTGAACAGAAGTTGAGCTGCGAGGTACTGAGAAGACGGCCAACGTGAAAGTCTTCACCTACTGCATCATCCACAATATGGTTACAAATCCGTGTGCTATCGTCCCACACTATAATAAAGTCCCTGAGAACAGCGTGCAATAATGGCTATTATTGCCATGCTTAACCAGAGATGGCAGCATGGACGGTCAAGAGTGAGCTGTGGCCAGCCTAGCTAGAATCCCACCGGAGGGGAGTTTACTTCTGGGCTGCCAGAAGAGCAGGATTTCCTAGAACACCACGATTGAATCACTCCTTTGTTTGTAGTGAGTCGCCACACTACGGAATATAAAAAAAAATACATTGGGTTAAATATTAATATACAAATGACAGTTGGAGATAATAAAAATAACCTGTCTAAGTTATGAAACAACAGTAAGCCTTCTCCCTCTTGGCCTAATTTGAGGAAGCTGGTCTGCATTTTTGGTTTTGGTGGTATCTTCCCCATGACAATTCTTGAAGTGTCTAAAATAACTGAGTAACTTGTTGTGTTTCATGGTCCAACAACCAACCTCGATCACGGAAAAGCACTTGGGACAAAGCATGGCATCTACTTCACGTACTTTGAATTCTCTCTGTGAGCTCGAACCCTTTCTTTCACGTTTAGTTACACGATATCTCCCAAAGTGGATCCCATCGGGAGTCAAGTAGTTGTTGGAAAAAATCCCATGCTCCAATGTTAGGTGTGAAAGATAGCTGGAGTTCTTGAATGGCAAGAACTTCACATCCTCACAGTAGGGACAAAGTCCACACTTACTCTCGTTGACCAATTTACCTTCGCTATTGGTTTCAAACCGATAGTATTGAGGCTCATATGGGGCATCAATTGAGAAAACAGTGCTGGTCTTGTAAACAATGTTGGTAATACTCCCGTGAAGCTCATCGATTTCTCTATCATATTTCACCCTTTGGTGGACACAAGAAGACAGAGAGAGTCGACCCTCAATATTAGGCTCACCACCGAAGTTTCTGGGATTTACTTCAAAATCACCACGATATTTATTGATCAAAAAAGCACTCTGTCTAGTGACTGAATTGATGGAGCCACAATAACCGTGATAGTCAATTGAACATTTCAAACATGTCACCATTGTGTTATCAAACAGAACGGTGATTTGAAGAAGGGCCTTCTCGTTCACTTTGAAACGATCCTGAGCTAGAAGGATTACCGGTTGCTGCAAATTCTTGGGGGACTTTTTGGTAGTTGCACTGCTAGTAGCCTGAGGGCAAGCTTTGGTCTCTTGGTTGAGCACACAGGCGGGAGGAGCTGGAAGGGGATTTTCAAGAGCAGGCAATAACACAGGACACAAAAGTTCCGCAAATTCAGTCATTTGACTACTATCAAAACTAAGGGGGTCCGGAATTAGTTGTGTATCACTGTTACTCAATAAGGAAACATCAATTGAATTTGACTGCTCCGTAGATCCTGCCAATCCGTCCGAGCTGTAACGAAAGCATTGTTCGAGGTCATATGCTGAGAGAGTCAGGGAAGCTGTAGCATCAAAACTGTTTTCGGGCGTGATTTGAGCTTTCTCTACCTCGTTGGTAGTGTAGTTATTGTAGAAATTGTTGCAAATATCTCCGGAAAATGCAGATTCAAAGAACCGCTCGTCGAAATTCTGAATATCCGCCAATTCAATTTGATAGAGTTCTTTCGCAGGCATTGATACAGTTGGCTCTCCAAAGGAGTAACCTTTCTCTATATCTTCTGGATCGATAGGTAGAAAGAAGTCTTTTAGGCTCATAATATCAGCTTCAATTGAAGCCTCATTACTGTCTTCGATGTAGAAATCTTGGGGAAAGTTTAGGTCTGAATCTTGATCTGAAGTCATGTTAGTTCAACACGAGTTACTGAAGAAAGCCCACATATTTATACAGCAATTATGGTGTTAGCAGAATGAATAATGATAGCTGGTACTTGGTAGCTGGTAGCTGGTAGCGTAGCAAATGACGAAAGTACTTCGTGTGCAAAAGAAATGGTTTCACTAAATTTTTTTGCACCCAAAATAGACGCATTTTTCACAAAAAGGAACAATTTACAAGTAAAAATATATTAACAAAATCGATAAACTTACTACGCCAACTGAAGACTGCGCATCTAGTGAGAAATTGGGAATACGATTCGGGTTAGCTAACCTCCATTTTTCGATATATAATTTCCTCCGATCTCTTTCTTGAGTGTTGGTTTCTCCTTTGAGACCAAAAACTAAAATCCTATATCGACAGAAACTTGCCTGCGAAAAAAAAACTAACTTCAATCCTAGGGTTTACGTGAAGCGATAGATAACGCTGCATGACCGTTGGTGAAAGACGTTGTAACCGAACTTGGTTTAGTTCGTGCTTGTACCAGTTTAAGCATAACAAGAATCGTATTTTCTAATTATAGAACAAGAACGTATGGATGAATACAAGATAAAGAAACGAAATATACCAATTAAAAAAGAAATACCTGTTTTAGTACCGATCCACCTCGAATGGACACGAAAGGCTAAGAATGTTCCTAATTAGTAATTGATTATGTAATATACTAATTACTTCGCCTTTCTTTAGTTGTATTTTTAGACACTGTACCCTTTTTGGGGAGCACTTTCTACTTTTCGGTACATAGAACCCTGCAGAGTCACTCGATTAGAGAGTAATCGGTTATGTGTCAGTTTCCTCCCAAAAATCTTCTAGATCAAAAAAGAATGTCTTCCAAACAACTTTGAGCACCTTACCCAGACACACCCAGACACACCCAGGCACAGCAGCAACCATGTTCCAGCAAGTTCCAACACTTCTCAATCCCTGGCATGTTCTAATTGGGGCAGTCTTTTTAGCATTTAGTTGAAATCCATCCAAACGGTTCAGCTTACATTCACTCCTGCACACACCCTCCACATCAGACAAATTTTCATTTCTTACTAGCCATCACCCATAATGGCGTTTGGAATCCCCCTCTTGGTGCTTTGTAGCGCTATAAACGTCTTCTCCGGCGGAAAACTAGGCTATTATTTAATTATACTTGCTGCATTTTTAGCTATCAAATCGCAAGAGGCTTCCAAAACCAAGAACTCGAGATTAGATGCCCCACAGTCTTCTGTTAACTCCAAGGATGTCCTGAACAGTAAGGAGTCTCCTATTTATGCCGTGGACTTCACGTCAACTACATTCACTCCTACCGAGTCTACCACCATTCCAAAGGCCGTGCCTCTCAGATCAAGAGCAAAGCGTTCTCCAAAAGTCATTAAGGCAGCCAAGCCCATCCCAAATAACCTTGCCGAGGCTTCGTTGACCAAATCGTCGGTGAACTTGCTTCAGTCGCAGGTTTACATCTTCTACACCACTTTGACGGGTTCTTCTCAAAGAGTGGCCCAAGCATTGCACACAAAATTGACCAACCTCGATGGTTTAGCCAACCCCCCAAAGATGTTGAGTCTTGACGACGATGTCGATGATCTCGAAGAGTTCTTCTTGAAAACCCCAAAGAATGGCGACACCAAGAGCATTTACTTGTTGGTGCTCCCATCGTACGAAACGGATTCCCCCATCGATTACTTCTTGGAGCACTTATCAGAAACCTACAACGATTTCAGAGTCGACAAGTATCCTTTGAGATCGCTTTTGGGCTTTGCCGTGTTAGGGCTTGGTGACTCTGAGTCTTGGAACGGAGAAAAGTTCTGTTACCAAGCCAAACTTGCTGACAGATGGTTAGGCAAGCTTGGGGGAAGAAGATTGTTTCCTTTAGGTGAAGTTTGCATGAAGTTCGAAGGAGAACCAAAGGCTCAAGATTGGATTCAGTCTTTCGCCACATTGTTGGCAGATGACGAGCCATTCTACTTGGATAACGATGACGATATCGACGACAGTGACAGAGAAGACGAAGAAGTAGACGATGCCGATACCCTTGTTGATGTGGAAGACATGGGTAACATTATCAGAAAGTCAGGCACAACCTCCATTGGAATGTCCGAGGCCAAGAAGATGGTGGCCAAGGACTCTCCTACTTACAAATCGTTAACGAAACAAGGCTACACCATTGTGGGTTCCCACTCCGGTGTCAAGATTTGCAGATGGACTAAGAGTGCGTTGAGAGGAAGAGGTTCTTGTTACAAGTTTGCATTCTACGGAATCAAGTCTCATTTGTGTATGGAAACTACGCCCTCGTTGGCCTGTTCCAATAAGTGTGTTTTCTGTTGGAGACACGGTACCAACCCAGTCGCCAAGCTGAACTGGAGATGGGAATTAGACCCTCCAGAAAAGGTTTTTGAAGGAGCTCTTGCAGGTCATTACCAGAAAATCAAGCAAATGAGGGGTGTTCCAGGTATTCAGAACGACAGATTCCAAGAAGCTTTCCAAGTCAAGCACTGTGCCCTTTCGCTAGTTGGTGAGCCTATCTTTTATCCTCACATCAACGAGTTTGTGGACTTGTTACACAAGCAACACATCTCTTCATTCTTGGTCTGTAACGCCCAGCACCCTGACAATTTGGCCAAGTTGGCCAAGGTCACCCAGTTGTACGTCAGTATTGATGCTCCTACCAGAACAGATTTGAAGAAAGTCGATCGTCCTTTGAACAGTGATTTCTGGGAGAGATTGATGGCCTGTTTGGACATCTTGAGAACAACTCAGAGCCACCAACGTACAGTGTTCAGATTGACATTAGTCAAGGGATTCAACATGAATGATATTGCTAGTTATGCTGATATGGTCATCCAAGCTCAGCCCTCCCAAATCGAAGTGAAGGGAGCAACCTTCTGCGGTTCTTCCAATGGCAATGGCAACCCATTGACCATGCAAAACATCCCATTCTATGAGGAATGTAAACTGTTTGTTGTTTCACTTGTCGAAGAATTGAACTCAAGGGGCCATTCTTATGAGGTTGCTGCCGAACATGCCCATTCTTGTTGTATTTTGATTGCTCACACCAAGTTCAAGATCAACGGAAAGTGGCACACTCACATTGACTACCCTAAATTCTTCCAATTATTGGAAAGTGGAGAAGAATTCAATGATTTGGATTACGTCAAAGAAACTCCCGAATGGGCAGTGTGGGGCTCGGAGGAGGCCGGATTCAACCCTGATGATACCAGGTACGATAGAAAGGCCGAAAAGTTGAGGAAAAAGTTGGAAAGGGAAGATTTGAGTAGGAAGATCCAGGCATCCAAATAGGGGAATTGAATTGCTTCATTTGAAGCGATGTCCACGCTTGATAATGATTCAATTAGCAGTCTTTGCTCATTTACTCGTTAGAGTTATTTAGGTACATTATATACGGGTTTGTATTATACGTTTCGAGAATAGATCGTATGGTAGTTCTGTCCAAAATTTGCACCCAAAGTGAGACAGCAATTACTTTCAATGAGAACATCCCAGTAAATTTATCTTGGTCAATTCTGTGTGGGGTAATCCAAGTATCGTTCTCTGACGCCTGTCTCTATTCTACAGACCTAGCCGTTAGAGAGACTCCGTGCAGAGTAAAAATGTGATCCTTTCATTTAAAAAACGGAAGGGTGCAGCCAACACGTTATCTGTTCGAAAACAATATTCTTACACAGCTGGCTATTATGCCTCAAGTAGTATCAGCCTATGGGCCACAGCAGATACACAAGAGCCAAGTTGCAAATGGTGGCTCATATATCCTCTCCAGCATTAGGTCACGTGCAACCCGTTACATCATGTAGATATCGCGTCGGTGTCAACATCTACACGGCAATGTCTTCCTCCAACGACGCTGAGTTCAATGTCAGCTCTCCCTTGAAAGCTAAGCCTGTCGCTGAGGTTTCTGGCATAGACCGAGTCCAAGAATCCCCGGTAAAAACCGCATCCAATGCCTCCAAATCACCCAAATTGTCCCCAGCAGTTACTCCATCTCCTACTGTCCGTCTGGTGAAGAGCGCCAACATTGCATTTATACATCCTGATCTTGGGATAGGTGGCGCAGAGCGTCTTGTGGTGGACGCTGCTGTCGGCTTGCAAGAGCTCAACAACAAGATCACCATCTTCACTTCTCACTGTGATAGAAGCCACTGCTTCGAAGAGGTGTCAAGCAATCTTTTGCAAGTAAAAGTATACGGGGATTTCCTTCCAACCACATTTTTCAACAAGTTCTATATTCTCTTTGCCATACTAAGACAGTTATATTTGACTATCAAGTTGATCGTCAGTGGAGAACTTAGCACCTTTGACTATGTTATCATCGACCAATTGTCATTCTGCGTGCCTTTGATCAACCTTTTCAGCAAACACGACTGCAAAATTTTGTTCTATTGCCATTTCCCAGATCAGCTTTTGTCGGTAAGAAAGGGGTGGATCAAGAAGCTCTACAGATTACCGTTTGACTTGATTGAAGAATGGACAACGGGGTTGAGTGATAAGATCGTGGTCAATTCCAACTTCACAAAGAGCATCTTCCACAAGACGTTCAATAGGTTATCTGTGGAGCCTGGTGTGATTTATCCATGTGTCGATATTACTTCTACAATTGACACCGAGAGTGATGCCCAAGTCGATGGGTTCTTTACCAAATCTCCGTTCTTTTTGAGTCTCAACCGTTTTGAGAGGAAGAAGAACGTTGAGCTTGCAGTCAAAGCATTGGCCAAGTTCAGAAAAATCCACTACAGCGGGACCAAGCCCATTTTGGTGATTGCTGGAGGATACGCCAATAACCACAGGGAAAACCAAGAATATTTATCGGAACTAGAGTCATTGTGCAGCTCGTTGGAATTGAATCATTACGTTCTGCGTGGTGGCTTGAAGTTCCCATTGCCCCCATCCACCGATGTTTGCTTCTTACCATCAATTTCAACAAACTTGAAGGCTTCGTTGATCAAGAAGGCGAAATTGTTGTTGTACACACCATCTTTTGAACATTTTGGTATTGTTCCTGTGGAAAGTATGTTGTATAAGACTCCCGTGTTGGCAGTAAATAACGGTGGTCCGTTGGAGTCTATTGTCAACTTTGAAAAGAGTAACCTTGAAGAGGCCACTGGGTACACGGAAGAGCCTAACCATGATGATTGGGCCAAGATAATGGCCAAACACATGGACTTGGCCCCTGAAGTCACCCAAAAACTTGGTGAGAATGGGCACAGACGAGTATTAAAACTATTCTCGAGAGAAGAAATGAGTTTGGCATTTATAAAGAATTTACAAGAAGCGAAGGCTACCAGTGCTAATTCGGTCGTTTTTGGGTTCTTGAAATTTTGGAGACTTGAGATCTCTATGGTCATCGTTTCATTACTTATATACATGTATGCTTGAGTTTTGGACAATAGAAACTATTATGGACTGCTGTTTCCTGATAAGAATGCAAATTTCATGGCCCATTCTTGCCAACGTTTATACAGTCCATGAATGAACTGACCTCCAGATTAGAGTTCCTAATCTGATAGACCAATAGAATGAACAGTATGATAGAAGACTCACAACCTTTGTAGTTCTTGTCACTTTTTAAACGGGCAGCAGTACGCTAGTTTGCGAGAAAGCAAATTGCCTAAACCTTCATCCTGAATGCATCCTTTACTGCTTTCCACAACCCCAACTCATTATCGGCTCTCTGGACGGCAACACGCCCATGACCAGCCCCTCCACCGCTCAGATTATCACCCCAGATATTGAGGAAGCCCCCACCTCCCCGTTCGATTTTAGCCGTGCCCTTTCTATTCTTTTTCTCAAACCAGTCGTCCATGGTAGAAGGGAACTTTTCGATCATACGATCAAATGCTTTCTCTATTTCTAGTTGTGTTACCAACTTGAATTTGTGTATGCTCGAGGAAGGGCATTGTAGGTTGTAGGTTCGTATCGAGTTATTCAATAACTTTACTCTTTCTTCAATGTACCCAATGTCCGATTGAGTGAGGTTGGAGGGGTTAGCCTTCAATTGTTTTATCGTCGTGCTGTAGATATCCAGTAGTGAGGATTTGCCACTGGAGTGAATACGGTCGCTCAAGTGTGATCGGTTGACCAACCATTTGAACCATATATCTTCCAAATCATCTTTGAGTCTTTTGATCGACCCGTCGATACTCTGTTGGGTCTCTATCCACGGTGGCAATACTTCCTGTTTGTTTAATATCTGATTCATGAAGTAGTTGGTGTCTCTGGAATTCTTTAGATGTTCTCTGTCCAAAGGCTTTCCCCGTACATGCTTCATTTCTGGGGCATTGAAAAGTCCTGTGGCTTGGTCCAATGAAGCGTTGATTTTGCTACTTGCGAGACTGCCCACGATATCAATAGCCGAGCTCGGTGAGTTACTGAGGAGCATGGATGGTCCTAGAAGTCGTTCTTTGTACATTTCTCGGAACTGTTCGGCTTCAGACTTCTCTTGATTTGCCTTCACCTTGTAATCGAGACTGTTCTCTCTGGCGTTCAAAATCTTCTCTTTGAAGGGTGTGGGGGGAGTGAAGATCCGGTCTCCACGTTTGGGAGGAGGCTTCAGGTCAAGAATCATCCGAAGATTTGCATCATGTATCGACTCAGTACCTTTCCAAGGCTGTGCCAGGGATATGTCCTTTGCATGCTTATTTCTGGCCAACAAGGGCTCACTTTTGATATAGTGCTGGGCTGCTTGAATCCTTTCATCGTGGGACGAGTTATAGATCTTCTGTAGTTGGGGGTTGGACAGCACTAGCGATGGGGTACCACCATGTTGAGGCTTTGATATCTTCTGAAGCTGAGGGTCTGATTTGGCTACCGATGGGATGCCTGTTTGCGATGTGAGCTTCTCGTCCAAGATTTGTTGGAACCGTTCTGCAATTGCAGAGGAGGTTGAATTGGAACGCATAAAGTTATGAATGACGGGTCTGGAACATCTCATTTTTCATTTCTGCGAATTTAGAGAGACCGGGATTCGCTGGTGACTCAAGAGACCTGGATCCAGATGGTGGCGGCGACCGGTTACGGGTGTAGATGGCAAAAATGGGATTGCCATATCGCGAATGCTCGATTACATAAGTGATTACTAATTAAGTATACCCATAGGTTCAAAGAATGCATTGTAGTGAGCTATATAAGGACGGGGTAAAACAAGAGTCCGGGAGGACAGATAAAAAGAAGTGAAGAAATGCTATGTATGAGTCGTTTTGACCCATAGGAAGTGTATGTAAAGGGTCCAACTGCACTGTGCTCTAACATGAGCCTATGTAGAGGCGTGCCAGCGCAGGGACCATCTTGTGGTCGAACTAGAGTGCGAGGAAGATCAACACACCCGAGCCCAACACAATGGCCATCAACAACAAGAGCTTGAGCGCAAAACAGAACACGTCCTCGCGCTTACCGCCTGCGGTCAAGATCAACTGCTTCTCGATATCGATATCGTCCTTGAGCTTGATCTTGCCGTGCTTGCACCCGTTCCACGAGGGAAATCCGTTGAACTGGCTGGCGTAGGGGTTCAGGTCTTGCTTGATGATGTTGTCCAAATTAGACGAGTCGACGGAGCTGATGGAGCTGGCGTGGTTTCTGGTGCCATGGGGCTTTGGGGGAAGCGACAACTCATTGACTGACGAGGCTGACCTGGCCCTGCTTGATTTGGTCTGAGGAGGTCCGTGAGCCGTCACTGACGAGACTCTTCTGGGGAGCTGAGGGGGAGCCACGGGATCAGACATGCTGGCGAGAACAACTAAGTGTGTTGTAGTAACTGGGTGGTGCTAGAAGCGATTGTGGGGTTGGGAAGTTTGTGTAGGTACCTGTGTGGGTTCTCTGGCTAACGAGTATCAGGGAATTCACGGAGGTGGTACTCTAAAGTAACAGGAATGTCGAGTGTCAGAAGGCTACACATGGCGACACTTGACTATATATAGAAAGGGTTTGGCGAGGCGGTCCCCGCCATGCAACAAATGCGGATGGTTGCAGAGGCTCGTGGTACGGCAACGGCTGTGCGGGAGTCGCAGGGGCGCTCCCGCGAGGCTCTCGCGAGGCTCCTGTGGAGGCGTTGAAGAGGTTCGGGGCTGGGGGGAACAGGCTGGTAGAACCAGAAGATATATCTCACTTCTCTGAAGCTGTAAGTAGCAGGATGGGGATGCTAGTGTCCAGTGGCCTGGCCTGATCTGATCAGGTCTGGGTGGGGAGTGGCAGCGTGACCATCTGTGATGTCATGATAGGCCCCACCCAGGGGGGAGAGTTGCGAGCGCGCAACGATCCATCGCGGTACGGTAGCGGGACCACCACGGGAGGGTCAGGAACGCTGCCACTAAGGTATGGCAATGACAGGGAGGCTGAGGATATGCTCCGTAGGGAAATTATCCCGTCAAGACTTCCTGTTGTGAGCATGGCGCTGGATAAGGAAGTGCAGTAAGATTGGCACGGAGGAGGTGTGGATGGTCCACCTCAACTCCTCTATTCGTACTGTCCATCCGCCTCCTCCAAGCATTTCGCTGGCGCTATTCTTAGAATTTCCAGACGTGTGTTTCAGGAATATCACCTCAACGTTCGGTGATGTGCAGTAACGCCAAAGTCCCAAAGTGAATTACTGATGTGGCCGTTGGTGGGGCTGCGGAAGGGCCTGAAACGGACCAGCACCAACAGATCATCACTGCTATCCAGTAGACGGCGCCAGCGGGCGCGGACCTCGCTGGTCTCGAGGCAGGCTGCCACTTCGAGGCCAGGCACACAAATAGAGATTTCACTGGCAGTAGAAGCACGCAAGAAGTGCATCGTACGAATTCTGACAGGGTGCAGCAGGAAATAGAGAGCACACGCTGAATTACTCAAATTGCTTGACTTCTACGTGCTTGGAAGGAATTTCACACACCATACCGCTCAAATGGCATGGCTTGCAACTACTTTGAAGCTCGAATAGCTTGACTTTCTTCGTACTTTGAAATTACTAGTCTGTCACACATCGCTTGAAATCATCCCCAAACACTTTGTCTCTTGCTGGGTCGCATATCAACCGCAACATCTGCTCTTCCAGCCCCGCCTTCAGTTGCAGCCACCGTGCCTGCAGCCACCGTGCTTCTATCTGCGGATCACAATAATAGACGAAACGAAGGATCCTCCTGCACAGAACTCGGCTTCTACTCTTTCTCTACCAATATGCCACCACCAAAGATTCTCGAAGACTCCACACGCTTTGCCTGGTCAGCTGCTACGCAGACTGGTCTGGCGTGGCATCATACTCGTACATTTACTCTCAATACTTCTTTATGTCTCCCCTCTGTCTCTCTGTGTCTCCCCTCTGTCTCCACTCTGTCTCCTCGCTTCGGCTGATGGATCGCGTCCTGCAGACAGGGGGGCCACGCAAGCATTGGACGAAAACTCTCCCATAACTCTACACAACCTCCCCAAGCACAAACACTCATCATGTGGTTATTTGAATGGTGTAAGTACTGCTAGAGGGAACTTTCCCCTGAAGCTGGTCAGATAGAATACTCAGTCACGACTGATGCCCCACTCCACACGAGTGCTCTCCATCGACGCATCCGTCTCCTGATCCTCGATTACCAGCCTGATCCTGACCACGCCTCCTTCAATCGAATTTCCATACTAACCTCCAGTCCAAGACGTCTTGTCCACTTTAGGATTATGGAATAAGCATGCCAAGTTGTTGTTCCTCGGTTTGGACAATGCTGGTAAGACCACCCTTTTGCACATGTTGAAGAACGACAGGTTGGCCACCTTACAACCAACCTTGCACCCTACCTCGGAAGAATTGTCCATTGGAACCGTCAAGTTCACCACCTTCGACTTGGGTGGCCATCAACAGGCCCGTCGTTTGTGGAAGGACTACTTCCCTGAAGTCAACGGAATTGTGTTCTTGGTCGACTCAGCTGACCCCGAACGTTTCGCGGAATCCAAGGCCGAATTGGAGTCTCTCTTCAAGATCGAAGAGTTGAGCAAGGTCCCCTTCTTGATCTTGGGTAACAAGATCGACGCTCCATCTGCCGTTGGTGAGATGGAGTTGAAGTCCGCTTTGGGCTTGTACAACACCACCGGTAAGGATACCGGTAAGTTGGCTGAAGGTAACAGACCTATTGAAGTCTTCATGGTCTCTGTTGTCATGAGATCCGGTTACGGAGAGGGTTTCAAGTGGTTGTCCCAATACATTTAGATGGACACCTCTCACTTCCACAGAGTCTTGCCGCCGTATTGAATACGACGTGCTGTTAATAGTGGGCTCCGGCTCTATAATGTATACTTATTATCAGCAGTGTAGTTCTACTAGGTGATTGTGGCACGTGACACAAAGTCACGCGATCCTTCCGCCACTCACATAAGTCATCGCTAAATTTTTTATATTACCACCATCATGAGTGAACATACCAACAAGGGAGCTCTCCACCCGGAGCAGAAGAAATGGAAGGCCCCAAAGGGACCTAAGCCTATCCAGCACAAAAATAAAAACTTGATTGGTTTGGGTAGAACCATCGCCAACCAAAGAAGATTAGAGAACCAAGTCCAATACTTGCCAGATGGTGATTTGAGATTTACTACCGATAAGAAGGAAGCAGACTGGGTTAAGATGCAATCCAAGACCCAGGAAAACTCTCTTGATGAGTTCTTGAGCACTGCACAACTTGCTGACACCGATTTCACTGCTGAGCGTGGACAACAAGTGAAGATCATCAAGATCGGAAACACTTCCATTGTCAACCAAACCGGATTGTTAAGTACCGAAGAAATGATGGCCATGAAGCAAAAGCATCACTTGTTCGAAAACAAGTTAACTATTCCTAAAAGACCAAAATGGACAAAGGACCAGTCCAAATTACAAATTGACAGACAAGAAAACTTGGCATTTTTGGAATGGAGAAGAGAATTAGCAGCATTAACAGAAGTCAACGACTTGTTGTTGACTCCTTTCGAAAGAAACTTGGAAGTTTGGAAGCAATTATGGAGAGTCGTCGAAAGAAGTGACTTGGTTGTTCAAATTGTGGATGCTAGAAACCCATTGTTTTTCAGATCGATTGACTTGGAAAAGTACGTGAATCAGTTGAGTGACCCAGAAAACAACAAGACCAAGAAGAATTTGTTGTTAGTTAACAAAGCTGATTTGTTGACCAGAAACCAACGTATCAAGTGGGCTGAATACTTCAACTTGAAGAAGATCGATTACGTTTTCTTCTCTGCCGCCAAGGCCAATGAGTTGTTGGAGAAGGAAAAGGAAGAGTTGGAAAATGCACAGAACGATATCATTAGTAGCACTGCCACCGAGTCCAAGGTGGAAGAGGAGGAAGAAGGTGAAGAAGAAGGCGATATTAATGATGACATCAGAATCTTAAAGATTGAAGAGTTAGAAGAACTCTTTATGAAGACAGCTCCTAAATTGGAAGAAGATCCTGACTTCCCCGACAGAAAATTGAACATCGGTTTGGTGGGTTACCCTAATGTTGGTAAGTCCTCTACCATTAACGCATTAGTTGGATCTAAGAAGGTGTCTGTGTCTTCAACTCCAGGTAAAACCAAGCATTTCCAAACCATTCATTTGTCACAAGATGTCTTATTGTGCGATTGTCCTGGTTTAGTCTTCCCTAACTTCGCCTACACTAACGGTGAATTGGTGTGTGACGGTGTCTTGCCAATTGATCAATTAAGAGAGCATATCCCTCCAGTATCTTTGGTGTGTCAAAGAATTCCGAAATTTTACTTGGAAGCCATTTACGGTATTCACATCCCTATACAAAGAGTTGAAGACGGTGGTAACGGTATCTACCCAACTGCTCGTGAATTATTGAATGCTTATGCTAGAGCAAGGGGTTACATGACTCAAGGTTTTGGTTCTGCTGATGAGCCAAGAGCTTCCAGATATATTTTGAAAGATTATGTCAATGGTAAGTTGTTGTATATCGTTCCACCTCCAAAAGCTAAAGGAAATGATGAGTGGGACTTGCCAAGTTTAGATGAATGCAGAGCTTTCAACAAGGAACTTTACGGTTTAAAGAACTTACCTGAGTCTAGAAGGCAACAAATCGAGACCGCTATCCACAACAAGAACTTGAAGGTAGATGATTTCGATTTATCCAACGACCTTTCTAAGTTGAATTTCTCTATGCATATTGGTGACGATTCTGATGAGGGTAAGGCCAAGACTTTGTTCTACGGTGGTAGACAAGCAGCCTTAGAAAGTGCTGGTGATGATTTGGATCGTGAGTTTTTCAAGATGAATGGAGTGACAGGCAAGCTCAACACTCCCTTCCACAAGAAGGACGGCGAATCAAAGAGTGGAAAAAAGCATAACAAGAAGAACAAGAAGCAGGAGAAGAAGGTGAGAGTAGTGGGCTATTAATGATTATTACTAATGATTAATGTATATTACGGTCGCAATGCGGTCAGTGAGACCATATTTAGTGTTGAATACATAGGGCTTATAGACCGTTGTAATATGGGTATGGATGAACAGTGTAGATTGACGTAGTTCCAAAGTCAGCACTTGTGGAATCCACTCCTATGGATTACTCGAGACGAAGACTAGTTAGTATCCAGAGTGCTCTAGTAATTTTTTTTGCCTTGCATCACCAAAAGCCATCGTACGTACTGTTGCGTCATCCACAAGCCAACAATAAACTACTCGAGTACTTCTACATCAGAAATTATTCAGAAATTATTTATTAGTACATATACAGCACGTTTAGTAGATTCTGAAAGATGGACCCATGGTGGACTTGATGACCAAGGAACCGACGTTTTGCCAGTTCTTCTTCAACAAGGAAACCAAGAAGTTGGAAGCCATCATGATTTGGTTAACCAAAACATCTTGTTCCATCTCAACGTGACCAACGGCAACAGCCAAACACAAGACCTTCTTCAATTGGAACTTGATGGTAGACTTAACATCTTGAACCTTGGAGTACAAGTCATCGTTGTGGGAGACTGGGGTTGGGAACTTACCGGCCTTGGACAAAGTTGGACCTAACAATCTTGGGATTTGCTTGATCAAGACTTCGGAAGCGATGAAAGCGTTGTACTTCTTGGCCAACTTCTTGATCAACTTCTTGTTCTTGTTCAACTTCTTCAAGTCATCGACGGACATGGCATCAACACCAACAGACTTAGCTCTGTCAACATCGAAAGCATCACCAAAAATACAGATGGTCATGTTTGGTCTTGGGACTTGAGGCAACTTCAAGGTACCAGAGAAACGCTTGTCTCTTTGAGGGTCGTAGTTCTTCAAACCGACTTGCAATTCGACGGTTTCCAAGAAGTTTCTCTTCTTGGTCTCGGTGGAGAATTCCAACAACTTTTGGACATTCTCACGAACGTGGGAACTAGTGATCTTAGACATCTTGACTATTGATGGTCTCCCAAATTAACTTGGTAAATTACTGATTCGACGAGGATGGTGAAATTATTTCGGGGAATTTCATGCCCTTTATACTACCTTCTCAGTGAAAATTTTGTGCGCAGAGATTTTCATCACGTGATATTCGTTTTCTCATTAGGGCTTGAGCCCGCGACAGCTAGCTTGTCGCACTCCAGTGCGACATTGCTGCAACAACGACATCAGAAACACGTCTCCACTGATAACAGACTATCGGACGTGTGGGTGGCCCCAGCATTGCAAGCAGTATGATATGTGTCCAGCGGATCCATGTGCGTTTGCTTTCGAGGTCTCTGGTGCGGTTTGCCCGAGGCTCGGAGATAGGCAATGAAAGGATCAAGAATCCCTCTACCAACAAGGCCACAACCAGACAACAGCGCATCGATGCCATCAACATGAGGACACAGTCCAAGTTGTTCAAGGTAGACAATGAGTTTGCTATTTTTGATCATTCGGTACAAAAGGTGCTTGATTTGGGATGTGTTCCCGGCAATTGGATGGCGTACTCTAAGTTTCGGTTGTGCCAGTTGCATAATTTACAAGAGGAAAACTTCAATGAAAAATGCCACATTCTAGGGTTCGACTTGTTATTTGGTACCCCGCCTCCAGGTGTGTCCTTAATCCAAGGTAACATCTTTTCGAAGATGGCTCACGAAAACATATTGACACACTTCAAAGAAATAGCATTGAGAGACTTGGATCGAAACACCAAGATAGAAGAAACAGACTTTAATGACCTGTACTATTACAAAGAGCAGCACGAGACTGCACTAGAGCAAGAAATAGACCGTTTGGCCAAAAATATGGGAAGACTCTCCGTGGTAGATATTCCTGCTGAAGTTGTGCACCAGGGAAAATTGAAAAGGAACCAATTGTTACAATCCATAGAATATAGACCAGACTTGATTCTTTCGGATCTCGGAAAGCCCTTCATGCAGCAAGATGGGTTCTTCAACCAAACCAACAGTCGCCCTTATCAGAGATACCATTTGAATGATTCACTCAATCGCCCAACCCATGAGCCTTTGAAGTCATCCATTGACTTGGCTGATGCTTCTTTATTCTTATGCGGTAACGTTTTGAAACCAAAAGGCACCATGGTGTTAAGATTAGCAAGGGTAAGTCCATCCGATCCTGAACTTTCGTTATTGCATTCTCGTCTCGAATCTGTGTTTGGAACCGTAACGAAATGGAGCAACGAAACTAAAATTAAAGATAACGTTGATGAAGACGAAATATTCTTCATATGTAAAGACAAACGCAAAGACAGCGAATTTGACTTGAAGAAAATGTTCTACCTTTAATGCATCACTGCACCATGTCAAAGCCTAGGCGTCATAGACTTCAGCTGCAACCATTCAATATCGCACAATATCATTACGGCTGGACCGGAATACGACTAATAAATGAACAATGTTTATGAACATAAGGAACTATAAAAACCTAACTTTTCGTATAAATCGCTGGAATGTAGATGAAATCTTCAAGATCGCTCATCGTATAATTCTCCAGACTTTTGTAATTCTATTTGGCTCCTTAATTAATTTTCAGCTTCTTCCTCCGCTGCTGCTTCTTCGAATTTTTCTTCCTCTTCTTCTTCCTCTTCCTCCTCAGGCTGTTCGACGACTCCGTTGGCTTCGCTTTCAACAACACCATTAGCTCCGTTTTCGTCTGCGAGCTCAATAAGAGGAGCAGCAGCTGCGTCTTCTTGAACATTCAAGCTGGAAACGTCTTCAATCAACCTTTCGATGATCTTGTCCTTATTCTTCTTTTCCAATTTCTGTTTCCATTCAGCAATGGCCTTCTCAACCTTGTCCTTACCCAAAGAGTAGTTGACTGCAAATATAGAAGCTTCGGTGTATCTTTCACTCTTGATCAACAACTCTAAGCATCTGTCCTTATTACCAGCTAACCACAAAGCTTGGAATGCTAAGTTATATTTACCGTTGGATTCACTTTCATCTGCCAATCTGGTAAGCCCTTCCTTGTTGTTTGAAGATGATAAGAGTAACAATAAAGATGAGTAGTCACTGGCCAACCAGAAACAATCTTCAGCTAATTTTATTTGCCATTTAGTCAAAGCCAAGTCACCCAACTTCTTCCATCTGGATGCATTAGACAATGTAGTCGATGGGTTTTCTTTTTGATTGGTAGACAACAACTCGTATGCTTGTGATAAGTTATTGGTTGAAAGGGAAATTTGGAACTTACTGTCGAAATCCTGAGATAACGAATATGATAAAGACAAGTATCCCAACTTTTCGAAGAATCTTGATAATTGGTTAGACTCAGTCTTAGAGAAACCATTGAAAATAGAAACATATTCTTCGGATAAGTTTTCGAAGCTGATGCTAGATAAGTCGGGTACTTCTTCCTCAGTTTCTTCGTCTTGTATAGTCTTAGAAGCAAATTGTTCTAAGTCACCACGCATGACTAAAGTTTGTAATTCCAATACTTCAGAATTAACAAACCAGGAAATAACATTGAATGATTTGTCAATTAAGTACAACTTACCTTCTTGTGCCTTGTAACCGATAATGTAGTACTTGTGATCAAAGTGGCCCAAATTTATCACTTCACCACCAACAAAGTAGTTCAATCTGTTTGTACTTGAAGTTGTGTAAACGAAGACATCACCAATGAATTTACCTGATAAGATGGATTCAGAAGTTGGCAAGGTATACAAGACATCGAAAGTGGATTCTGCTCCTTCTTCGGGGTCCAATTCGTCTGCAGCCAAGGCTTCTTCAAATACTTGATGGTTGTAACTCAAAAAGTAGACTTCATCGTTCTTCTTTGAGGCACCGGGAGCGTTATTCTCGCCAACACTGGTTGAAGTAACAATAGCAACCAATTCACCGTTGTCAGACCAAACGACATCCAAAATATCTTCATCTATGTCAACTCTTCTCACCAACTTACCATGTTCCCAATCGTAGAATGATATACATCCTTCAGACTTAACACCTAACAAGTATCCAGTAAAGATCTTTTCAGCCTGGTAAATTAATTCAAGAGTGGTATGTTCCTGGAAGTTTTTGAAAATCTTAACAGACAACTGGGATTCTCTGATGGCATAAGAACAGGTGTTTGAAACATCATGAGAATTCCAACTGAAATCGAGAGCATTACCGTAAGCTTTAGATCTCCATGCCAATGAGGTGTAAACAATATACTCCCCATCACCACAAACAGCAGCATAACGACCGTTTGGTGAGTGTGCCAAAGATTGCGGGTATATTTCAATAGAGCCCAATTCTCTTTGTTGTAAAGATAATGATTCACCATCTTTCAAACCCTCAGTGGAATTGGGTTTAAGAATAGATTGGAACACTTCGGTGTTCTTGGCATAGATAAGCTTGTTATTAGAATCCATGGAGAACAAAGGTTCTTCGTTACCTAACTTGATGATAACAAAACCGGAATCGAAACCAGCGGCCACAAGGTTGGACTTTGGTAACATACTGATACACCAAGCTCTCTCAAGACTGTAGTTGATGGACTTTTCCAATTTGAAAGTGTTGGAGTTCCAGAATCTGATGGTACCATCCTCAGAACCAGAGACGATCAAAGGAAGCTCAGGATGGAAAATGGCGAAGGAAACATTGGACAAGTGACCTTCTAATGTAGCCACGCAGGACTTGGTTTGGTAATCCCAGATTTTGATGGTCTTGTCGTCGGACGTTGTTATCAAGTATGGCTTGTCGGCCTGTGGGTAGTAATCAACGTAGTTGACACCCTTCGTTTCGTGGGCAACGAGGGTGAAGTTTGGCTGAGAGGAGCCCAAGGACCAGATCTTGACGGTTCTATCCAAACAAGCAGATGCAAAGGTGTTTGGATCCTTTGGGTTGAAGTTGACACTCATGACATAGTGCTGATGGCCTTCAAACACCTGTTCCAACTTCCAGTTGTTGTCCCAATTCCACAACTTGATGGTCAAGTCATCAGAACAAGTTAAGATGTAGGGCTTGGATGGATGGACCGAGATCCCTCTGATGTAATCTGGATGAGCTTCGAATTGGGTGATCTTTTCTCCGGTGTTGTAGTTGTAGACTCTGATCTGGAAATCATCAGAGCCAACCACAATCCAATTCTTACGAGCAATGAATTTTCCGGTTCTTACTGGCAACTCAGTGACCTGGATAGACTTGACAAGCGAGTTGGTGGCATAAGACCAGATTTCAATCTTACCATTATACAACGTGGTCAAGATCCATGGCTCGGTAGGGTGGAAGTCAATGCCCTTGACCCTGTCTGAACGGGTCGAAAACTGTTTTACCACGTCCAATTTCATTAGGGGAGTTGGTGGTGGTGGTGGTGGTGGGCGACGAATGTTGTGAAGTTGACACGCTCACGGATGAAAATTGGGCGGGGCACGCCTGATCCACTGCCAGGTGGGATCCCGATCCAGCGAGATTGGTGAGGAGGAATTGGCTGTGGGAAAAACAGGTCTAAAACTGTAGGACGCGAAGTAGGCTATCGGGAGTGGTGTTGTAGGTAATATTTTGGATGGGTAGTTTTTTTGGGGGGATTTTCTTCTTGAAATTTTATGTGGTGCAATTATTGGTAGAGTTTGAAAGGTTGGAGAACGCTGTGGCCTGCTAGAAGGGTCCTGCAAATTGTAGTTGGGTGGAATTGAAAGATTTTTGCTTCCAGTTGCCTCATTCAAGAGAGTGGTAATTAATCTGACTCTGAAATCAATAAATCTTGATGGTGAGAACACTACGAAGCAGGTTGCAGACCTATTTGAAGGTTATTCTAAGCTCTGGTTCAACCTGACCATTGCGAAAATTGTATCTGGAATCGTAGAGGGTGCTTTTTACTTATCTACAGCATTTCTATCTATCCTAACACAAAAATTCGACAAAAGGCAATGAATTAATGTATTACTGGCTGTATTGGCTCGCCTGAGCGGTCTAACTAATGTACCTGCTCTACGCGTGGTCTCTTGTCCTCTCTATAAGTCTTCTCCAAGGTCTCTAATGCCCCAATGTACTTCATCCACTGGACATCGAAGGTCTTGTTGGAGAATTTCTCCAACACCAACAGGGCCCCATTAGATCTCATTTCCGCCAATATGTCCTCCGATATCAACTCTCTATTTGTAATGAATAACCTGGTGAGCAAGTTGGAAAAACTTGGGAATTCAAGTTTCTTGTCTTGATATTCGAAAACGAGATTCTCATCCTCTGCAACCTGGATCGATGGGTCGAAATCAGGGTCCAATTCACTCTTGAAGAAAAATCCGGTATCATTATACCAGTCCTGTTCTTGCTTATCTTTGGCCCAGGGAGTGACGATATCCAAGTATGGACCAGCCGAAGCGTGACAAAGCGGGATCACTCTTCCCAAGTACTCAACAACACCAATTCCAAAATGCTCGTTCCACATACCGTTTAGTCCAAACTTGGCCTTGGCTAACCATTCCACCACTTCATCGTACGAGCAATCCACTACGAACTCAACGTACTCGGTCAATTCTAACTCGGCCACTCTGTTCTTGACACTAACAAGAGTAGCAGTATCGTCTGAAGTACGGCAACTGCCTAAGAAAACTATGGTAGGGAGCTCTTTGATTGGGCTCTTGGATTGTTTAAACTTGGACAAGAATTGGTGGTATTCATTGAGGATCAACAAATGGCGTTTCTCGGGTCTAAATTGAGCAATGTACAACAACTTGTTTTCTTTGGGGGCATTCGGGGCAGAAAGAGGAAGGTTTTCCGTACCACAAGGAGGGTAGAGGATTTCCATCTTATTTCCTATTCCTCTATTGAGCACAAAGATGCTCTCGAGATGGTTGTAAGTCCAGGTTCCGTTGGTTAACACGATGTCTACCAAGGACCCTAAGTAGGTGTAGAAATAGTACAACGCTGACCAATATATGAGCTTGGCTGCGTCCTTGACGTCACCTACGGATCTGGCTCCAATGATGTCTTTGAGATGCTTGAATTTCAATTTGTTGAACATATCATTTTGGATGATGGGATAGTGGACATACGCCAAGATCGGCACCTTGAGGATCCACAGTGCAGGGATGTACGAACCAGGCAAGCCAATGGTATCGATCCACACGTCGGGAGATAACTCGAACATGGCCTCCAAGGCCAAGAGAGCAGCGCCCCATAACTGGCCTACCATGGTGAGACGTTTCCAGTACTGGCCGTCGATAAGATGTCCAAAACGCCTCAAGTAGACGAAGAGCACCCTCCGGGAGTCAAGGTCGGTGATTTGGAACTTTTCTTCTGCCTTCTTCAAGATATCCAATGGCTCGGCGTCTGTATTGGTGGTGTAGATGACAGCAATGTTCTTCTGATCAGCGACCAATGTGGCCTTGACTGCCTGCCACAACACCCGCTCGCCACCACCTCCGTTGTTGGCGTAGGGATGGAAGAACCCGTAGAGAATCCGACGGTTGGGATCATTAACGTCTCGGCGACGCATTTCGGTGAGGAAGTCCTCATTGTAGTCGCTGGGGCAGACCTTGAGCTTGTTGTTGACGTAGTTGGTGTAGAACGAAGGCTGCGAGCTGGCTAGCACGAGACGTCTTCTGTAGCTGGATCTCTTGTGTCCTACTTGGAGGTAGATGGGCTTGGAGTATTCAATGACCGTTTTGATCTTGTCTTGCCAATTTGTGGGAGGAACAATGAGATAATTGGGGAGCACCGACGTGAGCACCTTGTAGGCGAAGTACACGAGGGCCAATGACCCGAAGAGAAGATACATGGTGAAGAAAGTGTCGCGTGGAACGATAAGAAATGGAGGGAGATAAAGTAGTGGTGACACGTGACTACAGAAGGTCAGAAGACAGGGTTAGCTGACTAGGACTGCTTCTCAGTTGGCTTAGTGACGAGTGATGGCCAGCTAAGGATGGAAGAGTCAAGAAGTAGGAGGTATGGGAATAGTGAAAAAAATACAGTGGTTTTTGAGAGCCAGAATGGGGTTCCGCAGCTAGTAAAGGCTTTATTTAAATTTTCAGCATTATTTAATTAGTAGCCGTTGGGGTATGGTGATGAAATAGGGATACTCACGAGTCTGTACTGGCATCATTATTTGTAGGAGGTTCAATTTAGCTTGTTCATATAGTTTTTTGATCTCTTACTGCGGAGTCTTCTCAGGCAAATTATTTAGGTCATTGTGTATTCGTGTATCAGCATGGTTGAGGTTTGTAGAAAATAGTGTTTCTAGTGTTTTTCATTAAAAGGTTTAAATGTGCAAAAGTGCATCGCCTTCATTCTATCAAATAATGCTTATTTGTATCTAGGCAAATTGCATAAGTATGTAATTATGTCTGAATTCAACAGTTAAAGATCAGTCCAAACCACTGAAGAATTAACAGCTGATACACTATAATTTGCACGGTAAACCAACATCTTTGAGTCCTCGTAAATAATTAATCAAACACTGCAATTGTACCGCTGCCACCCTCCAGGAATTATGGTCTATTCAGTTGTGGAAACACCAGTTCTGCCCGAAGCCCATAATCACCACAGACCTCGCCTTGTGGCCCAGAAGTTTTGCTATTATTATTATTACTATTTAATTCATTACTAATTAACACTTTTATAGGATTGGCAGTGCATTTTCTGAATGTAACTGATTTCCAACAACTACTGATTCGTTTCAAACATTTTCGACCAGTTTTCAGAGTAAAGTAGAGTTCACTCTAGCCATCTTGTGCCGGTGCACAAGTCAACCCCCTGGGGCATTTTTCTGAAAGAATTCGGAAACTCCCCCACCAATGCTCGTAATGAATTCTCGCAATTGGCTATTGTGAGACATCTTCCCGGCCCCTTCCACCGCAGGTCTGGATATGGCCTTATCTACCAGCTATCCCTGCGCGCAACGCCCCAAACCAGAATTTTCCTGCCCCCACGAGGCCAATGGGACATGCCATGGGAGGACTGAAAGACGGAGGAACACCCGGAGTGACGCCCCCACGGGCGTGTGTCATCCTTCTGCCATTTCCTGATGACACATTGCAGATCCACTATTGTCGTCTCTGCTTCTGGCGCATCTCCGATATGCCCTTGCCGCACGTGAGGTTCTCTGCTAGGAGCAGCCCCTGCGAAGCCTGCTTCCCAATCGGGGTAAATTGAATTACGCGTACTTCAACAACTCTTCTCCAACTACACAACCCCAGTAGGCTTGCTATCGTCTGGATATATTACTGGACCAGTCCGTGCGTTTTCTGCCCAGCACTAGCCGCCATTTCTAGCACGTTTTCTTCCCTGCCAAATCCGCCATTTCCACCACCCTGCCAACGATCGCCCCAGTGTCGTATCCCCCAGGCCCCTCTACCTCCCGGCCCAACATGAGCAGAGAATCCGTATCCACCACCATCACCCAGGCTCCAGAAGACTTCAACAGCGTCGGAGCTCCCGTCAAGCTCAAGACCCCGTTGAAGAAGGAGGAGTTGGAGAAAATCGCCAAGCAGCTCAAAAAGAAGTTGTCCAAGGCCTCCATCACCGCCAAACAGTCGTTTTCGCCCGGCAAAATGGTCGCTTCTAGTGTGGCGTTGCCCAAGTCGAGTCCCTTGAAGAGCTATGCCCTCAAGAAGCTGTTGGGGTCCTCGCCCATAGGCGCAGGCCTCTTGTCGTCGTCCCCCAATAACTTGTACTCGCCCAACGGCAAGTCCCCAACACACATCCGCACCCCAGCCGCAATCTACCTCTCGTCCTCGCCGTTGAAGAACATCGCTGCAGATGACACCGAGGAAGAAACCATGGACTCCCCCACCAAAAGGAGGAAGTCGTCTCCGTTGAAGGAAAAGGCACCCCAGATGATTCTCGAAGAAATCTCCAGGCCCAACACGCCATCAAAGCAGTTTCCAGCGGCTTTGAAGCCTTCGTTGGAGTTGACAGCATCCAAATCAGAAAACAAGCACAAAGAATCGCCCCAGCAAACCACCCCCACCCTTCTTAAGCGCGAGTTGAGCGTGAACACCACGCCCAACGTACTTCTCAAGACCCCCACCCAACCCAGACCGTCCGCCAACGACAGCGGTGCTTACAATGATGAGGAAGGTGCCGATTTGCTCATGTACTTGGCAACTTCACCTTCCCCAGCAAAGCCATTCTTTTCAAATACTCCCAGAGCCATCAACATCCACCACCCGATCAACTCCTCCGCTCCAACTTCCGCGGGCTCCTTTCCCATTTCGCATAAACCCACTGCCTCTACCGGCTCTACTGGGTCCTTCATTGCACCTCCTCCAGTGACCCCAAAGAGACACGGGAACACCTCCACCAGAACCCCGCAGAATAGACTCACTCCCTCGATGAACTTGTTCAGTAACTTGATCAATGGCAACCTGGGTTTGCCTTCTTCTGGTTTAACTCTTACCCCTACTGGATTCAATATGAATGATTATGTAAATTTCTTCACTCCATCCCCTGGAGGTGCCAACATCCACAGTGCCCAAAACAAGAACTTGTTGCGAACTCCTGATTTCAACAACTTGATCAACAACGCCAATTCGGCGTCGGCAAACTCAGAAAATGTTGCCAATGGGTTACTTGGAAAACCCAAGGTGGATGGCAAAATACTCAATTTTAATAAGGTCCTTTTCGGAAATGGCCCAGGATCTGAGACTCCAAAAGAGTAATTACTAATGGTCTTCAGTTCTTGGGTGTATTTCTAATGTTTTGTTCCTGTATTATATTAATAAATTAATGTCTAGAATACTTGTAAGAATAATTTTATGGTAGTTTTCATCCCAGTCACACCAACCATGTCTGGTACCCGTTTTGGGTGGCTGAATTGATATTTAACTTTGAATGAAACTTCCAATTCCCCAAATTTTTACAATTTTCTGAAATTATTCACAATAACGAACTACTAATTTGCACCCACTTTCTCAACTTAAGATTGTATCATAAACATCTGAAAACAAGATAAAGTTTGTAGATCTCGCCAACTAAGACAGCGGGCTCGGCTTCTGACTCAAGGAATCTACATGCAACCACAGTCACTCCAACTATGAGCACGTTATTGTGAATATTGCACCCAATATCACACTTTTTCCTGTTGATGACAATTGGGCGGAATACTAGCTATTAGAATAGCCCAAGATCTCAAAGGTTACTTCACGTCAACTACTCTTGATTCCCTAAGCCTTTAATCGTCCCTCAAAAGGTTGCCACAACATTTATACTATGGGCAATGTTGCCACAATACATTTCAGGGCTTCTCAATGGTTCCATCTAGCATTCGGGAGATTCCAGAGAAGAAACGCCGAGACCCATCGTATCCACCTAGACAAGTATCCCAAACCCGAGCTTTATCTCCCAGAGTGGCAAAAAATCTCTTGGTTATTCCAATTTACCTCTACCATCCACCTGGTAGCACCTCGAACCCATTGGTCATTATGCCCCTGTTCTCCGAAACTCTTCCTCTAGATCGATGACCTCACCAGCTGTAACACAGTTGGATCTCTTGCGGGGGATCATTTCGCCATTCTCCTCCTCCCATCCTACCTATGCCAATCACCATCTACCATTAGCACCATTGCTAATTCGCACCAGGCTCCATCGGACTTTTGGTCCCCGCCATTCGAGGCTTACCAGCTCAGTACTGGCCCAGTTCAGCTCTCAGCAGCCTCCTCAGACGTACCGACGGTACGTGTTCGTCCATTCTTCCTGCCGTCACCAGCCTCGCCAGCTTCTTCAGCCAAAGCCCCTAACGTCCTGTTCTCTCCCTACGCCTACCCCTACTTTTTTCTCGCTGCGGTGTAAAAAATTTACATCCCTATACCATGTCTCTAGAACAGGCCCCAGAAGTGCCCAGCGTCAGCGACCTCAAGCTCACAGAGCCTGTAGAGGCCGAGAAGCCAGTGGAAGCCACTGGCGAAGCAGACTCCGCCGATGCCGACAAAAAGAAGAAAAAGAAGAACAAGAAGAAAAAGAAGCTCACCAGCATAGACTCGCTGTACCCAGATGGCGTGTTCCCAGAAGGTGAATGGCAAGAGTACCCTCTCGAGATCAACAGCCACAGAGTGACCTCGGAAGAGTTGCGGTACTTGGACCGCCAGCAGAACAACAAGTGGGAGGATTTCCGTAAGGGAGCCGAGATCCACCGTAGAGTGAGAAGAAAGGCCCAGTCATCCATCCAACCAGGAATGGCCATGACTGACATCGCCAACATCATCGAGGACTCGGTGCGTGCCTACGCTGCTGCGGACCACACCTTGAAGGCGGGAATTGGCTTTCCTACGGGGTTGTCGCTCAACCACGTAGCCGCCCACTACACCCCCAACGCTGGCGACAAGCTTAGCTTGGGTAAGGACGACATCATGAAGGTGGACATTGGTGTTCACGTCAACGGACGCATCTGTGACTCTGCTTTCACCATGACTTTCAACGACACTGGCAAGTACGACGCCATCATGGAGGCAGTCCGTGAGGCCACCAACACCGGGGTCAGGGAGGCCGGGATTGACGTGAGATTGAACGACATCGGTGCAGCCGTGCAGGAGGTGATGGAGTCGTACGAAATGGAGGAAAACGGCAAGGTGTTGCCCATCAAATGCATCAAGAACTTGAACGGACACAACATCGGTGACTTCATCATCCACTCGGGCAAGACGGTGCCCATTGTGGCCAACGGCGACATGACCAAGATGGAGGAGGGCGAGACCTTTGCCATTGAGACGTTTGGCTCTACCGGAAATGGGTACGTGCTTCCCGAGGGCGAGTGTTCCCACTACGCGTTGAACCAGAACATCAGCGACCTCCGTCCTCCCACCGAACGGGCCCTGCAGTTGTTGGCCAACATCCAGCAGCACTTTGGCACCTTGCCATGGTGTCGTCGGTACTTGGAACGTACTGGAGAGGACAAGTACTTGTTGGCGTTGAACCAGTTGGTGCGGACGGGGATTGTTGAAGACTACCCTCCTATTGCCGACATCAAGGGCAGTTACACGGCCCAGTTCGAGCACACCATCTTGTTGCATCCACACAAGAAGGAGGTGGTGACCCGTGGAGACGACTACTAGTGAGTTAGCAAGCACAGGGAAAGTCTGGCTGATAGGAGAATGATCTAGGAGGACGATGACTCGTTCATAGGAGCATTATCGGCTGTTGGTGATGAATAGGTATGAATCGACCTGTTGCAATGGTTAAATACCATGTAAAAATCAGGTCCAATCACTAGTGTAGGAATATGAGTTGACTAGTAAGTAATGAATAGGAGCCTGAATCGACTAGTATAGCATGACGTTATTCGATTCGTTACATGCCACTTTGTCTTCAATTCTTGTTCGAGCATCGCCTCGAAATCATCTGTAATACAGCCCAGCCGTAGCCCCGTAGCCGTTCCAATCAACCCCACCACCCGTCTGTGGGCCTCTTGTGGCATACTCATGTCCGATCATGTGACCGGAAAACATCCCAACAAGACGGGTGCCATGCCGGGCGCGGTGTGGGGCCCGTACGTCACTACTGCCGGATCTGGCATTACCATCTTCGCTGCACATGATAGCAAGGGAGGGGTTCTTGTGCCTGCCTGTGCTGCACCGGATGTTCGCCAGCATGACCGAGCATGGCTTGTCAGATCTAGCCATGTGATCAGCACCCCCACCGGAACTCGTCCAGACCCAGCCACTGATGCCGCCAGCTAAATCTGGCAGTTGCACCCTCAGCAACCACCTCATTCTGTCCCTAAACTCCCTAGCCTCCCTAGCCTCCCTAGCCTCGCTGGCCATCCTCTCTAACCCACGCCCACTCCGTCACTAGCCTCGCTGGCCCCACCCCGCCGTTAGGCGACTCCGCCAGAGTAAAGGCGACCTTATCGCGTATTTGCTCCTGCACACCGCCAACCCCCCGTTATAGGAAAAATTTTCAGGGAACAACATTTATAACCGGCAGTGTTTCTCACCACAACATTTACACACAAACCAGGCGACCGCAAGCTCTCCACTGAAATCCATTCCCGTTAATTGGCCCCAGGTGAATTGACTAATTGACTGATTGATTGATCCCTCCTCGTCCGCCGTCCTCCCGATTGATTGCCGTCGTGTTTGTTAAAGCCACCGTGTTATAGATCAGTGCCAAAAATTCAGAATGGAAGTCTCCCCCAGCACATTGGAGTTCAGAGGTATGTAGCATCGCCACCAGAACCAGGACCCAGTACTAACATCCAGGAACCTTCACCAAGCAAACCACCGAATACTTGAAGTTGACCAACACGGCCAAGTCGCCACTTGCTTTCAAAGTCAAGACCACCGCGCCCAAGCTCTACAGTGTCAGACCCAACGCCAGTATCGTCCAACCTGGCGAATCAATCGATATCTCCATCAACTTACAGGGCTTCTCCCAACCCTTGCCTAAGGACTACAAGTGCAAGGACAAGTTCTTGTTGGTGTCGTTGCCATGTCCCGAGTTATCGGACGTGTCCAAGGTCGGCGAGGTCTGGAGTGAGTTGGAGGCCAAGTACAAGCCCCAGGTGGTCTCCAAGAAGTTGAGAGTCAACTACGTCATCACCGACTCCGACGACTCCAGCGCCTCCCACACCACCAACGGTAACGGCCTTTCCGAAGGCGACATCACTCACATCAACCAAACCGTGATAAATGACGCTTCTACCGCTCAAGCCACCCCTATCAAGCAATCCAACGGCATTGCCGCCAGTGGTGCTTCCAGATTGAGACAGGAAGACTACGACACCACCCATGACAGAACCATCCAAGGTATCGACGCCACTCCTCGCGCTGTCCCACCATCCCCACCAACTGCCCAAGCCCCACCAGTCCCACAAGTGCACCAAGCTCCAGCCCACACCGAAAAATTCGACGAAAAGGCTCCAGTTCACACCACTACCACCACCTCCTCCTCGCAAGTGGCTGCTTCCGAGCCAGCCAACACCATCTCAATCCAATTGGCCGCGGTCTTGGTCATTCTCGCTTTCCTCCTTGGTTGGTTGATCTTCTAATTGCTGATTTCATCCTATGCGGGCCCGTTTCCTCCATTATGAATCTCTCCTCGATAGCCATGTATCATTAGACGCAACCAATCCAATCGATGACCTTACGCGACCTTGTTGTCTTTATTTCTCTGATTGTTTTGTTAGTCCGAATATTCGTATACTTTGTCCTCCGTAGTGAGCTAGCGACCACAGATACAAGAGGTGTCTGGTTGCTGAACAGTTGCACAGTACTTTGAAATTTACTGAACAGTTCTACATAGTACTCTGGAAAATTCGATAACTGAACATCTCTTTAATTGTACACGACAATTGGTTCAATAAGTGAACAGTACTACACAATACTATGAACTACGTATGATACTTGATTTATTTTCCTTGGAACGGTATTGAGCATTAGTAGATTGGTAACGTATTTTCAGGAACTGTTAATAACCAGCAAAAATTCATGGAACTCCACTATTAGCGAGTTGTGCTTTCTGTAGCTGTAAGAAAATAGTCAAGATAGAGTTTTAAGCCCCTCCTACTTTATCAGGATTTCACTACTGTTCAATCTTGGTACCAGTGAAATTATGGACTAGTAGCACAATTAAGTAAGAACATGAAGGACATAATTATTTTCATCTATATTTTAGTGCTTAGTTTTGCATTTAATAGCTTGCCAAAATTCAGAATATGCTGGCTAGACTAATGATGGTTCTGGTTATTGCAAAAGTTATACACGGGTAGTTTATACGTTCAATTTGAAGGATCTTTTTCTACTCAAGACCCTGGAATTACTATAACTGAACAGTTCATAATTGTATACGAAAATCGGTTCGATAACTGACTGTAGTTAACTGCAGATTACTCTGGAATTCGAATATTCTTTCGTCTTTCTAATCCACCACAGTAGCACACTAATCGCATCACGTGCGCGCACCTCTGTGTTTTCAGCCAAGACGGGAATACCAATACCGGTCAGCACAGGCACACCACAAACACCTCCAAGCCCTCCACGCCCTCCACGCCCCACCGTCTTCTCACCGTCGCGTCTCAGCTTCTCACAATGGGTACAGCTACTATAAAATCGGGGTCCATCAACCTCCTCAACACCATCATTGGCGCAGGAATTCTTGCCATGCCATTTGGGCTCAAGAGCAACGGGTTGCTTTTGGGATGCTTGTTGATCGTCTGGTCGTCGTTGACGTCCTCATTCGGGTTGTATTTGCAGAACAAAGTGGCCAAGTACACCCAGCAGCAAGGAGCCATTTCGTACTTCAGTTTGGCTCAGATAACCTACCCCCACTTGTCGGTGGTTTTCGACTCGGCCATTTCCATCAAGTGCTTTGGTGTAGGGGTCAGCTACTTGGTGGTGATCGGTGACTTGATGCCCAAGATCATGGAGAGCTTGCACGTCGCGGAAGAGTCGTTGTTGATGCACCGCAACTTCTGGATCACTCTCTTCATGGCCGTCATCGTGGTTCCGTTGTCGTACTTGAAGAAATTGGACTCCTTGAAATACACCTCGGTTGTGGCGTTGTTCTCGGTAGTGTATTTGATCTGCTTGGTCATCGAGCACTATGCCGTCAACGACATCCCTATTGAGAACAAGACCATCACCTGGTTTGGTCCCGTGTCCTTGAAGTCCACCCTCAGCTCGTTCCCCATCTTCGTGTTTGCCTACACCTGCCACCAAAACATGTTTGCCATTATCAATGAGTTGAAGCCGCTGGACAAACACGGCTCCACCACCAGACAGTCCAATTTGATTATCAGAAACGCCATCACCACCGCAGCTGCTTCGTACTTGATCGTGGGTATAATCGGATACTTGAGTTTTGGAGACTCGGTCAATGGTAATATCATCACCATGTATCCAAGAGACTCGATCCTGTCTCTTATTGGCCGTCTTTGCATCGTTATCATGGTCAGTTTGTCTTTCCCATTGCAATGTCACCCATGCCGTGGCTCCATCAACCACGTTCTTCACTTCCTCACTGTAGGTATCACGTCCTCCAAGACTAGATCTACCCACCAGGCCCAAGGCTACACGTCATTACAGTCAGACATCGAGTCTTTGAACTCAATCACCAGCGAGTCTATCCAGGACGAATCTTTTATCTCCACAACCCCAGTGGAAGGTGCCCAGGATACCGATGGCCACTCACCTATTATTGTCCCTTTGACCACCAAGAGGTTCTACGTCATCACCACCATCATTGTTACCTTGTCCTACTTGGTGGCTATTACCGTCACATCTTTGGAACATGTGTTGGCTTTTGTTGGATCCACTGGGTCCACCTCCATTTCGTTTATTCTTCCAGGTTTATTTGGCTACTTATTGATTAAGCCAATAAACGGCGCCACAGAATTGAATAGATTGGAGCTTTGTTGCAAGTATGGAGGCTTGGCTTTGGCTATCTGGGGTGTTATTGTCATGATTGTATGTTTAGGTGCTACAATCTTCTTGGGTGCAACTCATTAATCGTCATTCCAAGTACAAACTTGCGGGCAACTTAATAGTTCATACAATACTATATTACATAATATACACTAAAATACATACTTGATTGTATTTGAAAATCTTCAAATAGATTCAAATTTCTGATCATCAAAACTCATGCGTTCGATGACTGTTTGTTCAATCAAGCTGGCATAGCCAAGTTCTTGCAAAATATCCTCTTTCATAATTGCAGCGTCAACAGCATTCCTGTTCCTGATTATATGGCCCTCGACTTTTGCCTGCTGCCAATAATCGGTCAACTGCGCCCAATCAATGGTAAACTTGAGACGAAGCTTGTAGTCTCTCAAAGTATTATAATAAGTCAATTGGAATGCCAACTCTTGGCCTGACACAATAGGTTCGATCGGGTATTTGAGACTTAACTTGTACACATCAATATCAAGCTCTTTGAATGAATTCCATGATTTCACAAATGATTTGAAGTTTTGCACATTCAGGAAATTAGACGGAACTACTTTTTGATTAACAAAAGATTCAAAAAGCCAATCAATATGAAGGTTTAAGTCCTTGAAGGGTTTAAAACTAATGCTCTGTTCAACCTTTGAACGTTTTTGGAATTTCAACCATGCAGAACTATCAAACAAGAAATGCAAAGAGTCCGAGGCAGGGTGAAAGTGAAGTCTGGATACATGTTGCAAGATCTTGAACTTCAAATTCAATACCTTAACTTCTTCAAGCTCGTATTTTCTGTTGTTGTTTACAATCGATTCCTCTGCTAGTATTTCACTTGCTAAAGTCTTTCTTATTCTGTCGTTCTCTGAAATCCTAGTTTCAAGATCATTTAAACTCTGAGTTTTCAACTTGATATCCTTTTGTAGCTGGATTAGCTCAGTAGACGACTTTGCCAAATTGCTTTTCAATTCCTGAAGCTTCTGGATATCCAACACATTCAACTGTCCTTTGAGTCTCACTAAGCTTTTTAGTTTGTCTTTTGATGAAGCATAGACCTTCAAGGCCTTATTGTATATTTCATCCACGCGTGTGATGTCCTGAGTGAAATTAACCTTGTCCTCTAGAAGTGCATTATACTTGGTCTCAAGTTCTTGGATCAAATTCACAGTTAACTGTTTTCTCCATGCATACCATGTGACCTTTGACTGATGCCGAGTAAAATCTTTGATAAGCTGCAACTTGACGTTCATACCAGCTCTTTCTTGAAAGTTGTATGAGTAGTACTCCCGAAACAAAGCTGGGTTATTGGATTCTATCATAGCATTATACTCCGAGAATACCTTTTTCCCTTCTTGGATATTCTTGCTCAATTCCTCGCAGCTGAATTGGTATAGAGCAAGAAGTTCCAACTTTGAATATGCCCGCATGTAATCAGAGAGTTTGGAATCCTCTTCATCGATGCTATTTGTGGTGATACTTATTCTCTTCGTTAAGTAAACATCAATATCTAAGTCATCGTAAAATTTGATCCCAATATCTTGCATAAATTGATTCAAAGTCACTGGGACGTAATTATCATCTTCGTATTCCTCATCTTCTTGAGAATTTTCAATTGCATCCGCATCAGTTAAAGGAACTTTTGTTGTGGTAGTTATCAACCTTTGTTGGATACTTTCAGTGGAAATATTTGCTTCATTTTGATCAGGCTCATCAATTTTTGGTTTTGATAAGACTTGATTCTCTTGAGTGAGTTGCATTGGTTGCGACCCATAGTCACTAGATTGTGATGAAGGAGATTGGATGTTCTTTGAAGGATCTTTCTCCTCTGGTTCATGAAGTCCATCAGAAGTCACGGAGGACGTATGCAGTTTAATAGGCGAGGCTTCAACAATTGCCACATTTTCCTGGTCGCTACGTTCAGGTGAAGTGGCTGTGTTGGGTTCAAAAACCTGTTCTTTGGAACCTTTGCCTTCATTCTCAGTTATGTTTGATTCATCGGTTTCCTTCATGGTATCCTTATGTACAAGTGTCTCGTTGGGTATTATTGTAGAGGCGACTTGTGTAAGGTCCATAGCAGGTTCAGCAGAGTCTTGGGGTACCAATATGGTACCAGCTACTTGTGTAAACTCCATAGTTTGTTCTTCATCCTCTAGGTCAGGATGGGATTCTGGCGGTATAATTTTCTTTGGGGACTCCAAGGAGTTGGCGAGCTTCAACGATTCCAACTTAGAGTTCAATTCTTGGTTGTTTGATGTGCTGGTATTAGGGTCGTCTTGTGGGGAATGAACATTATTTTCGATCTTTGAAGAGGATTCAGTTGACAATTCTTGTGGTTCTGCTACTGGATCCGCCCCAGGGATTATGGGGGTATTTGAAGGTTGTGTGGTTTCTATCTGGGTAGTGGTTGATTTTGTAACCGACCAAATATTGGTGATATCCATCGTGACTTCGTCAGGAAAAGTCATGGGAACATTGGTGATGTCCATGGTGATTTCTTGGGCATCATCGGTGTTTTTAAGCTCCAATGGGATGGCTGGATCGACTCTTTGGGTACCCGTCAATTCCATATCGCTTTCTTCATCTGCATCTTCATCTGAGCTGGACAGACCCGGTTCTGTGGTGGCTACTGGCTGTGGACCTGGCGACAGGAGGGTATTGACACTTATCTGACCTGTTAATTCCATTGTTAATTCCTCGTTGTCCACACTTTCCAGATGCAATGATGGCCAGGCGGTGGGCACTGCAGGGTGATCCAAACTAGCGGTGAATTGCCCGGTTAATTCCATGGTTTGTTCCTCTTCTGGCACACTTTCAGCACCTGGCACCGATGTAGCTCCTTCTGGGTGTTCATCTTCAGATTCAGGTCCGTTGTGGTACTGGCGTAATGAATCCACCACCAAATCAGCCTCATTCTCGAGCTTGCTGAAGCTGTCATCTTCCTCGAGGTCCGAGCTGTCCTGGAGGAGCTCCAAACCGTCATCTGCTGGCAAAACGCCCTCTTCGGCCTCACTGCTCGAGTAGTCCTGACTGCTGGGAGGCTCTGCAATGGTCTTGCGTCGTTTGGGGTCGGAGTAGGGTACGAAATCAAACTTGTGGAGAGTCACCTCGGGGGCAAACGAGACCCGTCGTTTGTTGGCGGGAATGGGGAGCGTGTTGTCCTTGAGGATGCTCTTGGAGGGGTTCCTTGCTTTGTCTGCCATGGCTGCCGCCAGCGGGTCCTCGTTTTCTTTATCGTTCATAGGAAGAGATGTGTTGTGTTTACATGCGACGCGTTTCGGGTGGATTCTGTGATAGCCGCGGCAGATCAGGGAATAGTTAGGAGGTGGTGGTAGAGGGCAGAAGAGGTCAGAAGAGAGAAGAGGAGAGCAGCGCTCAAGGGTTGTGGTGGAGTGTTAGCTCTAAGTAGTATAGGTGTGCTTGGTGCTCTATTACGGGACGCTCTGCTAATAGTAGTCTTTATTCGCTCTTAGTTAACAGCCCAATGAAGAAAGTATGTGTTCGTATTAACAACTATCATTGAACGTATACTATTCTCTGGGCAGTGGTGGGGGGAAGGGAGAACCTCCAGTGCCCCAGCCGTTTTGGAACTTCGCTGTTGGTGGTGTGGCACGTAGTGCTGTGTTAGCAACAAAAGTGTTGATGGGTTTCGCAGCCGTGATGGACAAAGGGAAGTAAAGTCAGTATTTAACCAGCTGGAAACCGTCAGATGTGTCTACACACGGAAGCTGCCAGAATTGCAAGACTGGGAGTAATCGGGAATGCCTGAGCCACCAGGTGTAGCCAGTGAGCGGAAGTCAGACAAGCCGTAATCTGGTTTACTGCTTTACTATCAGGCTGGGGCCAAACTCACCAAATGGCTCCTAGCAGCAAGTGGTGACCTTCTACAAACAAGAATATATTCGTTCACTGAAGCTACCTGTGGGGTTCAGACTTGATGCTACCCTCAGGTCACTAACTCTATGCTACTTCTCTCCTCTCTCATGCTCAAAAGTGTTTCGTCCTCGATATCAAACTGGTTGGGGTTGTATGTTGTCAGATCGCTGATGGACTCGAACCGCAGCTGGATCAAGTTGGCGAGAACAAACCGGTCCACCAACCCGATCATAACGTGTCCGCTGCTCAGGCTGCTATCCATGATAATAAGATAGTTGAGGTGGAGCTTCTCAAACGCCTCCAAAATGAACACCACCGGGGTCAATTCATTGGACTTGATCAACAGAGTTTCGGTGGAAAGATTGACCTGCACGATCTTGCCGAGAGACTGCTCGTAGTGTAACTGCTGCGAGAGCACCGACTTAGGCAAGTTTTCGATCTGAAAGCTGACAATAGCATCAGAGCGTTCCACCGAGGCCAACTTGGTATAAAGATCCTGTTTTCTCACGTACCCTAACGACACAGGATTGGAGTGGTTCAAGATCACCGGGTATCCCTCGTGTGTGTCGTCGTTAATGAAGCTGTACAAGCTGTCTATAGTGTGTGGGACCTCAGGCACAAGCGAGATACACTTGACCTCTGCCACCGGTACCATGATGGATTTTACCTGGACATTGGGGAGCCGGCTCTTGAGAGTCGAAGTCAACCCCGTGAAATTCACCAACCCGTCTCCCTTGCCCTCATTGGGGCTCCCCCCGTCACACAGTCTATTGAAATGGGTCTTGAGCCAGGTATCATAAATGTTTTCGTTGCTCAACCAGTCATTGACGAACTTCAGGATGACTACTGACAACATGATGGGAAGTACGTACGTGATAGCACCAGTGAGCTCGAACAAAATCACCACCACCGACATCGTGAATTTGGTGATCCCCGCCATGAAGGCACCAGCTCCAATCACAGCGTATGATGAAGGTGAAACGATACACGATTTTTCTGTGCAGCTGGCCAAGGAGTCCCACGAGAAAAGTGTCTGAATCGACTGGGAAATTATCCCCACAAGTCGTCCTGAAGTTGCACCTAGAACCAAAGACGGCATTAAAATACCCCCTGGCAATTCAACCCCGAACGTGTAGGCCGACAAAAAGAACCCCTGGATGATAATATACCCCAATTTTAATGCGGTAATTCCGTTGGAAGGCAGGCACATGAAGTTAGACGAATTGGAGTCTAGTGTTTCTTTTGGACAATCAGTGAAAAGGATCTTTAAGTATGCGTTGAGAGGAAGTTTCGCAATCTCGATTGGAAAGTTCAAAACACTGGTGATGAGCACCAATAGAAACATCTCCAAATAAGTACCGTACTCTTCAGATACCTTGAGTAATTGGCATAGCTTGCTCTGAATGTTTCTTCTGAAAGTCAATCGTGAAAAGAAAGAATTGAATCTAATGAAAAGGTGGCCGTATAATCCACCCATAATGCCTAGGAATATGAACGGAATCATTTCCACGAATAGCCAACTGAAATTACCGAAATTGACCTGGAACAAATCCTTTTCATCGAAATGAGTACCGTTGGTGAACGCCTTAAATCCATTCACTACCACAACTGCTACCGTGGAAGAAATAAACGAATTCCACATGATTCGGGTAGGCATGAAAAAACTGGGAAGCCCTTCTAACACGAATAGCACTCCCCCAATGGGTGCATTGAAGGCAACTGAAATTCCGGTGGCGGTGGCCGCACTAAGCAATTCCCTTCTAACGGCTTCATTGGAGTATTTGGTGTCCACAATTAATGCGTACAAGCAATTGAGAAGACAGCAGGAGACATGCACTAAGGGGCCCTCTTTTCCCAACCACAATCCCGAGCTGACCACCAAGATCAATCCGGCAATCTTATAGAGCAATGTTCTTACGCCCAAGTAGTCAGCGAGTCTATAGTTGAGGCCGGAAATAATGAGTTTGATTTCGGGAATCCCGGACTGCTTGATGAGGGGGACTTTCTTGACGGTTATAAATGACACTACTGCCACCCATATCAAGGCAAAGATCAAATAGATAGGGAAGTTGATGAACACATTGGAGATCACTCCGTTGGCATCGAAGAGGAGCCGCGACCAGTCGTACCAATCCTCTACGGGACAGCTCAGGTACGGGTCGAGCAAGGACCATTTGTCGATCTTGCTTAGACAAACGCCCTTCTTGAGATCGTTCAACCACACGGAGGCTAGATCGATGAAGGTAGTGATGTACCCCAAACAGAGCGACAGCACGATGAGGGTGAGCCATTTGCGGGTCTGGAAGTCGGACGTGGTCGGCAACACCAACGACTCTCTGCACCAGTCAATGTAGGTGTTGTCTTCGTAGAGATGGACCGGAGCATATGTCGGCAGTTTGGAGGCACCAGGGGAGTATTTTAGCGTGGGGAGGTCATCGTCGATAGCAAAAGATACCTCGGCAGACATCTTGTGTGGATCTCCTCGGAATGAGAAGGCGACCTGTGAGTAGTGGCTGGGATAGTGCTGGATCCAGTTGTGGGTGCAAGCTAGGTATGGTGGAGAATCCAAGTGCACTTTTCGCAACGGGCAATTTGCAGGTTGGGCACCTAGGGCCCCAGGTGAGATTTTTCCTCAGCCAAACCATCAGCTACCATAAACAACCAGCGATGTCGTTTCTCCAAGCCAGTTCGACCACGAGCACCAGTGCTACCACTGGCCAGGAATTGATCAATGATATCACCGTCAACAACCCCCCTGAAGACACGGTCTCCGACTTGTCGTTTTCGCCTCAGCAGGACTTGTTGGCAGTGGCTTCCTGGGACAAGAAGGTCCGGATCTACGAGATCGACCCCAGCTCCGGCAACAACCAGGGCAGAGCGTTGTACGAGCACGCAGCGCCTGTATTCAGCACCAGCTGGACGTTTGACGGTACCAAAGTGGTGAGTGGTGGTGCCGATAAGCAAGTCAAGCTCTTTGATATACAATCACAGCAAGCGCAACAGATTGGCGCCCACGACCAGCCCATAAAGTGTGTCAAGTATGTGGAGTGCGGGTCCACCAATACTCCGGCAGTTGTGTCGGCATCGTGGGATAAAACATTGAAATACTGGGACATGAGATCGCCCCAGCCCATCACCACGATCAATTTACCAGAGAGAGCTTACTGTATGGACACCAGCCAGAAGTTGCTCGTGGTAGGGTGCGCAGAGAGACACCTCGCCATCATCGACTTGAACAATCCCCAGCAGATCTTCAAAACCACCCAGTCTCCCTTAAAGTACCAAACCAGAACTGTCGCATGTTACCCACAAGGAAACGGCTACGCTGTGGGGTCCATCGAAGGAAGATGTGCCATACAATATATCGACGATGCCGAGCAAAGTAAGTATGGGTTCTCGTTCAAGTGTCACCGTAAACAACCCAACGCCACCACCTCCACCACCTCGGCCATCCGTGGGTCCACCAGCAACGAGTCCCACGCGTACGCCGTGAACTCGATTGCATTCCACCCGGTGTTTGGTACTTTCAGCACTGCTGGGTCCGATGGAACCTTCTGTTACTGGGACAAGGACGCCAAACAAAGATTGAAGTCCTTCCCAGGCCTCGACCAGACCATCACTGCCACCACCTTCAACAGAACCGGTACCATATTCGCGTACGCTTTGGGGTACGACTGGTCCCAGGGCTACATGGGCAACAGACCCGACTACCCTAATCAAATCAAATTACATGCTGTCAAGGAAGAGGAAATCAAGCAGAAGAAGAAGCGTTAGGCGAGAATTCCACCATGAGCGGCGCAGGGGTTGGGTGTTCCGAGATGCATGCCAACGTGTAAAAAGCTGTCACATCGATAGCACGCATGTCCAGATATGACCACATATCTTGTATATTAATGACGAATAGAAGTTCCTTTAGTAGGCGATGTAATGTGTTGGAATAATAGCTGGGGCTGAATAGGACAAATTAGGTAATATTTTGCTACAAGATACAAACGTTAACCATTGACTTATTCTCTAATGCACCTTGCCCTAACGATACTGGTCGCAGAAGGATAACAATTGTGCGATGACAACAACACTAGCAAGAGTATGAAGCTATACGCTCCTAATAGACTAACAAACCACGTTTAATCTAATCTAGTAGAGATGTCAGGATGTCGCAATCTGCGAGGCATGTCTTGGAACAAAGAGCCAGTCAGATACCAACCAGATGGGGAACTTCTATCACTTCTCAGTTTCAAATTGGTTCCTAAGGGGTGCCCAGCCAAGCTGTGACTCGTCCACCCCTCCAGATTGCCTAGATCGAGCCATGGAGGAGCCCCACCTGTCGTCACTACGACATCGCCACACGTGACGCTTAGTTGCGACAAACTCCCGCGCTAAATACCAACGTTGGTTGGTCCAATCCGGCAATTTTTCACCACAAGGGTATTGTTTAGATACGCCAAAGGGCACGATGACGGGTCAGAACAGTCACACCACGGCCAGGGGCCCACCAGCATACCCCAAGAGGGTGCTCGCAAGCGAGCCGTTTGCCGTCCAGATGGAGACGGTGGACAAGGCCCTCATTGAAGTGCAAAATCAGCCATCCAGCGTGTACATCAACGGAAACCGGGGTAAGAAGAAGCCCAGTTTCGCCAAGGCAGGTGTGCCGCAGGCTCGAGGAGTTCCTGCCTACACCATGGCTGCGTTCCAGAACTCAGCGCCCTTTGTCTCCCGAGGAGGCAGTTCGTTTGGAGGCCATAACGACCAGGACGCTAGCCACGATGGCAGCGTGGATGGGTTCATGGCGTCAGCCAAGGGCACCCCGATCTTAGGGGAGCCGGTGATGAGCGGCAGCAACAGCTCGTCCACCACTGTGGGCAGCAACAGCGACAGCACGCCTGGAGCCGCCATGGCTACGTTTGGGTTGTTTGACCCGTTCAAGCCGTTCGAGACGTATGGCGAAGTACTGTTTGCGTCGTCAGGACCGCTCGATCTAGCGGGAACCTCCAGACTCACCTCCATCTGGGGTACACCCAGCGGCAGCGGCCAGAAGCTCAGCGACACCACGGTGTGGGGCTAGCATTTATTTCAGTCACGGATTTTTTCCGGTTATTTCTAGGGTTTGGTTGGTTTGATTTACAACATGGTCCGGATATGTGGGTGTCACAGGGTGACGTGTATTATTGTAATAAAAGTACGATTAGCGAGGTGTAGGATGAGGAGGAAGAGGAGAAAAGAATTTCCAGAGTAGGGGATTTTCAGACTAGGATAGCTGAAAAGTAGGTGGGTGGATTTCCACACTAGGAAAGCGCCAGAGTAGGCAGCGATGGACTAGGGGTGATTCAAGAGTAGGTGGCAGAATTTCCGAACTAGGTTAGCTCCGGGGTAGGATAAGAGCATGGAAAATTCCAGAGTAGTGTGAGGTTTAGCCAGAATAAAGTGGTTTTCAGAGCAAGATAAGAAGATGGTTGAACGGAGATGGAATAGTCCATAGTAGGGCATTTTCCACAGTGGGATCGTTCCAGAGCAGGGGATTGATCTTCCCGGAGTAAAAGATGTGTCAGAGTACAACTAGATTCTCAAGGATGTCAAAGGAAGGTAACCAGAATACTTCTAGCACGTCAGGATGTCAGAGTGAGGAGATGTCAAGATGTCAGCAAAACTTTAGGGATGTCATAATCTCAGGGTATGGGATGTCAATGTAGGCGTTAGGGTAGCGACGTTTTGCGGGGATGACAGAATAGGAGTCTAGTGATGGCAGAATAGTGAGCACGGATACCAGAGTACGGATGTTACAGTTCTCAGCACGGATGCCAGACTGTTGATGGCAGACTACTTGTAGACCACATTGGCTACGTATGCTTCGACGCATGTTTCGCCCTATCTTATCACTATCTCCCGTCATGGGCCTTGTCCCTAGCGAGCCCGCGATACCGCGCTTCCCCGGCCCGCGCACTGACAGCCACACCACCATCTGGTACCATTTGGCACCATCTGGCACCGACTGTCAACGCCTGCCACGCCTATTGGCTGGAGGTACTAGGGCACCCTCCACGAGGCGCCAGGGTGTCCCCATAATCTCCTTCACTATTGCACTAAGGATGTCCTCCACCGGACTAGTGGAGCGTGCTCCCGCCCCAACGGCCGCCCAGCACTCGGCGGGACGGCGAAAGCTGGGACGGCCACCCCCGACCCCGACCCCGCGCGCACGCCCGCACCATGACCCTGGCGCATCACGTGCCAGGTTGTTTAGGGGCACCCCCTCCACCACCAGTGGGGGGCAAAGCAAGGACAGCAGTGACCGCATCGTAGCCCAGTAGCCACCACCAAGCCCCACCTCACCATCAGCTCGCCTCAATCATTCGCATCCCAGGCGCCCGGGCGTCCCCTCTCGACTCCTCCCGAAAATGGCCCCAGCTGGCGACGGCGGCGGCTAAGGTGGCCGCGCACGACCGCCTCCCTCCCGCTGACGTAAGCAGCCTGCAGGGAGGGATTTTTCACGCCGAGACAACAGTGGCCGCACCGATGTCTCCATCTCCCTATAGCCTACCTTATCAGCTATAGCACCACCCCATACTCTGGAGAGACCCCTCCCCAATCCTGCCGCATCCACCGACACTTCGTCCAACCATCCCGTTTTTGCGCGTCTATCTCCCACCCCAACCCCCCTTCTTATCCAAACAACGTCCAGTTGTATGACCAAGGCGCTTACGGTCCATACCAACAATCCAACATCTCCTGCCCATAAAAGCCCCAGTTTCCATCGAGGTAGCGTGCCACAGCCAGCTCTCTACACCCCCATCGCTCCCAGCCCTTTTCATCGGTGGATTCCGTGCACAACCCCACCAGTATGAGCCATCACAGCACGCCCCATTTGTACAACAAAAGAACGCCAGGCTCCATGAACGACGCAGGCTCTGCAGGCATGATGAAAGGACCCGGTGGAAACGGTGCCGCCAGCGGAAACTCGGCTGCTGCCAATGCCACCGCAGCAGCAGCAGCCGCCACGGCAGCCGCCAACAACCGCCCGATCTTGGATGCCTCCCACAGCGTGTCAGACACCCAGGCAGCCAACGCCAAACAGTTGTTAAATGCGTACATCTACGACTTTCTCATAAAGAGCAGGTTGCCGCAAAGCGCCAAAATCTTCGCCAACGAGGCCGACATCCCGTCTGTACCGGCGTCCAAGTCCCATCAGTCGTCCAACAAGAACTCGCCCCAGATCAACTCAGGCAACCCCAACTCCTCCTCGTCCAACTCGCCCCAGATGCCAAACAACCAGTTCAACAAGGACAACAACATACCCCTTTGTAATGTGGCGATGGATGCCCCTCAGGGTTTTTTGTTTGAATGGTGGCAGGTGTTTTGGGACGTCTTCCAGGCGAAGAACGGAGCCAATACCTTGAACAAGGGCGCCAGTCCTAACGTGGCCCTTCAATACTACCAACTACAGTTGTTGAAGCAAAGACAGCAGCAGGAGATGCAAGGGCTAAACGTACAGGCTGCCATGATGGGTGCTGCCGGCATGCCAAACGGCGGCCCCAATGCTGGCCCTGGAGGTGTTCCCGGAGCAGGAGCGGGCCAATTCCATCCTCAACAGAACCCACATCCTCAATTACTCCAGCAGCTTCAGATGCAATTGCAGATGCCTCAGGCCCAACTTCTTGCACAGGGGCAACAGGGCCAAGCACAGCCTGGCCAGGTTCAAGGCGCCCAGGGCCTGCAGCCTCAGGGTCAACAACCCCAGATTCCTCAAGGCCAAATGCCCCAACAACCACAGCAGCCCCAACAGGGGCAGCAGCCACACATGCCACCACAGGGTCAACCCGCAATGGATCCCCAACAGCAACAGCGATTAATGATGCAAATGATGATGAAGCAACAACAACAAGGTGCTTCCCAACAGCATATTCCCATCAGTGGAAATCCTTTGGACCCCCAACAACAGCAATTATTGGCTAACATGGGTCCAAACAATGGCTTGCACCTTCAACAACAATTGTTCTTATCGCAACAGCATCAACAATCACAGAATAGAATTCAACAGCACGCTCAGAATCAAATGAACAATTTGCGTCAGCAAGCTGCTGTTGCTGCACAACAACAACAGCAGCAAGTGGCACAAGCGCAGAACCAGCCCCAACCACATCTGCATGATGGATCGAGCAATAATTCGCCTGCAAACGGCCAAAGAATGGCCCAAATGACTCCTCAGACTCAGCAGGCACCCGCTCCTCCTATGAATGGCATGCAGCAGTTCCCTCAGCAGCAGGGTATGATGAGTGGTCCTGGCTCACAGGCTCCCACGCCTTTCGCACAGGGACAAGCTCCACCTCATGTTGTTAGAATGAACAGCGCGAGTGGAAAGGCAGGAATGCCTAACCAAGGTAGCCCAGTGATGGCTAATGCCAATAACAACGGGGTAAATAATAACCTCATGAACAAAAATGTTAACAACAATAATCCTAATAATGCTAATGCCAACGTCAATGGGGCAAATAGAAATATGAACGCTCTTCAAGACTACCAAATGCAATTGATGTTGTTAGAGAAGCAAAATAAGAAGAGGCTTGACATTGCAAGAAATAATGGAAACGTCGACCAAGGACAGGCCCTTTTGGGTGGAAATATTTTACCTGGTCAACAACAGCAACAAGGTATTCCAGGTGGAGGTGCTCAACAACTTTCTCAAAAGGCATCACCAGCCACAGCTACCAATTCTCCAGTCATAAATAATAAACCATCGCCTTCGAGCGCAGGAGGAAAGAAAAAGAAAGAGGCACCTGCCAAGAGAGGAAGGAAGCCTAGCACTGGCGGGGCCAATGTACAATCTACACCAGTAAACAATAATGCTGCCAACACTCCTAGTTTACTAAAGAAGGAGTATAATGCCCCTCTCACTCCAGCTTCAGAGTCACAAAATGATCTCAAGAGGAAGAGAAAGAATAATGGTGCTCCAGATTCACCCAAGAAGCAAGCAACTTCCAAGGGAGCTGTCAAGAAGGAAAAATCCATCAAAGAGGAAACTGGAGATGAATCCAATCAAGCTAAGAAGAAAGATGACGGAAACATGTTACCTCCAGCAGTCACATCCAACTTCCAAGATCCAGTTGGTGCACCTGATCAAATATTCCCAGTGGAGATCCTCAGTGGTAATGGAGCAGGTGATAGTCATAACTTTTTCGGTACTTCCACTCAGCCAAGCCAGGGCGCTTTAGATGATATTGATTTCGATTTCAATCAATTCTTAGACGGCAATGGTGACAGTGGATTGAATGATGGAATTGGAGGGTTCAATTGGGGAAATGTGGATGCAATTGAGAATGGAGATTAGTCCTGTTTCCAATGTCTAGGTAATTCTGACAAGCCTTTTCTTCATTGACTTTTTGTTTTACACTTTATTTCTATCATGTTTCTTATACTATTTCTTTATGTACTATAAGTATTCTTAATTAATCCAAGTCGAACCAAGAGTTCAGTGATACAAATTAAAGAGTACCCTGTAAACGTTGCTTTCTGAGCTTCTTCTTTCTTTCTTTCTCTTCATCTATGACTACTCCTTCGAACCAAGTATTTGAGAGCCATACACCTACCAACACGGAGGCCAAAATACTGACCAAGACCGCGCTACTCAACTTAGTTGAAGGGAATACGTTCCAGCACCATTCATGTACTATCCACACAATTGCCAGGGGAATAAAGCCCCAGTTGGTGAAATAGAGTAAGGCAGGTAATTGCCAACAGTACCACGACAAAAATTGATAGTGCAAAGATCTAGCAAATAGTATGCCAATCACATTGGAAGTAGACAATATAAGGAAAACCAATTTTGGCCCTGTCTTGCTCTTGGTAATCAAGTTGTTAGGGGAAACAGTGGACTTAAATGTGAAAGCTTCCATGATCAAAACAGGCAAGTCTTTACCCACGATTTGAGGGTGCAAGTATCTGGTCAATACAAAAGTACATAATACAAACAAGTTTCCTGCAAGCAAGATGGTGGCAAATTCTCTGCTTAAGAAAAATTCTTCAGAGACAAACCTCCAATTCACAGTCCATTTGTACATGAATTGTCTAGAGAAATCGAAGGCTTGGTTGATGTAATTCCATCTGATGAGATTAGCTTCCTCATCATCAAAGAATGGTAACAAGAATTGCCAGCCCATAACAACTTGAATAAGGGGGATGATGACCAAAATAATCAAAAACTTCAATAAGTTCTCTCCGGTCAAAAAGTAGGCCACTACCAAGAATCCTGGCAAGTATAATAACGCGTTCATCTTGATGGAGATGGCGATACTGTAAAGATCAGCTGCCATTACTACCAAGAAAAACGAGGCCCATTCGCTGGTGGAGTACCAGTAGGAGGCTTGCTGAAGAATCACACACACTCCAACCATTGCTGCTGTGGTGAAGCAGTCGTTGAATAATCTGAGCACGTAGATGGAAAAGAGTCTCTTGCTACCTAGCAACAACATCATGGGCCATGGCTGAAAGTTGGCGATAGAAGAGTACGAGATGATCACCAACAAGTTGGTGAAGGTGAGTAAGTAGCCAAAAAGCAGCTGGGCCAACTGGATATTTGCACCTTGATTGGTGAGCATATTGATGAACTGGTAGATTTGGACGTATCCTCCTGGATACACAATGGGTCCCGTGTCTCCGCCAATAAGCTTGTAGTCCAATTCACCATCATTGATGAGACTGATCTGTTGCATGTAAGTGACAAAGTCAATTTCCGTGTAAAGAACGAATCCAATGATAACTTTGGCCATTATTGCCGTCAACATGAACACTACCGGGCCTGCCACGCGTCGGTAGAATGGATCATACAAAAGGGCATTGATTCCATCTTTGATATCATTCAACACGTTTTTGATGGTCAAAGGTGGTAATTCCTCTTCCTTTGCAGGGGATTTGGGAGCAGTAGTATCAGAGACTGTGCTGGAAGGCTGCTTACGCTGCCTGAGCTCTGGCTGGTCTGACATGGAGAGGTGGTGGGTGGTGTTTAAGTTGGAGTTGACGATGCCCAGCGCTACCAGATATAACACGGGCTGTATGCAGGATAATCACCAAACACGGCTCCAGAATTAAGAGCATAATAATTCGTTAACCAACTCAGCTGGACTGCAAGTGAGGCTTTAGAAATAGGAATATTGACACAGGTGGGGNGTTTAAATTAAATTAGTTTTGGGAATGGAAAATAGGTAAGTAGATTTATTTTAGTTAATCAAGTAACTTCAGGAACAATGTTTAGCCATGCAGTATACATGTTACTGTTTTGACTAACGTGTGGAAAGAATTTAAGAATGCAAAGATAATATTTTGGAGCCAAGTTGACCATCAGATTGATATTTCAGAGATTGAAATGCTACATTAAGAAAAGAAGATGTAGTATTCTATATCCAATTCCTAGTTAAGACTCATTGAATTTTCTGGAATAGTTGAGTGTGGTGAGCGCGCCTAGACCAGCACTCAAAGTAGAGCCACAAGTAAGCAACCAAAGGAAAGTCTGATTCGGAACCAAGTGATATTAATGCAGTTGATCGATGGTAGACTACAATTAATTAGCCATTTTTCAAATCCAGAGGCTAACAGTAACGATGATTTTGAACTGTCTATTAATACTATGTTATGTACACCATGACTACGCCACAAAAGACCTGGTCGATTTCTTCTTGAATATTCTCTGGACATCTCTTTTTCTTCTCTTACACTCTCTAGAGAATTCACCTCTCATCTTCCAGAACCATTGCTCGTATGCAGACTCCTCTCCTTCTTGAATGACAAGCTCCTCGGTTTCTCCCGGCAACTTTATTGTCTCAGCAACACCACCAATCTTGTTCAATTGGGTCTGGGTTTGGAGGAAAGGCGAGTCTAAATGTGGCCAAAAGAGTCCGTACTTTTGGGACTGCTTTAAAAGAGTCTCTTCTTGTTGTTTATCTCTGATCTGTTTCAAGAGCGCCTCCTGCTCAGCTGCATCGATAATTTGTGCCTGTTCATCCACGTCTTCGTCCTCTTCTGAAAGAGCCAATTTGAACGAATCCTTGGATTCGGGATTGAATAACGATCTCAAAGTCTCAGTATTGTTGGGGGCACCAAAAGTAGGAATAAATTCTTCTTCCGAATCATCAGCTTTGTTTTCCACTTCCTCGTAGTATTCTTCTTGATAGTTAGTTGGAACATTGTTGTCGTTGCTAGCAGCAGTGTAGTCTTGGTTGTAGTCCTGGTTGTAGTCTTCGTTATAGTCTTCGAAGTTCTCCACCTTCTCTTGCGGCTTCAAACTACTGAAGTCCACTTCATTACCTTCATCATCTTCATCATAGTAGGTTTCTTCTTGAGGTTTGTCAAGGTCGCCCTTGTATTGGCTCAAAATTTGAGTGGCCTTGTTGTAGTCATAAGTCTCGATGCCTTCATCTTCAACCAAGCCCTGGGCTCCACCTTCAGCTTCATAATCATATCTGACCACTTTTCTTCTGCCCTTGTTGTCAAAGATGATATCTTCTTTTTCAATGCCATTACCTTCTTCGATTTCAACCGGTTTTTCGAAATCATGCTTGTCTAAAATGGATGCTAAAATGGATTTGTTCTTCATCTCCTCCTGGATGAACTCCTCGTCTTCCTCATGTACTCCTTCTTTTCCATACGAGGCAACGCCTGCGCTATCAATACCGCATTTACCATCATTTGGACCTCCCAAAATTGGGTCGTTTACCAATACCCTTTTTCTATGTCTCTCAATGAGATGGTCATCTCCACTTTTCCATGCCCCGTCAACATATCTCCAAGTCAATTCAGTAGTTGATTTGTTTTCTAAGCCCCACAATTTAGTCTTATAGTTCTTGAATGTCTTCAATTCTCCGTTAATCAAGATTCTGAGCGTCTGTTGTTTTCTATCAAGGGCAGAACGCTCTGTCGTTCTCATTCTTCCTTTGATCACCTCACCACCTCCAGATAAACGTGAATATGCATGCACATGTGTTTTATTAAATGGCTTTGTTATAGAACCATATGAGTTTGTTCCTATCAACGTTCTAGATGGAGGTTTGTTCTTGGTGTTTCCTGAAATATCCTTGTACATATGACTGGATTTCATGAATCCGTTAGGGTTGAAAACGGTACGGCCAGAGGTCAACTCGCCGTTCAAGGAGTTCACTGGGTATAATGTAGATGCTTCTTTGATTCTGGCATCTCTTGCTCTACTGACATTATCCTGCTTGATTCTCTCTGACCGAAGAGCGTCTGGACGCTTGTGGTCCTTCTCCCAGGCTTCTTTGTAGTCGGGCTTGGCTTTGCTGATGGTGAGTTTCATTCCCATGAATAATAATCCGTTGAAAGACGACTTTAATTTATCAAACCCTCCTTCTGGGAGTTGGATGGTGACAAAGCCATAGTAGTGGTCTTGGAGAGGTTTGGAGTGGAGTTCAAGCTCCTTGGTGATTGTACCAAACTTGGCCAAACGGGTGCTGAGGGTCTGATGAGAAGCATAAAGCTTTGGGGAGATATTCCCAATATGGATACGTGTTTCCATGGGTGAATATATACAAGTTGGTGAAAGTAATCCAGCTATAGTTCAAGTGCGATTAGATACCTTAACGGAATGCCTGAGCTTCTAGACAGGGCTGAATAGTTGAATTGATGCCTACGGGCTCGAAATATATGTTGAAAAATGATGAGCGATGAGATCGCAAGTCTGATCATGTGACTGGGTATGGTTCTCGATAATCACCATGGAATCAAGCAACGGAAAAACACCAAAACCTACCAATAATTGTTCCTAAATATGAGTGGCTTAGATGCTGAGATCTGGAGAGGCTGGCAGACGGTAATGGATGGGTATAAAGATGCTGAAGAAGGAGTGGCCCCAGGATCTGATCTATCACAAGTAGAGGTCGAGGATGACCAAGAAGTGAACCTCTCAGAAACCATTCCACAGTTGCAAGCATTGATCGACAGGAGCGATAACAGCAAGGAACTAGAGCAAGAGATCAAGGTATTGTTCATGAGAGGGTATTGGAATGGATTCTATGCCGGGTTTGAGCAAGGAAGTGGGCAATAGGCACTCGACTCGAGTTATCCCAATGAAAAGCCAATTATCATAAGGCTTACGCGAATAGAAGATCACGGAAACCTAGAATGGTAAAAGAGAGCTTTCCTTCATCCATCGATCTACTTGCCATTAGTATCTTATCATCTATTGGTCTGTCAATTCCAAACTATATTCAGGCGTGGACTCAGCCAAAGCTTATATGCTTCTACAGGAGCAGAGACTGGGTCGGGCGTGGTAATTGCTCCTATTGAGGACAATTCGCAAAGATTATTACGTGAGGATGGAGTTACTACTGCTGAAAAATGGATAATTATTACCCCCATGAGTACGCAATTCCAGCATTTCTTTGGCTCGATGCAAGTACAGTCAACATCTGGGGCGATAATGAAAGTTTGACCTGTCCACGAATTTTCCATGAACTTCCCATGGATAATTAATTTGGAAGTTTATAAGCAAGATAATCAGTATTATCTACTAATAAACACCATATTCAGTTATCTACTGTCACCTCTCCACAAGGCATTTCGAGCTAACTCTTCTGTTCGCATACTCTACAGAACTACAATTGTCGATAGTTAATAATCTATGATTTACACTAGCTAAAACGCCGGGAGTAGCCCTAAACCACTCAAGTGGCAGCCCACAAGTCAGACAAACCCATGAGGGAGGTGACGGTACCAGCCAAACCAACGTCACCCTCGGAAAAGTGCAAGTAGTCCAAGGAGTTAAGGGCGACGAAAGCGTCCAAGAGGTCCCAGACCCACTTTCTCTTAGCCTTGTAGATCTTCTTGTCAACGGCTTCCTTCTGCTCGGGCTTCTCCTGTTCAGACTTGTATTTGTTCAATGTGCTGATGGTGTGCACCGAGTTGATGAGACCAGCAATCAACCCGAGCAACCAGAATCTGGAGCCCCAGGTGGACACGGTGGGGAAACGCTTCTTGTCCACTATGCCCAACAACTTGAAGAACGTGATGGAGTCCAACCCCAAGTATGCGGCGTAACTCAAGTTTCTGAGCACGGTGGTGGATCTCAACACAGGGTCCAACAATTTGTTGTCGTAGGTCTGGGCCGCGGTCTGAAGGTGGTTCAACGGCTTCAAGAATCTCATACCCTTTCTAATGAAGGTGACGTTGCTCTTCAAGTCCTTGAAGAGTCTGACCCACTCGGCTGGGTATCCCTTGCGGGCGAGGTAGTATCCTAAGAATCTGGACAAGTATGCCACCAAACGGAAGGCCTTCTCCCTCTTGGGGGTACTGTCCAAGAACTTGATTAACTTGGCAAACGTAGGGTGGTAAATGACGGCGTCGGCAACCATGATGATGATATGGAGATTGAGGGATTGGTGGATTTCGGAGTCTTATAGCTGGGGATCTTATGTGGAGGAGATCACGAGGACCGAGGCCCGTTTTTCGGGTGGCCGGGGAAGGGCCCAGCACGTGAAATGGTGGGGCTTACTGGATGGCGGATCCGTGACGGGTGGGGGTCCCGACATACCGAGAGCTAGTCAGGGTTCTGCGCTACATTGTCTAGCATGGTGTGGCTAGTGAGTGAATAGTATATTGGCTAGCGATCGCACGACTCTACCTTGGCTTTGCTCGTGGGTAGCAATTTATGCCAGTCGCAAGTCTGAGGGTGAAAGACAGTGAAGTATGGATTATAGCTTTATTGACAATTTAAGTGTCTTTTTTGTAGTACGCAATCTCAGCTTGTGGTTAATACTATTGTATCTGCTAAAAGTACTCGGTGGCTCGGCCAATAAATTCCATCTGGATAACTGTGAAACACTTCTCTATTTGGTGCAATAGATAGTATCTAAGGCAATTATTTGTACTATTCGTCGTTCGCCTTGCTTTGCACTAGCCAGTATATAGCATGACATGGAAGACTAAAATATAGCATATTGCCAGTTATCCCTCTACAAAATTTATTACTCTTATCTCTCTGCTTCTTGGTGAATCTACACCCGGTACAGTTAGTCTTGCTAGCTGCCCGGAAGCTACATTAGCCTTGGTTAGCTAGTACATGTATTGTTGCTGTATTTTCTATCTTGCTAGCCAGAAAGTTTTTGTAGCTTATCAGCTAGCTAGCAAATGCATAATTCTCAGCACTAGTCTCCAACTCTAGCTCGGGCTTTCCTGCTGTTCTGTCTCCGCGAGTCTCGCTGACTTCCTCATTTATAGTGAAGTCGCTGCTATCGGAACTGCTGCGGTCAGAGGTCTCCGGCTCTAAGGGACCATTGATCACTCCAAAACTCTTTTGTCTTTCCTTTCGCTGTATCGAGTTGACCTCTGTGGGCTTGGAGCTGACGTTGGACTTTGAAAAAGGGTCATTGAAGTCTTGATAGTGCCTCTTGATACGAGGGTTGCGGAGCCCCAGTAAATTCTCATGGATCTCAAAGATCCCGTCAGTCAAATTTTTCCCATCAACCAAATCCAACATGTTCGAGCCTGCAATGTGAGGGTGGCTGGGTCTTCTAGAACTGTAATCATACATCAAAGAATTGACCGATCCATTTCGATACGCCAAGTCATCGATAGTTGCAGACGAGGCATGTCTACCCGATGGATTTGCACCCACTGATCCAGAAACAATTGACGATGTGGACAATGCCAAGAGTGGAATCGTCTGGTCTACCGGTAAATCAGACGTCAGCGAGTTTAACGAGGTGATTGATGACCTGCGAGACATCGCGGCGGAGTTCAAGCCTGATCCTATACTTTCAGGTGGTACAAGAGGGGATCCTGGAGTATCTGTGATGTCTATACTTGCCCGCTCATCTGGAACCTCAAGCCTATTGGCCTGATCTTCCTCTGTTGAGTCTTTGTCTAGATCCAGTAAAGCTTGTTCCAAGGACCTTTTGGGTTCACGAGGAGACAAGTCCTCAGCAGGCCTTGCATTGAGCTGCTTGCTTAGCATGTCCTTTACAGGAGTTTCCTGCAATGGTGAAGCTGGAATAACATTTATGTTATTCACAACTGGCGGACTGGCCCTACCTGGGGCTGTAACGCTGATGCGCAATGGTGACAATGATAAGGAGTCCTCTTCCTCATACGCTGGTGGAGGGGCGATGTTTATAGCAGTCGAAGGATCCAAATCGGGATTGAATGGTGGTGGGTTGACAGATGGTTTTCTGAGCAAATGAATAGGTCTTTGGATAGGCGAGTTCAATGGACTCAGGAATGTTCCTGGATGGGGTGTAGCTTGAGGGGATTGGAGTGGAGTGGGAATTTTCTTAGGTTTGTATAAGTTGGCCTCAAGATGCATTTTTCCGTCTCTTTCTATCGGGTCATCGTTATTCAATGCAGAATTGAGATGGTAGAATGTTGGCTGAATCATTGCATCTAAAGAAAGAGTAGTATCCGATCTGTTTACACCAGGTAATAATGGATTTGGTGGATGGGTTCCATCGATAGGCTGGACCTCGGGTGAAAGCGGTGGGGAATTCTCTGAATAATTAGGTAACGATATGTTACTAGGGGCAGATCCGTTGTCATATGCTGGCAATAAAGTATTTCCGTGTGCTGCTAATGGCGAAAGAATATGAATGGGCGAGTCGATCGATATTTCATAGTGCTTCCGCTTTTCTGGTTTTTCGGGGTCTTTCCTGGAGATTCTTAAGCAAATCTTGATCCAGTGATGGGCTTGAATGGTGTCAAGGGAAGTATCCGGATGGATTTCGTGGGTGAACTTTTCATTCAACACTCTGGGAACATACAATTGAAATTCCAATTCTTTTGGGAGCACTTCATCATCGACATCAGGGGATTCGGAGTCATCATTGCCACCACCTGCACTCAACAAAGATTTGCCTTTTTTAGCCTTGTGCTCTAACAACAAGTACTTCTTAGGAGGTTCCATTCTATGGACCTTTTTATTCTGGCAGTAGTATTCTAAGTTTTCCGTCAAGTAGACTCTGATTCTGTGGAGAGCCACCTTTCCCCACAACGGCACGAATCTAAATGCTAGAGGAAGGTAGGAGTTGAGGATCACCGACTTACCTCCCACCACGATATCGTACCTAAGCTGGTCTTCCCAGTCTCTGCTGATGACAATTGGTTCGTTTTCTTCTAGGTTAAATTCCGCAGGCGTTCTGACGATCTCTATAGGTAAACGTGCGTTCAAGTTGGACTTGAAGGTGCCTGCTCTGGTGACGGTGGCTTCGAAGTGGTACTCGACTGAACCAAAGGTGACGGAGCATGTTTCAGGTGTGGAAGGCGGAAGCGGATGCTCGAAGTTGTAGATATAGTCGCCGGGAGCAAAGTGGCCTGTTTTGGGGTCGGACTCGCTGGCGCTGGCGGTGGTGCTCAACTCGTTGAAGATAGAGCCTGCTTCAGGAGCAGGCGACGCTGCACGGCGGACGAAGCTGGGGGAGAGGTTGCGGGTGAAGAAGTTGCCAGCCTGGGGGTCCATGGACGGTGAGGAAGAGCGGGAGAAGGTGTCTGCGAGATTCAACTGGGAGATGTCGTGGTCTGCGTTGTAACCAGCGGTGGTAGAGCCGTCAGGCTCGCGGTACACGTCAGCACCGTTGTTTGGGCCCGAGAACTGGCCCTGCTGGAAGAACGGCCAGGTGTGGGACACGATGTCGTTGATCTCGCTGAACGTGGTGCGCTTGGGGGGGATACCCTCGGGCCACTCCGTGCGCTGCTGGCCCTTGAACGTGAGGGTGATGGACTTGACCTTGCTGGGTTTCAACACCCGGACGTAGAGGGTGCCCCTAAGCAAGGTGGGGGGCCGTTCGGCGAATTCGTTGGCCGTGAAGCCCTGGACAAAGAGGGTCTTTTCGGCTGGTATGATGTACACTTGCATGGACGACGTCTGGGTCAACGGTTTGTCGGGAAGCGTGGGGATGTAGGTTTCGACGTCGCCGGCTGTCCCTGTACCGGTGCTGCCGGCGAGCGTTAGCTGCAGTGCCGGGAAGAGCGGGCTGTTGGGGATTCCAGACATGGTGGTGGTGGAGAGAAGAAATGTATCCCCTAAATCGCGATGATTTTGTCCCCGGACTGCACAGGCGTGCGAGGAAAAACGGGGAGGGCCAGGAAATAAGATGGAACGGGGGGAATAGTGGAGGAAATGGAGAGAAATGGGGAGGAACGGAGCGGGAGGCAAGAGGGAAATGAGAGGTTGGAGGATTGGGATTCGGGGGTAGAAAGGCGGTATAGCTGTCTATTGTTATATTTATGGAGGTCGTAAGGTTTTTCTACAGGAGCAGTTTTGGGATTTTTTGGTTTTCTTATTCCACACCAGCGATCTAATTCCGTCTCCTGTTGCATCGTTGCTGCCGCCTCTCCCGGCACAGACCCTGCCTTGCCTACATCTGCCAGATCTCCTTGGCACATCCGCTGATGTGCGCGTACTGCACACAGCATGACACCATCACGGCATCTCCGCATCACCAGAATCAGAAGTCACCCCGGACCAGATCCATCTAATAGTATACTTGGGACCCCAGACCCCCAGGCCCCATACGCCTACCACCCACCCCAAACAATCATGCTCCGCAGCATCCCCCACAGCGTCACCCGCGCCGTCCACTCTACCCGGCTGTACCGTACCAAAGGTGCCAAAAACAAAAAGCCTCTGGCAACAGCCGGATCCGGCACCCTGGTGGCCAAGAAGTCCTCCCGCACCGTCCATCTCGCTCCCCACGAGTTTCCCACGCCCCACAATGTGCAACATGACCCCTCACTGTTCACCACCATCCACACTCCCTATGGCTGGGTACCAGTCCCCAAGAAGTGCTACTCGTTCAAGTGGACCAAAGACCAGCTCGACCTCCGTATACAGGCACAGTATGGCACTTCCTCGCCGTCGTTGTCAGAGTTGCAGCAGTTGGTGTGTGACTGGGCCTCCACTGTAGATACCTCTGTCATCCCCAAGACCGAAAAGCCCACTGCCCGCGAGTTGGCCCAAGTGAAGGAAGATGCATTGTACCGGTCGCAGCTCAAGTTCGAGATCTACGATGGCGAGGGCAACAAGAACGGCACCGTCAACAAGAGACCATTCTTGCAGAAAACCACTCAAGGAGACAAAACGGTGTTGCGAGGCACCGTCAACTTCACCCATGCCTGGAACTACTTCTACCTGATCACATATCCCCAGTACAGCGAGTTGCCCCAGGGTCAGGGTACCAAAAAGGTACTGGCCCTCTGGAACGAGATGAAGATGGATGAGAAGGAGGTGTACCGCCAAAAGTATGCCGACTTGTTGAAGGAGGGAAACGACATCTACAAGGGCAAGATCGTCACCATCGAAGAAAAAATGAAAATCAACCGCACCTTCAACAAGTATAAGGAGACACAGCGGGCCAAGGTCGCTGCCAGACAAGAACGAATCGACCAGATGATGACTGAGGAAAATTAAGGAGACCCGCGGCTTGAAGGCTGTACTAGGCCATAACTGACTGTCTCAGAAAATTCAACTTCAACTATGAAATATAAGGTACATGTCGCCTCACTCAAGTAATCAATTTCATGGTAAGATTACAAATGACAAATAATTGGGCCCATAATTGTTTTCATGGTAGAAGAATGATTCAGAAATATTTGGGACTGCTTGAAAATCTGTCTACGGCCAGGGAAATAGGGCCAACATTTTACAGTGTCTCCTAGTTCATTTATCTGGACCAGGGTTCGCTGATTCGCTTGTACATATTTATGGAATGATTGATCGATCACCTCACTACAGAGAAGACCACATTTCTGAATCCAGACAAAATTCCCGGTATTTTTAGTTCAGTGTGCATTCTAATCCAATAAAAATCCTTCAGGCTTTAATAATCATGAACTATATGTTTAGAGATAAAGGTAAGTGGCATAATTACCCCTCAAAGATGAGGACTTGCTGACTATTTCTAACCAAAAACAGGCCCAAGTATGTGTCAGTAAATTTTTGGTAAAAGTAGTAGATCGAGAAATTTATCAATTTCGTTGCTCGAGAGTACTAATCGTGTAGGACTTTACACTGCCGTATAGACGGTTTCGAAACTACGAGGAATAAGTCTAACTCCATCATGAAACAATCTTACTAGGTAGATCAGAAACAGAAACTAAGAATCTGGTGAGATGATGAGATTCAAATCTAGTCAACTTGCAGTTTCGGGAAGCAACTGCACACAATTACATTCCCACCCAAAGCCATTTTAATCAAATATCCCTGTAATTCTTGTAAGCTTCCTAGAATTTTACTTTTACATGCCCATAACTTACTTCATGAATGGCTGCAAAATTTAATTCTCTATTATTATTTTTGACTGAAAGATCAGAAATTGCAACCTCTTATCAGGCGAATAATCGAGTGAATATGGTTGTTTACCATCTAATAGTGATGAAAAGGCACTAGAAAATACTTATTAGTCTGTTTAGGAACTTTTGTAATATTGCTTCCCTCATACGCTTCCTTCTTTCCCGAAAGCAACACGGGAGTTACAGTATGATTGTCACCATGAAAGAATAAATCCACGCAATTGACCAACGATCTTTCAGAAGTATCGTACAACTTGAGAAGATAGTTAGCCCCGTATACTCTAGCAAGTTTATTCAATTCATCAAAACATTCATCTCTATCCCTCTCTCCTAAACTCAAATTCACGAAAGGAGGATATTGATTCATAAACGTATTGTACCAGTAGAACAAATCTCCGTGATTTCCACTAAAATGCGCATCTTGCAATTGCAAAAATGCATAGTAGGTATCCTCTAAAAAATCAAAAATATCTTTATAATAATTCTGGTTAGACTCCGAAACATATTGAAATTCATCATGCAATATCTTGTTTTGAAATCCATTCACTTCATATTCCACGTCAGGATACAATTCTTGTCCCATCAAGAAATCTAATTTGGTCTTTCCTAGTGCGTATGCGTGATCCTTAATAATTTGGTTACCATTGAAGTACAAATCTAAGCATTCCACCAAAGTCTTCTCAGAAGTGTAGTATAGATCGCGGGGGTAATTAGCCCCGTATGCCCTAGCAAGCTTGTTCAATTCGTGAAAACATCTATCTTGGTCACCATCTCTCAACCCTAAATGCTCGAAAGGGAGCTCCTGCCAATGAAAGGCATTATACCAGTAGAAGATATCTCCCTCGTTTCCTCTGTCATAAGCATCCTGCAACTTTAACATGCTTTCGATAGTTAATTCTGGGTTATGCGGTATTTTAATGACAAGATCATCATAATAATAAAACGCTTTCTTTGGCCTGTATTCTAATTCAATCAAGTTGTAATCTTGATGTGACATATCACAAATCTTCCTAAAATTTTGTTGACGTGCTTGCTCAAGTACCTTTGCTGCCTCATTCTCGAAATTCACTTCGATCTTTCTTATGTACATTTCAATAGCTTGGGGGACAACTTTGAAGTACATATTCAAACAAATGATAAATTTTAGTTCGGTAGAACCATGCAATTTGTAGAGATAACTGAGCCCGTAGCTCCAACTGAGATGCGACAACTCTATTATGCAATCGAATGTGGAAGAAGATGGTTGTCTCCCGAATCCATCATACTCCAAACCCCTGACAATGTTGTACCAATAGAAAACATCCCCGTGATTTCTCCTTGCATGTGCATCTCGCAAGTTCGATATTGCCAGGGCTGTGGCTTCATCTCTTGAAGGATTCTTAATCATCAAATCATGATAATAACTCTTAGCCCGATCAATTGTAGAATTAAAAGTCTGGTTATCGAATCCACTAACTGCGTAGAATGGAGTGAAGACATCAGCAGTCAGATTAGTAGAGTGATTGGTAAAACTCAACTCAGTTTTTCCTGGCATGTAAAAATGGGGAGTAAAGCTTTCGTCGCCATAGATAAAATCATCTAAGCATTCGATTAAGTCCGATTCAAATGTGTCATACAAATTGTAGGCATATTTGGGTCCATATGTCAAAACTAAGTGTGATAAGTGCACGGCACAACTTACATAAGCGGAAAGTTCAACCATACCATCCAATCCGGAACATACGTCATCCTCGAATCGACCAAGAAATTTGTTATACCAGTAGAATGTGTCTCCAGCATTTGCTCTATCAACTGCATCCTGCAATTTTTCCATGGCATTGCTGGAAGTTTCTAAGTTTCGTGGACTTAAAACAACCATATCTCTGAAGTAATCAATTTGAATTATACTTTTAGCGAACGATTGGAATCCTTTAAAGGAATACAACTGAGCTGAAGCAACGCTCAATGCTCCAGCAATTGTAGTCAAATTTGAAATTCTCATGGCATGTAAAGTATACGCAACCTCAATTCATCCAACGGGCCTATTCAAAAATATCTGTTTTTACTGCCCCTAGGAACTTGGTGTTAGCACCTGAGGGTTGTATCAAAATAGCAGGTATTTAGCGGCGGAAGCTTGTGAGAAGCACAACCACTATGATTCCAATTATGCTCAGGATGGAAGAACTAATTGAAAACTACCTCAGTACGTTTAATTGTACCTACATGGCCAATTTTGGTGTCGAGGGTTATCCAAATACGAGGCGTGATATTGAATAGCAGGTGTATCACAATGCAATGTAGCAGCGGAAAAATGCGCTACTTACGTCAAAATTGCCACTGGGACCCTGTATGTAGCAAAGTGTATATAGCCGATAAAGGAGTATCAAAATTTAAAATACTGATTCATAAATTAGCTAAATATTTCTTTGGCATATAGAAGGACAATTCCATCCGAATTAAGATTCTTTTGCAAGAATTGGTACTTGTTCTGGAACACCTTGCAAATTGTTTCCAAAATGCACAACTGATTTCCCTGGCATATAGGCACTCTCAACTATGGTTTGGTTACCATGGAAGAATAAATCCAAAGCCAGGGTTAAAATCTCCTCGGAGGTATCATATAATTTGTTAACGTAATTGACTCCGTATACGCTAGCGAGTCGACTCAACTCATCCGACCACCAAACGTCTGGCTGCTCGGTACGTTCTCTCCTGAAGTACAGGTACAGTTCCGCCGTCAACATATTGTACCAATAGAATACATCTCCGTGATTACCTTTCTCGTGGGCCGCTTGCAACTTAGCCATAGAGTTTGCGAAATTTTCTGGGTCACCTAGGTTGAAAACTGTCAAATCCTTATAATAAATTGACTCCCATGGATCATCTAACTGGGTGGTGGCATGGTTTTCAAAGCCACGAATGGCGTACATATGAGCTGAAACAAAGCTCAATATTCCGGTAAGGGTGGCCAACACTGCAAATTTCATGATGTATAGAATATCAGAGGAGATATAATTCTGCGCTAGGACGGGTTTATATAGGGATAATTATTTATAGAATCTGCTTGCAGTATCTTTCAGGGATAAAATTAGCATCAGACTTTGGGGGCAAACTATAGGCTTAGCATCAGAAATGATGCATAGATATGACTCATGATAAAAACAAGCCCTAGACAATAACCTATAAGCATTGTGTACCTAGACCGAAGGGGCTGAATTAGGGGGTGGATGCCTTACATCATTTCCATTTGTGTAAGAACACAATAGAGAATACGACTGTGAAATGTGACAGGATGCGTCATAATCATGTCAAAAGATAAAACGCGGGGTTGCACCTGGGCAAAATAAATCCGCCTGTCAAAGGCTACAAACATCCGTAACTCACTACTCAAAAACAAGCTATCGATTTGTTATGGTGTCTATGTGAATATAAATCTTTTATTATCACCGTTGCACTACGCAATTGACAGATTCCTTGGTACTCCAGCGACTTAGCAGATCTGAATGCAGAATTGAGACTATATCCTAGAAACACGCAATACAGATAATGTAGGACTAAAGTCCAGAAGGCACACCCTACAGTATCCAGCTTTAGGGGTGGGTGGTTGTTGTCACACAGCAAGCTTACTGCTTGCCCTTGACCTCAACCAACTGGCCGTTTTCATTTTGCTCAAGCTCTCCGAGCCACTCGTACAACACCCCCAAGTCTCTGTTGGCGATGTCTTCCCTCTCGCATGCCTTGTCGTACCAGTGCTTACCAGCCTCGCCCAAGAACAAGAAGCGGTTGTTGACTGCGGCGCTCTGGGTGGCCAAAACTAAGTCCTTTCTGGTCAACTTGGTGATGAAACCACCTGCGAAATCGACCTCAGCAGGCAAGTTGTTTTCGCTAGGGTAAGCACCCTTGATAGGACAGTTGTCCACCGAGGCCCACGACTTTCCGGTGGAAACAGCCACCAACAGCGCGTACTTCTTCAAGTCCAACCCAAACGACTTGGCCAACTGGAAGGAGTCGGCTACCGCCAAGTTGGTTACCGCCAACAAGTAGTTGTTGGACAATTTCGCAGCCAAGCCTGTGCCGTGGTTTCCACCACAGGGGAAGATGTTGGTACCCATCTTGGTTAACAATTGCAACAACGAGGGCGAGATGGCGTCGTGTGATTCTCTGGACAACATGAACGACAACGTCCCCTTACGCGCACCAGCAACTCCACCCGACACTGGGGTGTCGATGAAGTCGAAGGCAGGGATCTCCTGCTTGACGTAGTTGTGGATGTCAATGGAGGTGGGGATATCGATAGTGGACGAGTCGAGGAAGGTGGTGTGGGAGCCGGAGATGTCGGTCTTTTTGTAGTTTTCCACCAACTCCTGCACCACTGCCTTGACGTGCTTGCCCTCAGGCACCATGGTGATCACGTAGTCCAACTGGGCGTCGACGTCGTGGACGAACGAGGCGATGGAGTCCAACGACTGGAGCTGGGCCCCGTTCTCGGGGGTGGTCTGGCGCACGGTCTCCACAAACGTCTGGGTGTGTTGCGGCAAAGTGTCGTACACGTACAACTTGTCGTGGGGGTCCAACTTGTTGTAGATGTGTCTGGCCATGTGCTGGCCCATCTGGCCAAGGCCGATGAAGCCATAGTTGGCTAACGCGGGTCTGGCGACGGAGAAGTGACGGGTGCAGTGTCTTAACATGGTGATGGCTTCTCAAATCATGGCCGTGGTGGGGCTTTTATACAAGTTCCTTTCCGCGGAACTGGGTGCAATATCATGTGGGGAAACCGGCGGGCTGCGAACGAAGATGCCACGCCAAACTGGAGCGTGCCATTGCTGGAGCGTGCCACTGACCACCAACACGTATCCGCGCCAATGGCAGGGCAAACTGGCCCTGCCAACGAGCTCGTGGTAGCTGACTCTGTTCTGACTTGCCTACAACCTGCCAATGGCACTTCTACCGTAGTGCTGGCGATAAGCGTGAGACCAGACCCGAAAATCTCCCTCGCTGGATCGCGGCTAGGGCCCGCGCTAGCGATAGTCTGCCTGTGTAGTCTAGCCGACAATGTGCCCGAACGTCTGGGGCTCGGGCTGTCACGAGATATTAGCATGGAGTGCATGTGGCGGAAAGTTCTGGCCGTTACAGGCAGCACGGATCGGGTTTGGCGCCAGTTAGAGGGCCAGAAGCAGTTAGAGCAGTGCTGATATGACCAGAGGGCAGTTGGAGCACATTTGCTGAGATGACCAGAGACCACTTAGTACAGTAATGAGACGACCAGAGGCATTCTTCGAGGTTCTGCCGTTTGGCGCGGTGTACCTTAACTCAGCTGATTCGATGTGTTCGAGTTTTTTCAACTCGAGCACCATGGCCAGATGTTATCCTACATCAACAGGCTTCTTATGGGTATCTACCTCGTTACTCAGTGTACATATACGCTCTGTAGGAGTTATTTGGAAATACCAAAGGGGACCGTAAAGTTGAGTAAATGTTGTCATGTAGAGGAATCCAGAAGATCCATACGTCTTCGAAATCTGATCCGATTTAATCTACTGTATTAATTCAGTTTCCGTCCCCAACGAGTTGGGCCCATGTGGCAAGACAATCCCAGTCAAAGACGACCTCAGAACATCGATCTAGCACTAATTTACAATATAGCACCTATTGTTATTGCAACTGATCTCGTTCACACAGCCATTCCCAGCCTCTGGATACTTTCCTCTTTCCTAGGATATTCAAAGTTGGAATATACATCCGTACTCCACTGCGATGATCCCAAGGTGTTGAGGGTCAGCTACGACTCCCGCCTGTTTGCTTTCTGGCCCTCACAGGCCCTCAACCCACTGATCCCAGCCTCAGTTTCTCGTTCGCAGCTATCGCGGCAATTGCGTCAAAACTGCCGATGGCCCAACGCTATAAGAATCACCCATTCCCCACCCACCCCTCTACTCCCTCTCCAGCCTGAACCATGTCGCCTACCACCGAGCCTGCTGCGGTTTCCACCCAAACCCCCACAAAAACCACCTACAACCTTCCCCCACCCAAACCGGCTTACTACCCCCACCCAGGGTCGCCTTTGTATGCCGACAAGCAGCTCTACAACAAGATCGCTGACGCCAAGAAGTCGTTAGTTGAATCCCACTTATGCCAGCCCAGATCGGCCATTGCTGTCAAAATCCCCGCCAGGAGCGTGTTCCGCATCACCACACCCGAAGGCCCCCAGGTTTGTGACTTGAACATCTGGAACCAACACAATCCCAGAGAACGATTCTGGGCCGCCAGAACCAGACAGTTGCACTCCGCCCATGTGTCCACCCACGACAGATTGTGGTCCAACTTGCCCTACTTAAGACCATTGGTTACCATCACCGCCGATTCCTTGGGAGGAAGACACGATGAGTGGGGTGGCAGGGTCCACGACACTTTGGGAACCAGATGCGATCCTTACGTGGACAAATTGATCAGTGGCGAAGACAACGATTTCCACTGCCACTCCAACCTCACCCGTGCCGTGTTGCCGCACGGCTTGACCGAGTTCGATGTGCACGATGTCCTCAACGTGTTCCAGGTCACTGGATTGAACGAATATGACCAGTACTTCATGGAGGCCTGTCCTGCCAAAAAGGGTGACTACTTCGAGTTGTTCGCAGAACAGGACTTGTTGGTGGCCATCAGTGCCTGTCCTGGTGGAGACTTGTCTCAGTGGGGATGGGGTGAAGACAAGGAGGACTTGGACAGCCTGAAGATGGTGGACTGCTGTAGACCTTTGGGAATCGAGGTGTACAAATTGGAGGACGAGGAAAAGGTCTTGGAAGGATGGAGCGCTCCTGAGGTTGCCAACTATAAAGGTAAGCACGGCTTGAAGAGTCCAGACAATTAATCTGTGAACAGCTTGTAAATAATAGATATTTTCAATAAAAACTACTGGCTTAGACATATTAACAAATCATGGCTAGCTCATTTGATATCTGATGCTGGGCTTGGACAATCCAGTCCTTAAATGCGATTCTGTTTGTGAGCTTAAACATTATTAGTTTATTATAAACCTCTGCTTTAGTTTTCATTATACCTTCTATACTTAGTCATTGCGAATCATTTATGACGTACAATTAAAGCAGGTTTCTTTTGAATTAATGCTAGAACTATACAGTGTTATCGATGCACTCACCGACCCAGTCACTAATCATGTCATTGGTAATAAATCCAGCAATATCACTGCCTCTATAATGGACACTACCCTTTTCAACAAAGGTCTGGAGGAATTCAAAGCTCTCTTCTATCTTTTCTTGGGCCAACAATTGGGGGTCGTTGAATTGCAATTCAAAGCTTTCCACAACACCATGCTTGCCAACATGAAACGTAATGGTGAAGCCCAACTTGTGGTTGGTAATTTCATGACTGAACGACTGTGAAGATCCATATCTCCAAGACCATTCTCTAAGCTCGTCAGAAAGCTTGATGATTTCGTCCGGTAATTCAGTCGTTTCATCTATAATAAAGCTTGAGGCTGACCTGTCAGTGTTTGCTTCAACAAAATCAGTCAACCCGAATAACTCATTTTGGTCGTATTCGTCTGCTTCATGAGTTTCAATGGTCTCATTCTTTCCAAATGAATTGGTAAATCCTCTACTGACAACCTCTATGAATTTCAGTTGGGAAAGTCCCAAATTCGTCACTTTTGATTTCACAGAAGCGATACTTGCTTTCGACTCTACCTTGCCTATTGCATTTTCGTCTCTGCTCAAAAGTTTGCCTAGAATATCCAATCTCAGATTAAGCAACATGGTTCCATGATGGTAAGACTTACCTTTAGAAAGTTTGTAAGCAGATCCACTAATTTTGTAATTTATACCATCCGTTACTGTAACGATGTCTCCTCTTTCATTCACCTGGATCTTGTGTGGAGACTCTTGACAATTATTGACGGCTTCTACAACTAACTCGGCGAATTGAAATCTATCAAATTGCGCTTTCGTTGTCATAAATGAATAGTTAACGTTCCCCATGTCGTGAACAACTGTACCTCCCCCAGACTTCCTCCTCACCAAAGGTATATGCAATGAATTCAATAACGGAATGTTCACTTCTTTCCAAGGGTTCTGGTTCTTGCCTATAACCACACAAGGAGAGTTTGTGTAAAACATCAAACGGTTGAAATTGGAGCCGCTCTCTGTCGGTATGGGCATATTGTTGTAGACATAGTCTTCTATTGCAAGGTTGGTGTAGGGGTTGGAAAGTTTGGATACGAATATCGCTGGCCTCTTCAACTTGGTCTGTTCTTCAAACGATATGGGTTCCTCCTGAACTTTGCTTATATTATTTGACGTAGCATCCTCGATAGTTGGATTGAAACCACTTAATTCTTGTCTTTTTGCAACGATTTCCGGAGATTCTTGGTAGTGCTGGAAGTCACTCAACCCGAAGTCATCGGAGTCTGCAGCAGTTAAATCGTCTTGAAAAGGTAATTGGACATTATTGAGAGACCTTTGGGCCGTTCTATTAAGCACTAGAGGCCGTAAGCGAATGTAGGATTCCAAATGCCTGAACATTATGGTTTCGAATCAGTTGAGCATTTTTCGATCTATACGATTCGGTCACGTGCCACTCATAGTCACTGGAAGGATTGGAATATTTATTAGAATAGTTACTCTATTGGAGCTGGAGACCAAAACTGCTGCAAAACATTATATGAATTAGCTCAACCGTTTCCTTTTTGAGATTGTTCCTCCAAAAATGACGTCTCTTTGCCAGCTATTTTTGGGCCGGATCTCGAAGATTACACGTGCACGCACCGAAACTCCGTTCCCATCATCGCAGTTCATCTATTATAACCTCCGTAAGTGGATTTTAATCAGGCTCACCCACTCCTACAAGGTCTCTCAGACAACATGAACCGAGACTATGCCATCGAGAAGCAATTTCTCACCAGATCTTATGATTCATCTTCTGAAATAGAGCTGCTCTTAGAGGATAGATACTCTATTACAGGTGGTCAAAAACCGTTCATGGTATTTGGCAAGCCTGAGAAACAAGCACCTATAAAGCTAGAAGATAATAATACCATCCCAATTACCAAAGAACGAAAATATAATACCAGAACAGAACTCAAGAATTACTTTCAACAGACCTTGGCTAACCAGAAGCGACTCATTAAGAAAATTCAAGCATATAACAGATCAAAATCCGAAAAGCCATTTCCTGTGAAAAAAATGTTACATCACTACAAGATTCCTGAATTCGAAGATTTCATTCCTTTGAATACTTTATGGCAAAAATATACACAAGAATTATTGTTTCCTCAGAAAAATATCCCACCAATGAGCATAGTACTTCCACGATTAAGCAGTGCAGACCTTAATGGCTGTCTTTTGACAGTGCTTAAGTCCAAGAACCACAACTTGGTAGGAACCAGAGGAATTGTGGTATGCGATACCCAACATTCTTTCATAATATGCGTACCTAGAAATGAAGATTCCAAAGAATGGAATGAAAACAAGCAAGAGTTCAGTCCCCTGGAAATGATGGGAGGAATCAGGGTGGTGTTGAAAAAGGGATCACTCTTCGGATTTGATGTGGTGTTACCGGGAAGTGAAGAAGAATGCATTGGTTTCACCATAATAGGCTCGAGGTTTGAGTTCAGAACTAGCGATAGAAGTGGGAAAAAATTTAAGAATCATAACGTAGATGATTTATAGATTAAAAATTAGCATTGGCATTTTATGGAACTTTAATGTAGGCATCGCACCTAAAGTTTTATGATATCTTTTTCCTCAAATCGTTAAGTTGAATTATCAATAATTCATCCTTGTGAACATCCAATTTCTCTAGTAATTTTTGGATTTGATCTAGCACCACTGTTTTGTCTTGATAGTTACCATCAAGTAAACCGGAAATTTCTTCAGCAAATGCACTTCTGTCAATGGCATTATATGCATCTGTCTTGTCGTATTCCTCTGATATTCCAATGATGCTGGTGTTTGAATCGACTTCTTGAATGTCTTGTCTCAAGTTTTGAATCACTTCTTTGAAGTCCCCGCTGAATTGGGCAGTGTCTTCAGATATAAATCTAGTTAATTCCCCAATCACACTGTCCACATAGTCTTCACTGGTTTCTGGTTTGTCTTCTTCAAAAACACCCAATCCTCTGAGACTCTTCTTTGGGGGCGCAGGGTTGGACAAAGATCCCAACGTTTGACTCAATTTTATGAGCTCGTAGTAGTTATCATAAATGATCGACTTCTTGGCCAGGTCATGCGAGTTAAAGTTGTTTGTTATGGAATTCCTTACTTTCAAGATGTCCTCAATTTTAGATGTTTTGATAAATGTCTCGAGCTGTTTAGGATCTTCCAAATCCACATTATCTATTGTTGAAGATGTCTGTCTCGCATCATCTTGCTTGGATTCTGGATCTTCCTCTTGTTTCTTTGCTTCCTCCTCCTGCTTCTGTATATTGTAGAACTCTTGAAGTGCCTTTCTTCGAGACAGCACCTTTCTAGTGGCTAAGTTTGGTGAGGAAATTTGAGCAGGCGACTGAGACCCCAAAGCCGGAGAAGAGGTCCGCGAATTGGGTTGTCTCTTGTATGATAGTACTGGAGTATCAGGCATTAGAGCTCTGGAGTATAGTTGTTGAGTACCGGGGAAATAATTGGATCGACCATGTGATTTTTAGTCACGTGATCATAATCGCTGGATCATAATCGCGGGATCGAGTCCAGAGATTTATCTAAAACTACCTAGTTGTTTCTCTTCGTCTATTATTCTATATACACGGAGTCTGGAGTTCATGTGTAACAATAACGCTTATTCATTGATCCAGGACTCCAAATATACCAAATCTGCCTCATCGGTCTCCTCAGGAATCACCGAGAAATGATCGAATAATGAAAACGGCTGGTTTTGCAAGGAAACCCTCAAGGATTCACTTGTCAAGGCCTTGTTTTCCTCATCTGCGTACGCCTTTCCGTATCCAGCCTCCAACACACTTTGCCAGGTAGCTTTGTAGGTGTCATTTGTGTAGTTTACCAATTCCAATTTATCGTCATTGACAAGAACATCACACAAGGACCTGATGTCGCTGATAGCCAAATCAATGTTTGTAATTTTGTTCGAGGTGATAAAATTCATGATTGAGTCTAGGTTGACAAAACCATTAAACGTGATCGGATAGGTAGCCTGGAGAATGTTTGTGTCTGGCTTGAGAGGCTGGAATGCAGTGGGGTAGGTGATAGAGGCTGCATATCTCCATATGACAGTCAATAATGAGTCGATGAACTCGGTGTCCAATTCGGAATCAGTAAACCAAGGTCCACCTGTGACTTCTATGGATGGTTGTAAGTTGTACAACATGTAGATTTTTCTTGTTGGATGCTTTACCGATTTGATGGACTTGATGTAACGTTGGTTTTCCAAGGACTTTAAGCATCTGACCACAACGTGCTGGTGCAAGTTGGTCTTGGCCTTGATGGTCTTGGTCCAAATACCCTCTCTTGCCGAGGCTTCGATGTAGGAGTAAATCATGGCTTCGTCGTCAGACATCTGGGTGATCTTGGAGGCCTCGGCCATCGAAACAGCTTGGAACTTCAATTCTTCGCCCTGCTTGACCAACTTGATGAGCTTATGGTTGAGCAACTCTTGGACGAACTTAACTAAGTCGTTAAGCTTCATGCCCGTGGACTTGACGAGGTCCTCTTGGCCGAACAACGTGGACGCTGGAGACTCCAACATCTTGTTGTAGAGTGTCTTGGCACTATCGGTCAAGTCTGCCATGTTACTTTAGTTGTGTTGATGGTTGGATCACCTTCTTTAGTGGAGTCGATCTATGCGATGTTCTGGGTCTACCCTTTGCTTTTTGCTGCTAGGTGTATTGCGGGTGGTTCTCTAATCACGTCTCCGTTATGGCTTTCTATGGGCTCTATTGGTCCCTTGGTGCTTCTATGGTAGGCTTTGGCTCGTTTATTTCTGTTCGCGATGACACTTTTTTTTACTGGAACTGATGATCATCAGACTGTGAGACATGGCTAGTGATAGCATATTGGCAGACCTCGACGAATTGGACACACCTCGGGCCAAGAGTGTTGGATTCAGGAAGAAGGTGGTCAAAGGAAGGAATGTCAGGTCCAAGGTGCTCGAATGGGAAGCACCAGCCGCGGTAGACGGCCCTGATCTGAAGCTATCCTCTAGGGCAGAAGACGAAACTGCAACGACGAAAGACCCCTTGCCATTCGAACTCCCTGAAAAAGCTCTTTCTGATTCACCAAAGGACTCTTCGACGGGTGCTGTGAGCCCCAATGCAATAACAGTGACAGCACCACAACCACCACCAACACATTACAAACAACCTGGCAACTTCAACACTCGCAAGATTTTGAACAGAATGAAACGAAAGCTTCATGTCGAAGTGGAAGAGGCTAGTGAAGCATTTGATGAGGATCCAGAGAATAACCCCATGGTGGAAAATCTCGAAGATTTGGATACGGAAACTATTTCCAGTATTGCCAACTTTACAACAGTAAGGAACGATGCCAGCGTTGGCCCGGAAGAGAAAAAATATGTGCCAGTGCCTGGAGAAACTGAACCAGTTTTCAAAGTCACTGAGAAAGAGCTACGTGAAGAATATGACGACAAGTTCAACTATGATGATGGAGCAAATGATAATAATACCGAAGTCAAATACGATGCTGACGTCGATAACGATATAGATATGGATGAGGAGCATGCAGGCAAATTGAACTTGGGCGGATTGGATAAGCCATTCGAAATCAACCAAGAAATGTACGACTTGGAGCTTGGAGTCACCAGCGAAGAAGACAATATCCCCGAAGAAGCAGCAAGCAAGGTTGCTGATGGTCTGCGTACCTTTAATACTAAGTTACATGAGGTATTAAGTATTCAGAATCAGGTTTCCGCTATCAATGATTTGATATCACAGTTACAATCGGCTCAAATATCCATTAACAACGAAAGGCAAGTTCAGCAGGCTGAGCTTGATCGAACGCGCGAAAGAAAGAACACTTTACTTCAAGAATTAGCACAGTGAAGATCAGATTTAGTTGTCACATCAATTATGACCTCATGCATAGTGCTTATGAATATCTGCAGTGTATAGCCGTTAGTTCGAGCGATTCTAAGCGAGCTGACGTAGTTCTACTCGGGCCAAGCTGTACCCGCGGTGCTCGGTGCCCGGGCTCCAATGACTTGATTTTCGGACACAATTCTCCGACCTGCACCAGTAAGGTCTAACAAAGCACGGCAACCTATGATCAAAACCAGGTTAAGTTTTCCCCTACTATAGCAAGCTCCTACAACAACCTCTGTAGTGCAAGGTCATCATTTCTACTATCATACAGGCAAAAATCTATTCATAAATACACCCATTTGACATTAGGTTATATGTGGTCTCACATTTACTCTATAGTAGTTTTGGTCCCGAAGATTTCTCACCGCGCTTAATGGCCAATTACTCAATTTGTTCTGAGTCACCTCGTATCAAATTTCCACCCAACCATATAAATTCCCCCATCTTCGTCCAACTGACAATGTCTGCTTTCCATCGCTCTTTCAACATGTCTGTCAAGTCTTTAGGTGCTACCAGACTTTTCTCGTCGTCCTCATTCAAAGGATCACCTCGTCATTTGGTCAGCACTCTTCAATTGTCTAATGAAGAGTTCGCTGCGTTGGTCAACAAGGCATCTCACTTGAAGCAGATCGCCAAGTCTGATGAGCCATCTGTTGCTAATCACAACAAGCTCTTGGGTAAGTTGGTTGCCATGCTTTTCACCAAGAGATCTACTAGAACCAGAGTGAGTACTGAAGGAGCTGCTGCCTTCTTTGGTGCCCAACCCATGTTCTTGGGTAAAGATGATATACAATTGGGGGTCAATGAGTCTATATTGGACACCACTAAAGTGTTAAGCTCCATGACTTCTTGTATTTTTGCCAGAGTGAATAGACACCAGGACATCTTGGATTTGTGTGAACACTCCAGTGTTCCCATTATCAACTCGTTGTGTGACAGATTCCACCCATTACAAGCCATTGCTGACCTTTTGACGATCAAAGAATCATTTGAGCCCAACCAAGCATTAAAGTTATGTTGGATCGGGGACTCAAATAACGTCATCAATGACTTGGCCATTGCTTCTTTGAGATCTGGTATCTCGGTGTCCATTTCTGTCCCCGAAGGTATCAAATTTGATGGTGAAGTTCAGGCAAAAGCACAAGAACTTGCACAAGCCTCCAACTTGTCTTTTGAAATTGTTAACAAGCCAGAGCAAGCCTTGAAGGATGCCAACATCATTGTGACTGACACATGGATCTCTATGGGCCAAGAATCTGAAAAGGCAGAAAAACTCAAGCAGTTTGAAGGATACCAAATCACCAAGGAATTAATCGAAGCTGGTGGTGCTGCTCCCAACTGGAAGTTCATGCATTGTCTTCCAAGACACCAGGAAGAAGTGAACGATGAGGTGTTTTACAGTGACCGTTCGTTGGTGTTTGAAGAAGCTGAAAATAGATTGTATGCTGCCATGGCTGTGATCGAAGGATTTGTAAATAATAAGGGTGATTTGTTGAAGTGATTTTTAAGGGAACTGTCAGGTATATAGACATCAATAGACGAAATGTCATGAACAGATGTAGGGAAAATTTTCGTGTTCTGCCCCAATAGTAGCTTCCGGAACACTTGAAGCTAGTCCAGATTAGTTCGCAAGTTGTAATTTTGTTCCTCGTTCATAAAAAGTGACATTTTTGTCCAAAGCTGCCGTTCTTATGTACCAATACTGCTGGTCACCATTTGAAAATTAGTACTAAGTTTAGACTATTAGAATAGATCGTTTGGACCGGCAAAAAGAACAAGTTGATTTTGCCCAGGATCGAACTGGGGACGTTCTGCGTGTTAAGCAGATGCCATAACCAACTAGACCACAAAACCATTTGTTGAGCTGCAAAAGCACTTTCTTCAAATCAATATCATGAAAAAAGCAATTTTCACGTGACTTTCGCAACCGAAGAGGAGGCCACCATACACTTTACATAGCATAAAAACTAGAATATTCCTTCACCCATAAAGGAAGAGTAAGATTTCACATACCATACTACCTTCATTCTTAGATATCCTACACATGTGATACTTCTTATTGGTAGTTTTGTTTTTGCAAACAAAAAAGAGATCCTTGCATAAAACAAGATGATTCGGTCACATTTTCACAATCTTGAAGTCTATTAGCAATCAGTGATTTGGTGGACTACCAACCATTGGATTTTAGAAATCTCCAGAAAAAGAAAGGGGTTCAATTACTGTCTTTCTTCCTATTAATACTCTGGATAGTAACGATATTACCTTACTGCAACTTGCACATTCAGACTAAATACCTGGAAAATTGAAGCTAAGAACTATGACCTATAGATCCTAATGGAAGCCCGGAATTGGCCATAATGGTGCGTTATCCATTGCAAAAGGTATATAGTCAGTAGGTTATAAATCACTTCCCAATTGTAAAAAATTCATCCCAGAATATTTATTTCGTAATTCTGCGAATCTTTGTTGATAGAGTTGATATTAGATAGTTGCATCAACTTCCTCTAATACTTCACCATTGGAACAACAGTCAAATACAAAATTCAAGACAGATATTTACGGAAGTGAAGTTTCTGAATTTGGACAATACTAGAGCCAAAAAAAAAAACCAATCAGCCAATCAGAATTAATTTTTCTATTACATTCAATATCACGCTGTCTAATGGGATAGTCTCTCATTAGAATCTATTGCGTCCATACCAACTTGAACCCTTTCCTAAGTCCACCCAATGCGGCTGTGCCACGGTAACGAGTGGCTTAGACTAACCAATCTATGCACTCCGGGCAATTTAGTAAATTGGATGTGTGGAACACTACGATACGCATCCCAAAAAAAATTTATTAGTAAGGCGGTTGGTGATTCACGGTGATTCACCTGGATAACAATTTTGTGGAATAGCAGAACCAGGAACAGGTTTATATCATCGACATATCCCACCCAGACCAGACAACAGGACATATCATGGAAAGTACAGATTCGATACAGAGTTCATCTCCAGAAAACTCAGTTCGAACGGCAAGCACCACCAGCGAGGCTCCTAGCTCAGGGGTCCACACTTCACCTAGCTCTGATGACGAAGTTCTCTACCAAGGCAGAAAGGTTCCCCGGTCGACCAGGCTCAAGCAGATGAGAGAATCGCAAAAGCTCTTACGAGATAAGCGGAGGAATAAGGTCAAGGCACTCGAAGATGAAAACAAAGAACTAAAGTTGGAAATCAAGCGTTATAGGGAATTTGCTGCTCTAAATTGTGCCATGTCAGATCCACTCTTCAGGTACTACCCCACCCGTTTCTTTCCGGAGAAGGTAGAGCAGCTAAACGTTAAGTTCGTCAAGACGAATAACGCTGTGGGCTTGCGAGACAAACCTTTTGATAAGGTCAACAAGTTGTACATGGGAGAAGGCAAGAACGTCACTACCTACATCCTTGAAAGCACCTCCAAAATGATCAAGGAAAAGGACAACTTGCAGCTCAAGCGCACGGTGTTCAGATTCATCCCTACCATCGAACTGGCATTGACATATGTGGAGTATCTAGAAACGTATTTAAAGTCTCAATCGATACCTGAGCATTGGTCGGAGGGTTCGAGACAGCTTCCGGATGGTGTGATATCGTTGTTTGAGGTGGTGGACTACTTATTGGCATATACTGATCTCTTGCGGATGAGTATGGAGGTGTTTGCTACCTTTGCTGCCTCCCTTTCATTTGCTACTCACTGGGGCCCTGGGATATTTGTGTTTGACCTCTCCACATGTGTGAAGGCGGCTATCAATCCCATGTACGATGCCGCATTATTGCACAACGTTCTTGAGAAACAGGTGGAGTCTATCGTTGGTTCCGTTTGCGAAACTGGAGAGATCACTGCCTCTGCTCCGAGTATATTCAGCAACAGATCATTTGACCATCTTGATGTGTGAAAAATACCCCGTATGCTAGACAAAGAATATGACAGGGGCCACAGTTTAAAGCCCAAATCGTGGGTACACAACTGAATAGACATGGCCTGTACATAGGTGAACACGAATATGAATATGATATCTACGAACTAATAAATGAATTGAAATGCAACGATTTTTCACTATATATTCACCTTCTTCTCCACACTTAAAAATGTTTCTCTGTAGGATCGGCCCAGCAATTTTCCGAAATTGATTCAATACTACTCCTGACTCCCAACTGCCGTAACTTCTGAGTATTGTACTGAACCATCTCGGGCAACTTGTAATTTCTCTCACTCGCATATCACATCAAAAGCTTCCAACATGTACCAAGCCGCACAATCATAATATCTCATCTCCATCGAAAATTTTCACACCACCACAATGTCTATACCCCCACAAAATACCATATCCTCGGTGGAGGAGCAACTTCTCAAGCCTCTCAGTCACTATGGTCCTGTTACGAGCTTGAAAGTCTTTCAAAACTATGTGCTTGCGGGATACGGTCCTATTTTGAAGGTGTTTGAAGTTGTAAATAACGAGACTCAATTGATATCTTCTCAGCAATTGTTCAAGAGAAACAAAATCCACCACATCTGTATCAGTCAGTCTGGGGACAAAGTGTGCATTAGCGGTAGCAGATCATTCCGTGTTTTAAGCCTTGTTGATACCTTGAATAATACTCCCTCTCTGGAAGAAAAGGCCATCAACGAATGGATCACTTGCTGTGAATTTTTGGACGATAACACCTTGTTGATTTTGAATTCCCATAATACTGTCTACACCGTGGACGTCAGTTCCAAGGCTTCCCAATTTATACTTTCTGATAAAGTCCATTGCAATGAAAAATCGATCTTATACAGCGGATCCATTAGGTTACTAGATGACGGGAGGGTTTTGATCGCTGCCGGTACTGTCATGAATGGAGTAATCATTTGGGATTACTTGACTAAGCGCATCATTTACAATTTTACAGAGCATGAAGGTTCTATTTTCGGGGTCCAAATTGATAGTACCGGAAAATTCATGATTTCATGCTCCGACGACAGATCAGTCAAGCTCTACGATCTTCAGAACGGAAAAATACTTGCGAATGGTTGGGGCCATGGTTCCAGAATATGGAACCTCCGGTTCTTCAAGGATCAAAGCAACGGCTTGAGAATCATGAGTACTGGTGAAGACTGTACTATTAGATTGTGGAGATACGAACCAGGACATGATTTGATACAAGTAGAATTGTTGGAAAATGCTCACTTAGGGAAGCACATTTGGTCTGGTGATATAGATGACGAACACTTGAAACTCTTCGTAAGTGGAGGTGCTGACGGAAAGGTAAGAGTGCATGATTTGATTGGCAGAAACAATGTCCAGGAATTCAGCTTAGAAACCATCTCCGCTAAGATTGGAAAGGAATTCCATACAAAGGAGAACATTAAGCAATATTCAGAGTTACCACACTTGAACCTATTGATCATTATCACTTCACACGGAAGCATAATCCAATACAATCAACTGTCGAATGAGTTCACCTTGCTCGAATTAACACCCGAAGAGTCTGCCAAATTCTATGATTTTTCAATCATGAAAAGCTTGTGTGAAATTAACGTTATCTTGATCGCCTGCCGCAACGGTGACATCCTACAACTTCGATTTGAGGGAAATGCCACTCAGCCTCAAAGATCTTGGATTGAGGAAAGCCAGTTAGGAAATAGCAAATTGACTAACTTGTTAGTAGCTTCATCAAACTCGTCGCACTATAGTTTAACTGATTGTCCAAACACCAAAGTGCCTTTCATCTTGAGAAAATACAGTGATTCGGGTGTTGAGACTAGCTTCTTGCAACAGCCTCAACAAACAAGCTTCACTACCACTGACATGACCATTGATTCCACAAACAGCTGGTTAATTTTGGGCTCAAGATACGTATCCTTGGCTATTTATGATATTTCAAATGAATCAGATCAAGTCACTATCTTCAAAAAGTTGTCACAAGGTGATACGATCACCTCCGTCTCCATTGTCAGGAGTCAAAAGAATTTACTTACGGTCTTATTAACTGTCAGAGATGGTGTGTATTTGTATGTGAACATTTCCAAGATTGATGGAGAATTCCAGTACGAGATTATCCACGAGAATAAATTATCGAGAGGTTTTATTGAGGGTGGCTTTGTTCAGAATAATCAGCTTATCTTGTACGGATTCAAATCTTCATATTTTTACTTATGGAATGAAAGCAAGCAAATCGAAATCTATAACGAAATTTGCGGAGGGGCTCACAGACAGTGGGAATTTTTCAGGCAAGATTTTAATTCCAAGTTTATCTACATTAACAAATCAACCTTGTGCATTAAAACCTTCAACGCCAGATTTGTGAAGGACTTCGGGGTAATAAATCCCGGCACTCATGGAAGAGAAATCAGAAGTGTATGTATTTCACCTGAAGCCAAGAACGGATCAAGATTGATTTTGACTGCTTCAGAAGACACTACTGTGAAATTAGGTAAACTCCATTCCAATGGATCTGTTGAAAGTTATTGGAGTTTGAATCATCATGTGTCCGGTATGCAAACCATCAAGTTTTTCAATCAAACATATGCAGCGAGTTCTGCAGCCAATGAAGAATTCTTCATTTGGAAATTCTCTGAATTGGATGCAATCCCCATTGTTATTGAGTACTCAAGACTCAAGCCTTCTGCTGACATCCCTGATTTGAGAATAATGGACTTCGATGCATTCGAATATGAAAATGGTTTCATCATCACTACAGTTTATTCTGATTCTACAATCAAGGTTTGGTACTTTGATATTAGTGAGAAAAGATTTTTCTTGATTATAGAGGATCGTTACACCACTTGCTGTATCTTGAATGTCAACTTCTTGTTCTTGAATAATCGGGTTTTACTTCAAATTGGTGCTACCGATGGTCATCTTAGTATTTGGGATATCACCAACAAGGTTGCTACTGGAGGAGAAGTCAAATCATTGGATGAGATGATCATTAAGCAGCAATTACATCAAAATGGTATCAAGGCAATTTTGCCTGTCAAGCAGGCTGGTTCTTATGAGATTATTACTGGGGGTGATGACAATGCATTAATTTTGTCTACATTGGCCTTTGATCAAGAAAAATTAAAGCTTGAGGTCAAAAGCTTTATTGAAAAAGCCGCAAGTTCTACCATCACCTCCATCTCCAGTAGTGGTGATGCCAAATTTTTGGTTACTTCTGTTGATCAGATTGTTAGATGTTGGTCGTACAAAAATTACGAATTAAGTTGTGAATCCGCTAGGTATACCACAATCGCAGATACCGGATGCAGTGACTCGGTGATCGATGACGGTCAAGTAATCTTAGCTATTGGAGGCGCAGGTTTAAGTACTTGGAAATTAGCATAGAGTATAGCATATACTTTGTCAATTATAGATACACATTACCAAGGAATAATTTATTACATTCTTTGAAATTTGACATTTGATAAAGTTTTGTAATTAATTAGAATTTGTGAACATTGCCGAGATGTTCTTGCATTAACTCAAAATTGGATCGAGTAAAAAATCAGGCGTACTTGAGAAGAATCTAGTTGTCAGAAAATTATGTTTTCACTCTTACTATTTATTATCTATACAACTCACTGGAGTCTAAATACACACCGCGACGAAAAGCCCCACAAGCTTACAAGCTCAACAATCTCAAGTTAAAGACAGTTTCTTCAATAACTTGTTCTTCATCGATAATAACCTTATCTGAGGCATCGGTATAAGCAGCCAAAGGCTTCTTAGAAGACTTGGAAATAATGTCTTCGTGGGTCTTAACAACCTTTTCAAAGTCAATGGTGTCCTTGACTAATTTGTACTCAACTGCAACATCGTCGGTGGTGTTCAAACCGGCCTTCTTACGGAGCCTTTGAATACGGTTGATCAATTCTCTCGCTAAACCTTCGGTCTTGAATTCTTCGTAGACATTGACATCTAAGATGATCAAGGTGTCTTTTTCTGCTCTGGCTTCTTGACCATGAGCAGCCTTTTCAGCTGGCAAGCCACGTTGGACCTGCAAGTCTTCAGTGACCAAGTCAATACCATCGACAGTGATCTTACCGGTTTCAGCAAACTTTTGGACCTCTTCAGAGGAGACCTTTGGTAAAGCTGCCTTAACCTTCTTGGCATCACCCTTCAACTTCTTACCCAAAACTGGCCAGTCGGCAACAACAGTGTATTCAACGTTGTATTTGGCTTCATCAGAGGTGATGACAATGTTTCTGACGTTCAATTCATCAGCGATGTATCCCTTCAAAGATTCAACATCCTTCAAGTAACCTTCATCGGAATGCAAAATGACCAATTCCTTCAATGGTGTCTTCAACGAGATGGTCTTCTTTTCTCTGATGTTTCTACCTAAGTCAATGACCTTTTGCATACGGCCAACTGCAACCTCGATAGCACTGTCGAACAAATGTTCCTTGACCTTTGGATAAGACAAGAAATGAATAGATCTGGTATCATGAACTTCAGGGTTGACAGAATATTGGTTCAATTCTTCAGTTGTGAAGTATTCTTTTATTCTTTGGTAGATGGAATCAGCTAAGAATGGGGTGAAAGGAGCCATGGCTCTGGACAAAGTCAACAAAGCTTCGACCAAAGTGTTAAGACCCTTCTTGGTGTCGACAATATCATCACCAGCATAACCCTTGATACGACGACGGTTGAATCTGATGTACCAGTTGGTCAAGTCATCAATTAAGGATAATAATCTTGGAACAACAGTGTATAATCTGTATCCGGCCATTTCTTCGTGAATGAACTTGATCAAAGATTGGATAGAAGCTAACAACCATCTGTCCATGACATTTTCAGAGATTAAGGTAGGGTCGTACTTGAAATCTTCTCCGTTGGTCTTCTTGAAGAGATCAGCAGCATCCTTGAAGAATTTGTAAGAGTTGTACCATGGCAACAAAACACTAGAGACAACATCCTTGACACCCTCTTCCTTGAATTTCAAGGTTTCAGCTCTCAATACTGGAGAGTTGATCAAGTATAATCTCAAAGCATCTGCACCGTACTTGTTCAAAACAATACCTGGATCTGGGTAGTTCTTCAAACGCTTGGACATCTTCTTACCGTCAGCAGCCAAAACAATACCACTGACAATAACGTTTTGGTATGGAGCAGTCTTGAATAAGTGAGTACCCAAAACAGTCAAAGTGTAGAACCATCCTCTAGTTTGATCCAAACCTTCAGAAATGAAGTTAGCTGGGAAAGCGTTTTCAAAGGATGCCTTGTTTTCAAATGGATAATGCTTGGAAGCAAAAGGCATGGAACCAGATTCGAACCAACAATCGAAAACTTCTTCAATTCTCTTCAATTGACCCTTACCCTTTTGGGATGGAATAGTAATGGAGTCGATACTTTCACGGTGAATATCGGTAATATCATCGCGTCCAGACAACTTCTTCAATTCATCAATGGAACCAACACAGACAACTTCCTCAAAATCATCAGAAACCCACAATGGGATTGGAGTACCCCAGTAACGGTTTCTAGAGATGTTCCAGTCTCTAGCATTGGCAATCCAGTTCGAGAATCTCTTGTCCTTAATGTTGGAGGGAACCCAGTTAGTTCTCTCCACATTTTCCAACATTTCAGGAACAATTTCGGTAATACGAACAAACCAAGCTGGGATTGTTCTGTACATCAATGGAGTGTCCGATCTCCAACAGAATGGGTACGAGTGCTTAGCTTGGGAGTTAACCAAGATTCTGCCCTTTTCAGTCAACTTCTTGATGATAGCCTTGTCAGCATCTTTGAAGTATAAACCAGTGAATTCTGGAACCTTGTCGTTCATCTTACCAACGTCATCAACAACCACTGGAGGTTGTCTGTATTCGTTAATGATACCATTTGCAGTTGCAGCGTTGAAATCCTCTTCACCATAAGATGGGGCCTGATGGACGATACCGGTACCGGAGTCGGAGGTAACATAATCAGCAGCAATGACCTTGAAAGCATGGTCCTTGAATTCTTCATAGAAGTAGTCGAATAATGGGACGTACTTGATATCAACCAAGTCCTTACCGGAGATCTTTTCGACAACCTTGTACTTGGCAGCAGCAGGCTTCTTGTATAAAGTCTTGAGCAATCCCTCCAACAAGATGTAGTGCATTTGCTTTTCTTCATCGAAAATCTTAACATACTCGAAGTTGGGGTTGACAGCCAAGGCGATGTTGGCTGGTAAAGTCCATGGAGTGGTGGTCCAAGCAACCAAGGCGGTCTTCTCGTCGTCTAATAATGGGAAAGAGATGGTGACTGCGGGATCGTTGACTTCTTTATAGTTCTGTTGAGCTTCGAAGTTGGACAATGGAGTGGTCAAACCAGTGGAATAAGGCATAACTCTGAGACCTCTGTAAACGGTGTCCTTTTTGAATAATTCCTTGAAACCCCACCAAACGGACTCCATAAATTCGGGGTACAAGGTCTTGTAATCGTTGTCCATATCGATCCATCTTCCCAATCTCTTGATGGTGGAACGCCATTCATCGGCATATCTCATGACAATAGCACGACATTCGGCATTGTACTTATCAATACCCATAGCATAGACATCCTCCTTGGAAGTAATGCCCAACTTTTTGTCAATCTCGTGTTCGACTGGTAAACCGTGGGTATCCCATCCAAATCTTCTTTCAACGTGGTGACCGTTCATCGATGCATAACGTGGGATGATATCCTTGATTGTGGAAGCCAAAATGTGTCCATAATGGGGAGTACCGGTAGCAAATGGTGGACCATCGAAGAAAGCGAATGGAGGCATATCCTTCGTCAATTCCAAAGTTCTTTGGAAGGCGTCAATGTCCTCCCATTTTTGGATAATATTGTCCTCCTCTCTAGGAAAGCTGAACGGTTGGTTACCCTCCTTGTCAGCCATGTTGGTGATAGTGCAGATAAAGGTTGATATTAGTGATCGTAATCGTTGAAAAAACTGGTGAAAAAGGTGAGGATATTCTGCTTATATAATCGATGAGTCAGTGCGATTCAGATCATGCTCTCCACATTAGTCTGAAGGGTCACCACGGGATAAGGGTCCATCATGAGTCATATGAAGGCCCTAGCGGCTGTCGAAGTGAGCCTTAACCATGGTCCTCGAAGTGTGGCGGTGGCACTTTCTGGTGGAGTGGATTCCATGTGTCTTGCGCACTTATTGGCTCAGTACAAGGCTCACCATAACCCATCACTTAAGGTTCTTGCAATCACTATTGACCATCAGTACCGTCCTGGGTCTTACCAAGAGGCTCTTGCTGTAGGGAAAATAGTCAAAAAATGGGGCATCCATCATACTATTGAAAAATTGACCTACGACAGAGACATTAGCGATATCTCCAATTTCGAAGAGGTCGCTAGACAGAAGCGATACGAGGTGTTCGAGCGTGTGTGCAAGTCAAATGACATTAACAGCTTGTATGTGGGACATAACTTAGATGATCAATTGGAGACCTTTATTCAAAGACTTTGCATGTCGTCCTCGATCTTTGGTTTGGTGGGCCTCCGATCAAGCTCTCCGTTACCGGTACTTTCTCCAGGCCCGAGTAGTCATCAAGTGTGGGTCCAACGCCCTTTGCTTGAATTTAGCAAATCACAGCTCATAGACATCTGTAGAGAAAACAGTATTGAGTGGTTCGAGGATGTCACCAATAAGGACACTCATCTTACACAAAGAAACCTACATAGGTATCTTCTCAACGAGGTAATCCCGGAACGAAAGATTAAGGGCATTCAAAAATCAGACTTGAAGCAGACTCTTGAAGAAGTGGAACTATTGGCCAATTCTTTTCGACAGAAGGCTGATAGGCTAGGAGAATATTTACTTGCAACACATCGTCTCACGACCGATAGCCGCAACGGCTCACTAAACCTTCGTGTCCCCTTTGGGCTATTTTATGACAATGGTCTAGTAATTAGCCAGCTATTATACAGATATCTCCGCCCCATATCGTCTGTCAAGCATTATTATTGGACATATGCAAAGATAGAAAGGCAGTTGGTTCCGCGGATTACTCAACATGTCCTTAATTCTCAAGGAACCCCATTAAAACTCACATATTTGAACCTCCTATTCGAGGTACACACTGAGAACCAAGAGGTATGCATTGATATTGTAAGGCAGCCCATAATCAAGCAGAATTCTTCGGAGCTTACCATTCAGGGCAGTGACGACTGGTCCAATTGGCATTTGTTTGATAATCGGTTTTGGGTAAGAGCCAAAGGTGGTCCAATAAAGGTGATACCTTACGAAAACAAAGTACACAAAAAGGCGTTGAAACAGATAAGCACGGCCATTCTCAGCTCCAAAATGGATGGCACTCCGTTGGTCTTTAGCGAGAGTAACCCCTTAGGTTTGCCTACCTACGAAAGTATTAACGGCAAAATTCAAGTGGAGTGTGTTTTGAAATGATCTAATGATCAAAAAAGACAGGGCAAGGTATAGGGAATATATAGAGCATTTTCGAATTATAGACTTCAATTTTCTAGTAAATCCAGTTCATCATTCCATGCACAACACTAATATGGACAATTGAGAATTATAAGGATAAATATGAGCATTAGTATCCAATTTATGGTGTATGCTATTGTGATCTACTTGCTGATAGTTTCAGCGAGCTTTCTTGAGAACCAGATTGTCTGGCTATGGGGCAGGGTAAATACATGATTGATTTAATTCAAATGAAACACCGGGCTTTGCTTTTTTTCATAATGAGAAGTAAATTATAATATACTGTTTATATATCTATTGCAATAGATAGTCAACCATCATAGTCAAACCTTTATTAAATTCATAGTAGAATAAGTTTTGATTTGCTGATTATTAAACCACAAAATCAATAGAATTCCTGTGTATAACACTTGGTTAAAGTGAATCAAGTTCTTGTTTTTCTTTCCTGTGTAACAGATCCACTGGGCAGTAGCTTAAACAGTAGATTTGATTATATAATCACTTATATTGTGGACCTGTTCTGGGGGGAACTCGTTATCATCGTCCTCTATTCCCCCCTGGCCTTTCAACTACTGAGCTAT